>NW_012147819.1:119670-185033 GCF_000956105.1 Propithecus coquereli | reverse complement strand
TTTTATATTGCTGGTATTTTAGTTTACATCTGCCTGTCAGTGCTAGCAAATTTTCAGGTATTACATAGGTATTAGAGGTAAAAAGAAAAAGTACGATATCCAACCAAAAAAATCAAAATAATTATTAATTTTTCTTATTGACATTAACAGGTTTATCATTTACCTTAGCATTTATGCCTAAGAAAAGGACAATTATGATCTATTCTAAACAGAGATGATATTTAAAACACTTAGCTAGTGCAGCATCACTGACCAAACAGAGCAGACAGAACTGGGCACTGGCCTTATATGCCAGTAAGCCTCTGCCTTGTTTCCCAGCTGAAGATCACTTCTGGTTCTAAAGGGATTTGAGAGGAGAAAAATTGACTTTTCTTTCTTCTTAGGAGTTTTAGGTAGGCTTTTTTTTTTTTCCTGCCCCAGAAGAACTCCATTGTCAATCATTTCTTCCAAAATATTCATAGAAATTGGAGATCACTAATAATGAGAAGCACTGGTTGCCACTTCTAAGATGTTGAGATAGTCTACCTTCTGGTAATTTCTGGTATAATCTACCTGCCGCATTTCCATGGGAGTGAGACGTAATAGAGCCAGTGGCCACACATATTGGCCCAGAGAGGGACAGAAACAAAAGAAAAGAAAAGAAATCAGAAACCAAGAAAGAATTTTCAATAATTAAAAAATATGATTACAAAATTAAAAGTTTAATAGAAATGATGGAATATAAAGTTGAGGAAAATCTTCCAGAACATTGAGGAAAAAGAGAAGAAGATAGAAAATATGAAGAAAAGAAGCACAGAAGCTCAATCCTTGCATTGACTTTTAGGAGTTCAAAACAGAGAACAATGAAAACCAAGGGGAATATAACCAAGGAAATAATGGAAGGAAAGGCTCTGAATTTTCCAAACACAAGGGCTATCAAATTCCCAGCAAGAAAAAATAATTTTTCTGCTTGGGCATCTTCACTGTGGAATTTCAGAACACCAGGGATCAGAAGATTCTAAGAATTTCCAAAGAGAAAAAAATAAATCCCCTGCAAAGGAAAGAGAAACAGACTGGCTTCGGATTTCTAATCCACAACCACGGATGCAAAAATGCAGTCGAATAGTCTTTAAAAGTTTTAAGAGCAAATTATTTTGAAGCTAGAATTCTGTATCAAACTAAACAAGCATGTCAGTGTGAGTGCATGATAAAGTCTGCTTCAGGTATTCAAGAATGAAAGACATTTACTCCTGTATAGCCCTTCCGAGGAAGTTACTTGAGTGTATTGACTCCAGCAAAACCAGGGCAAAATATCAGAAAAGGGCAGGTTTTAATACAAGAAGTAATAAAATTCACCCATAGAATTCCTGGGTGCCAGTTGTCAGTTGACCTAGCAAGCCGTTAGTCTGAATTAAAACAAAATATCAATAGACCCTAAGAAAAATGTGTTCAAGAAGAACAGAATGGACATGTTTATCACAGCACTATTCACAATAGCAAAGACACGGACTCAACCTATGTGTCCATCAACTAATGACTGGATAAAGAAAATGTGATACATATACCATGGAGTACTACTCAGCCATAAAGAAGAATGAAATCATGTCTTTTGCAGCAACTTGGATGGAACTGGAGACCATTATCCTAAGTAAAGTAACTCAGACATGGAAAATCAAATACCACATGTCCTTACTTATAAGTGGGAGCTAAACAAGGGGTACACATGGCCATACAGAGTGGAATAATAGACACTGGAGATTCCAAAAGTTGGGAGGGCTAAGGGGGGAGGTGAGGGATGAAAAATGGCCTACTGGGTACAGTGCACACTGTTTGGGTGATGGGTACACTAAAAGCCCAGGCTTTACTGTTATGCAATATATCCATGTAACCAAACTACACCTGTATCCCCTAAATCTATAAAAAGGAAAAAAAAGAAAAAAAATGGATTGGAATGGATCCCAAGGAATAAGCAGAATGAATAAAAGCTGAGTATGGTAATGAACGTACAAGTTTCATCTATCATCAAGGAAAAATGCAATCAGAAACTCTAGGAAAAAAATTGTACAAGTAAGTCATAGTTCAAATAGAAACTAAACTAAAATGTGGCATTATTTTGAGCAACTGGATGAGTAGAGAAAGAAATCTCTGCAGTTGATCCTTGAACAACATGGGTTTGAACTGGGCAGGTCCACTTATAGGTGGACTTTTTTCAACCAAACTTCATTGAAAATACAATATTTGTGGGATTTGCAACCTGTTTATTCTGAGGGCTGACTTTGTGTACTTGGGTTCCAAAGGCCTGATTGTGGGGCTTTGGTATGCGCAGATTTTAGTATATGTGGAAAGTCCTGAAACCAATTTCCCAGTGTAGGAGGGACAAAGGACGATGGTATTTGTTGTTGATGGTAGGAACGTTGTGCTCTGAGTGGCACTGGACTCATGACTTTGGAAGTATAGAGCAGAAACATAATCATGGCATACTCCTTAGCTCTGTAATTAACAGTATCTATAAAATCATAACGTAAGCACTGTTTTCTGGTTTTCAATTTTTAGAATCAACCTATAAACAAAACAGAGGAAACTTAATTGTGGTTACAGAATAGATAGAATTTGGGAGGTGGAAGGGAGGAGACAGGCAGAGGAAGGAGACATTATATTCTATCTTCATCTTACAAAATGAAGAGACAAAGGTATCATTGACTGTTGATGGAAGGAGAATTAGAGGCTTGTCTACAGGTACAATTGTAACAGAGAAACTAAAATAGCTAAAACTTTCACAACTTGGGAGGGAATGGGGGACCCGAATTAAAACTTCACCTACTCCAGAAAGAAGGGGGTAGATAATGTCTGCTAAGGTTGTTGATCAGGGCCCAGCAGTGTAAACATACCATTTGGAGATGGAGACGAAACCACAAGAAGCACTAAAAACAGAAACTGTTTAAAGATGTCTTCTGCGGGAAGCAGAGTAGGGGTGAGGAGGAGTGGGCCAAGGAGACTGTTTCTTTACATTACAAAACCTTTAGATCATTTGCTATTTTAATCAAGTACATGAATCATTCCAACAAAATTTGAATTTAAGTCCTAAAAACCCATTTCACCACCATATCATAAAAATACCAAAGTAGATTACAAAATAAATGACATCTTCACAATAAACTGAGAGCAAGCAGAGGCTCGAACAGGTGAAGTGAATTATCCCAGCTCACAATGGTCTGTGGCTGATGAGTGGCAGAGCTGGGATTTGAACCCAGTTCTTCGACACCAAGGGCAGTGACTGGCTCACAGGGCTCTGGTGAGGATCCGGTGGATGCAAGTGAGAAAGTGCTTTGTGAGCTGAGCAGCACAGTGCAAGTGCAGAGCACTATTTCAACTCTTCCATTTGCCTGTTCTCACCGGTTACCTACAGGTACTTAGTCACTTGGAGTCCTGTTTGACACCGATGGGACCTAACCCATGTGACAGAGAAATGTGCGCTTTACATTTTTGAAATGTGCTCAGGTATAGTCTCTAAAAAGCACATTGCAAATGCAACAGCATTTACAATGAATGCGAGGCATTTCCTCTGGAAAGGAATGGTGAAGTCAAACCTTCTGCAAGGTGAATCGTCCTTTTGCAATAAGCACACTCAGCTCCAGTGTGCCTGGATGCACGAGGGCTTGCACTATGTTTTCTGAAGTGTCTGGACTAGTGAATGGAGCTGTCTGTTCCCAGGCCTCCTGCCTGCCTCCGGCTTGACGTCTCCGCCTCACCATCTTTTGCTTCTCTACCTTCAGTCTTTGGCTCCTGCTATTTTTGAGGCTCATATCTGTCCACTTGCCTGACTTAGTGACCTAGTCCCAAGGTCTTTCCAAAACTATTCACTCACTAACAAATAGTGATGCCTACTGGGCCAGCCGCCACTGGGGCTAGATGATAAAGATGCCATCTCTCTGCCCTCCAGGGATTTGAATGAGGTATTCCCAGCACTGCAAGGGCCTTCCTTTTCTACACATCCTCTCCAGGTAAGGGACTGAACTGTCCTCACTTCAGTCCTGGGCCTCGCACAGACCAAACCTCCTCTTTCCTTCCTTCTGGAAGGGACAGGCAGCTGCAAGCGAATTCGAATTCTTCATGTGCTCCTACATGGTTTTGCCTGTTAAAGGGGATTGTTCCCACCCTGGACCCAGCTTCTTATCTGAATTCATTGCTCCCTGGTTATGCAAGGATTAGAATATTGAAAACTTCTACTTCCAATGGGGGACTTGGCAGAATGCCTTAAAGATTATAATCTAAAATCTCAAATCAAACATGTATAGCCATTTACATAGCTGGGAGGGCATTATGGAAGAAGTACATGTTTTCTTCTGGATGTAACATATAATCAACTGGTTGAGCACTGAGAGATAAACTATAGACTGACAACATTTAGGTTCAAGGGTCACAGGGGCAGAGCCAAAGAGACCCTGCCGCCCCCTCCTTCCAATTATTATGAGAGCTTGATATAGTTTTTGAATGCTGGGTTTGATTTAGACCAGATCGGCCTGGAGGCAAGCCAGTTTTGCCAGGTGGTGAGGAGATGACCTGACCTTCCAGTTAGGAGCTCCATCTGCGTTCATCAGTGGATGGGTATGTTGGCCTCTGTAGGGGAGGGGGCTGACCTGGCCTTATCTTAGTGTAGATGTGAATCCTGAGCAGGAAACCATTTTCCTTTAAGATCTCTCTTAAAGAGCCCTGCAAGTTGCCATTAGAGCCAATGGGAGAAGAGGGATATTCTGGTTAAGTGGTCCCCAGCACCCGGGGAGGCTACAGAGTTTGCAGGATGCTGGTTGTCTGTGCATAAAAAGCATCCCCAGATTCTAGACTGAATAATAAACTGTCTCACACATATACAAGCTATCACTGTCCACATGTATATAGATGCTATTGTGATTAACAAAATGCAAATAGTGTTAAAGCATTACTCAATTGACAATAACTCTTTATTGTCATGTAGTTTCTCCAAGAACATTAAAAATAGAGCCATAGGCCTTTTCCATGCTCCCCTCTCCCCTAATTCCGCTTCCATAGATCCCTGTTTTCTTCAGAGCACTTAACACAGTTTATGATTGCATTTCTCCTTGCATGACCATAGTTTTATGTCTGTCTCTCCCACTAGACTATAAGCTTCATGAGGGCAAGGACCACTTCTGTTTTTCTCACAAATTATATCCCCAACTCCTAGTAGAGTACCTGGCACATAGTTAGTGCTCAGTAAATATTTGTTAAGCAAATGAATGAGGTGGTGGTGTAGGGGGAGGGTGTCTGAGAAGCTTTTTGATGGTTAAAATGTTTGAGGAGATCAACAATCTGGTCATCTTATAAATATAACTGAGACCCAGAAGAACCAAGAGACTGACCAAAGAGACATGTTGACTCATTACAAATACAGAGGCAATCCTAGCCAGTGGTCTTTCCAGCATCGTTGTCAATGTCTAATTGCATTTATTTTTGAGCCATATATATGTGACATGGTGCTGGGAATGATACAAAGCAGACCAGGTGGAGGCTCAGCCTCTTTGATGATTACAATCTAAAAGCGTATCCAGTGGCTATTTTATATAGCAACTTTTATATAGACACTTCCTCTGAATGATTTACTCTAAACTATATACTTAGCCCTCTGGGGTGTATAATGGTGTCAATTGCAAATAACAGGTCACTAAAAAGAGGGGAATTCCTTTTCTGCAGCCCCCTCCCCACTCCCTGTGTCTCTAGTCCCTTCCTGGACCTGATATTGGACAGGACTATTTATGGAATGCAACCACCAGGGATAACAGTTCTAGGTGCTGTGGGAAAATACTCAGAACTTAATAGGCACAGTATCTGCTTTAGAGGCAAAAACAAGTAAGTCTACATTTATTTTCCTCTGTAGCTAGGGTTCTTTCTCTCCAAAGATATGTTTTGGGCGTTTGGCAGTTGCAGAATTGACCTGCAAATAAATTCAATGACATTCACAGTTCCTAAACCTGACTGTGCCCAGCTTACTCACATAGGTGAGAAGAAAATATTTTCAGCAAAGGTGCATCAGAAAAAGTTGCATAAAATAAGTAGAAAAGGCTTGAGATTGCAAAAATCCAACACAAACTCTTGCCTATTCGGAAGCTGCGATCACTCAGTTAGGAAGGAAAATCTCAACAGACATCCTTGTGGGACCCTGCCAGCAGCCTGTGGGCACCCCCTTCCCTTCTCCAGTTAATGATTATCTGCTGCCATTGCTTGACAGGGAATATTTAAAGACTAAACTCTACTCCTGATGAACTGGGTCTTCTGATTCTGGAGGTCCTAGCAGGGACATGGGGTGATCAAATTTCAACCAAAAAAAATTTTTTTGAGCAAAATCTCCTTTTCCTTTGATTGTTAACAGCAATATCTGGATCCCTAAAATGCCTTTTCTCGAGTCATTTAGTTTGGTGTACTCAGAGACAGCCTCAGCAACAGGAGTGGTATGAATAACTGGGCTGCTTGTGAAGCCGAGGGTCATGTGGCTTGTTTGGCTAAGACAGTTCATCTCTCTGAAAGGGCATTCAGCCTTATCTCCCTCTGTTCTGTGTGAGGAGCTGTACTGGGCATTTTACATGTGATAACCCATTTATTCTACCCAACTACCCGTTTTCTCTGTCTTGCAGAGTTAAGAATAAACAGGTTCAGAAACTCTAAGTTCCTTGCCCAAGGTCACACAGCTAATACTGAATAGAGTCAAGAATTGAAGCCATAATTGTGTATAGTATTACAAAGCTAAGGTCTACTTGCAGGCAAGAACTGTGTTTGCATCTACAAGAAGCCCTTCTACACACCATGGGCAAGGTAGCATTGGAACAGACATTGGGGGGAAATGGAATCCTCATTGCTGTGTGGGGAGCCCCTGTTTCTTGCCTAGTGGGGCAAGGAGGACCGTACCCTTCCAGGCAGAGCCCGGCTTTCATTCCTCTGCAGGAGAAAGCAGATCCACGACAGACACACGAAGTCCACTCTTTAGACCTTTCCGTGGAACTGCAATATGTTCTGTTTCATGTTTCCTAAATTATTTGCAACAGGCAGCTGTGCTAGGTCAGAATCTCAGAGGTGCTTCTGGGATTCCAGACAGGGTGGGGGCGGACACCCTGCTCTCTCTGGCTGGGAATAATACAATTCACAAATGTGGAGCATCTGGGGAATTTAGGAGCTAAAAAGAGAAGCTTCTGGCTGGAAGTGGCTAAGATTCTTGGATCTTCATGGTGTCAGGGAACAGTTTCAGGGTGTTTTGCTTTTGCTGTTGAGCTAACAATAAAGCCGCCATCTACTGACAGTTACTATGCTCCAGGCACCGAACAGAGGCCCTTTTACAGGTGTTAAATCCATTCATTCCATCAGTTCTGATGGCATTTAACTCCCTCAACAACTCTGAGAGGTAGGTACCAGCAACTGCATATTACAGATGAGTAAATGGAGGCTCAGAGATAATAACTTGCCCAAGTTTTCACAACTTTAAGGCCAAGTCAAGATTCAAACCCAGGCTATTTGAAGCAAATGTTCATGTTTTGAACAGCAACAGTATCCTGCCTCTAATGAATTTATTTTGAAGCTAATGAATATATTAGATAGGCTTTTCTTCACTCTATATCCTTCCCACCAAATGTTTGGGCAATTAAAACAGTGAGTTCACTTATAAAGGGAATAGAAAAACAGCACTTGGGCTTGTCCCAGTTACATGAATTAATTCTGTCTTGGGGTTCTGATGGCAGCATAAAGCAAAGAGCCCAGAATCCCATGATGAAATTATATTGTTAAAACTCTTGGCAGCTTAGCTGTTATTTTATGTAAAATATATGCATGATTTCTGAGAATTCCTCTCCACCAGCAAACAGAATGAAAAAAATATATATTAGTAATGATAGGATTCTCAGTTATCATGCCAGTATTTACGTGACATTATTGATAGGAATGTTGCTTGTTTGGAATCTGGAAGGTAAACAGAATTTCAAATTTCAACCCTCTATTGTGGAAAATAATAACCTCTCGGTGCATGGCCATGCAAATTAAGGAACTCTGCAACCTCAAGCCTCCAATCACAGCACCCGGCACACCAACATTCCAAACACGTCTCCCTTCCCAAAGAGAGCCTGGCTCATGCCACGGAATCTTTTCAGAGCCAGCATCAAAGGCTGCGTGAGGCTCCGTACTTGGGACCTCTCCTTGCAGCCGCAGTCCCAACGCGGGGCGGGGTCAGCGAGGGCAAATAACTAAATAGTTTTCTCCAAAACGCCATAGTTGGAATTCCCCCTCCTGGCTGGGGCTCCTTGCGTCCCCCTCCCCGACTGCCACACATTTCCCAGCCTTAGAAGTCCTCTGGGCCCAGCGCCGGCGGGCCCCACCCCACCCACCTGCTGCACGCGGCATTGCGGAGCCCGGGCATAAAAGAACTTTCCTCCCGCAGAGAGGGACGGAGCCCGAGACACGCCCTGGCTATCTATAGAAAATCACTTTGGGGGTTCTGCTGACAAGTCACTCAGATCCCTCCCTGGGCTTTCTTATGTCACAGGAACCCAGGCTGGAATGCGGAGGATTAAATTCCTAGCCCTTCCCCGTCGGCTGGGCGGGAGGGACAGGGAGGGGAGCCAGGGCTCAGCGGCCATCTGCGCTCTCAGGTGCCCCCTGCTGCATGCTTTTGTCCCTCTGGCCCCGCCGCCCGCAGCGGCTCAGGCCGGGAGAGCGCAGAAGCCCGCGGGCTGCAGGCGGCTCGGGCGCCAGGAGGCCCTCTGCGCTCTCACAGCCCCGCAGGGACGTGGAGGGCAGAGCGACAACCCAGACTTGATCCGCAGGCCGGCGTTCAATTCCAGCTCCCCGCGTGGATGTGGGCGAGTCGCTGATCCCTGTGGGCTTTAGTTTCCTCTCCCAAAGAACACCTGGCACAGAAAATTGTGAACGTAACTGCCAAGGGGGAAGCTGCAGAGGTTGTGAGCGCTCAGCAAGTGCTTGGGGGTGAGGGGGCGGGGCTGGTGTTTGGAGAACTCGTCCCCTGCTCCCTGAAGGACAGAAAAGATGCCAGAGCGGGGAAACACTTCAGGTGTGGGTTAATTCTTTCGAAAAGGCCAGAAAATTGCCAGGTTACTGCTTCACGTTAACTATCCTCTTAGTTCTTCATCCGTGATATGGGTAATAATAGTAATAATATGGGAAATACTAGTACCTGCCACATAGGTTTGTTGTGACAAATACGCAAAAAGGACTTAGTTACACGTTAAAAGGTTAATACACATAAAGGACTTCAAACGGTGCCTGGCACATAGTAAGCCACCTATTATTTTATTATCATTATCATTATTATTATTATTATTATTATATTACAAAAGAGTCACCTGTTACTGTTATTCCAAGACCCCAAAGCTTTTGTAAACACAATGCTTTGAAAAGACCACTAACGTTGGTCACATTTATTGCACATTTATTACATGCCAGTCATTTGGCTGAGCATTTTGAAAAATCTCTCTTATTTCAGAAACGGCCCTGTGCAGTAAGCCCTATCATTTCCATCTTTTAGCAGGTGAAGAACCTGAGCAGTCCAAAGAGCTGTAAGTCACTTACAGGCGGTCATTCCTCTCCCATCATGGGCGCTGGTCCTGGCTGCATTCCTTTCTTGCCCTTTAAACTTGCACAAGTCCTTGCCCTCTCTGGGTCTCATGTGGAGATTAAGGGCAGGTACTAACACCCGCCTTGTTTTCCTTAATTGTCTGGAGGAAAGTGCTGTGTAGGCTGTGACATTTCCCCCCGAAATGCGAGGAATTTGATCTTTGTCCAGGAAGATAAGTGAAAGATGGGAATATGAAGTCACAGTCACAGGGAGCCTGTGTCTCCCTGGTATTGCCTTGCTCCTCAGAGGAGAAGGAACTATGGGGACACAGGACACATTTGATCTAAGCCAGGAGCCCAGGGAGGCTGCTGTAGTCCTGGGGAGGCCACTTGTGCTATGAAAAGTTGAAGGTGGAGAACCTACTAGATCTCCTTGAGTCTTTCAATGACGCGTTCACACGCGCACACACACACACACGCCGATGCCCTCAGTAATAACGCATCGCTGGGCTTCCGCCTTAGCAGAGTAAGTGAAACATGTAAATAAATAATAAATTATGTCTGTGCCAATGGAGCGTAGAAGCAGTAACTATAAAATACTGCCCCAGGGGGGAGAAAGTTTACTGAGACTGTGATAGAACACCCTGGTGTCGTTGCCAACAGCATTATTTCACAACCAGAGTAAGTTGGTAGGGTTGGGAGTAAGCTCCCTACTTCTTGAAGGGAGACTTCGTCTTTTTCCTTTTTCTTAAATACCTGATTTTTCTTCTCCTTTAAACAATGCAAATCTTTCTTTCTGAAGGGATCTTGAAAAGCAGATTCCTTCCATTGTTCTAAAGGGGACTCAGGTTGCACAGAATGGGGGAATTCCTGACGGGGAGGCTTTAAGCACCACCGGCTTGGCAAGGTGGGCTGTCACACACCTTTCTCTAAAGGCCTTTAGATGGGGTGCAGACCTTGGTTCCTGGGTGGAAGAGACACTTCTGAAGGTCACACCTCCCCTGGGCCCCAGGTTGAGAGGTGATGCTGCATATGGGACTGGAGCAGTGGTGTCCAAAGTAGGCTGTCACACCTCAAGGGTGCTACCCCCAAACAACCCATTGGAAATAAATAAAGAATGAAAATAAAGAATTAAAACTTTCTGTATTTATTTCCATGTCATTGTTATAGAGCCATTTTATATTAAAAGTACAAGTATGTATAAAAGTAGAATAATATAATGAACTTCCCATGTACCCACCATGGTGGATGCTCCCACCATCCAATATCAAAAATTATCAATCAATTCATGCCCCATCTTGGTTCATCCATTCACCCACCTACTTGCCCTGTCTTCCACATTATTTGTTATTTGGGATAGCAGACACTATCTCATTATATCTATAAATATTTCAATATATGGATCTCAAAAATCAGTTCTTCTCTTCCTCCCTTTTAAAAATCATAACCATATCATTGTTATACTCCCAAAGCATCAACAATAACTCCACAATATAATTGAATATCCAATCAGTGTTCACATTTCCTTGTGTTTTTTTTTCTTATACTTTGAATTGGAATCCAAACAAAGTCCATGCATTGTGATAGATAAACATGTCCCTCATGTCTCTTTAAATCTATTGGTCCCTCTCTCAATTTCTCACTCACCATTTTTGAAATTTTTTTGGTTGAAAAACTTGGGTTGTTTTTCTTGGCTAATTTTCTACAGGCTGGATTTTGGTGATTACATTCCCATGGTATCATTTATCGTGTTCTTCCATCCCCTGTATTTCCTGTAAATGGGACATCAAGAGGCTCCGTCAGGTTCAATCAAATTAAATATTTCTGACAGGAACATTTTGTATGTATTGTTATGAACATCTGTCAGGAAGATATAATGTCTGCTTGTCTCTCTTTTTGTGATGTCAGCAATCTTCAATGATTGTTACCAAATTCCTTAATTCACTAGTGGCTACAAAGTGTGGCATCCTATGGTGTCCTAATTCTATCTATGTGTCTTCATTTCTTAGCTGGAATATTTCTGCAAAGAGAATCTTCTCATGTATTTACTAACCTTGGGGCACAGTTCTTACAGAAAAGGCAGGATAACTACTTTCTTTTCTTTACCAGTTTTCAAAATAATGAGTTGGTCACCTAATATTCTCTAAGAGTGATCACCAGGGCATTTTTTTAGTATTATAATAGACTTACAAATTTTTATATATAAAGTATGGTTTAGCCAATTGCAGGTACTCAAATGTTTGGCCAATGGAAACCTTTCCAAGTTGGCTCCCAAGTCCTTATGATATGAGCCAATAATAATTGATAGCTTCCTTGCTTTCTGATATGACAAAATGTTCTAGGCTCGCTTCCAGATTAAAAATTAAACATTCCTCTAAGGACCTGCTTTCTTTCAGTAAGAGATTGTATTTAGAAACCACAATCTACACCTAGGGCATTGTCCTTTTATTTCTATTTTTGTGGTATGTGTTTTATAATGTACATAATTTATTAATGTTATAGTATATACATATAATTTGTAAATGACAAACAAAGACATACATGTTTCCTGAAAGCGTTATCCAAAACAGAAAGTTTAGAGATTACTTATTCGGTACATGGACCTGGGAAATGTGCTTGAATTGTGGTCCTGGGCCCTCTTTCTTTCTAGCTGTTCGGTCGTGGTCCGGTTCTTTTTTTCTCTCTGACCTTTAATTTCTTCAAGTGTAAAATGAACGTAGTAGTAACGACTTCATGGAATGTTGTGATGACCAAATAAGATAGATAGATAAATAGATACATAGATACCTAGATACATTTATACACACACACCCTGGCCTCACGCAGCAAATAGGAGCTATTCGTATGTTTATATATAGTATATCAACTAGGATCAATGCTGACAGAGTCCCTCTCACATGGAAGGTTCTGTGTCTGCCCTCAAGGAGCTTGCAAACCAGAGGAACACAGAAACACCACTCGCAGGAAACGCAGGCAGCGTCCATCTTTCCAAGGTCCTAATAAGCAACGTGCAGGGTAAGTCTTTCGGAAGTTTAGAGGAGAGCCTCTCTGGAACTTGGAGAGACCCGCAAGTCTTTGAGAGGAAGACGAGACTTCAGCTGGGTCCTGAAGTCCGGCCTGCGGATGTGGGAGCGGGATGGGCCTGCAGGGAGGGCATTCCAGGGTTGGGGAGATGGCCAGACTGAGGAAACAGAGGAGGCAACAAAGTAGCAGTAGGAGGAGAAGCTTCTGGAAGAAACAATCCCAGGAAGGAGAGACTGATCTGCAGTGCCCAGCCCTCCACAGAGGTGAGCAGAAGCAGGACAGAGAACAGGCGCCTGCGGGTTTTAAGAGAACCAATTTTGTCCCTCAGTAGTAGAGGGAAGACAGACCGCAGCAGGGGTGGGGGTGGGTGGAGAGGCGAAAGGGCCCTTGGTGGTTGGTTTGTAAAAGAACAAAGCGGCCAAGGCGCTGAAAACCTGCAGTGTGACCCAAAAACACGCAGGCTAGCCAGGCAGGTGGCAAGCATCGCTCCAGCAGGAGGGAGATGCAGGAGGAAAATAGAGATTTTTAAAATGGCTTTGATGACCCAAGACCCAGGAACTGCCAAGACTCGGCCAGCAGCAGCAAAGCATATCTCAGGAGCAAATGAAGCAGTGCTTGCCTCTAAAAACCCTGGCGACAGTCTGTCTCCCATCTAGCTGGGCTGCGCCAGGAGCCCACAGTAGCGAAAGCTGATGATGTGGCAGCCACTGTGGCAGCCTGTAACACATGTTCTCCTGCTTAGTCCTCAGTCAGCCTCCAAGCTAGACTGTTCCCATTCCACAGATGAAGACACTGAGGGTATGAAAAGTCTAGCAATTTATCGAAGGTTAAACACAGACTGGAGGTGTGATTCAAACTCAGGTCTCTCTCTAAAACCCATGTTCTTTCCACTACTGACTGCGATGCTCGGATTCACTCATTTAGGACACAGTCCTTGATCACCCACGGCACGAGTGGCTATTCTAATGCACATTTGAAATCTGTCAGGCTTGTTCTGTGTTTTTTACATGTGCTAACTCACGTTAGAACCTCACATGCCTTATGAAAAGCTCTTCTATTATTCTCATTTTGGAAACTGAGGCACAGAGAGGTTAAATAACCTGCCTCAGGTCACACGGAAAACAGTGCCAGGATTCAAACCCAGGCAGTCTGGAACCAGAGCCTGTTTTGACCTCGTGCTGTACTCTACCCGCCAGAGGGGGTGGGTGGGAAGCTTTTGCGCTAATGATAACATCTGCTTCCTGGCAGTGACACCTCCGATCCTAAGGTGAAGTTAGTTCAGTCCCTTTTGGCGCTTGGTTTTAGGATCTGAGAAATCCGAACGTTAGGGGTAATGGTGCACGTGCCAGGGAGGCAACTCCTCCAACTATGCTGGTGCCTGACAAATTTTTTTATTTTTAATTAAAAACTCTTCTTGGGAGGTTATGGGGAGAACACAAGCAGGTGGTGTTGAGAATGGAAAAAATCTTCTCTGTCCCTCGGGGACTGACTAAGAGAATGCCTGTTCTACTGAGATTTGCAGTTCAATTTATCTTCCTTAAATGACCACATAGGAAAATGATCACAGCAGCGAAGCGGCACTAGAAATGCGAAATGGATAAATAAAACCTTGGGTGAGCGCGCCGGCTGCTGAACTCGTTTGAAAAATGGAGATCCAAGGAGCAAACAACTGATCCAGGAGAGGCCTTTGGAAGGAAGGCGAGGGGACGAATGTGAAATGTTTATCTGGACGAAAAGAGAAACTGATGTACAAGCACTCGGGCCCCTGCAGGTTTCTTTCTTGGTGAGCAAAGCTGAGTGGCTACAGCTGCTTTTAATATTAACCAAGAATCGTGGCCTGCTGGCAGTGGCGGGGGCCTACGAGGTCACACTCTGGGGTCTGACCACCTCACTTTGCAAGTGAGGATCGAGAGAGATCAAGTGACACAAGAGATGCAGTGGTATGGCCTGATATTTTACGTGTGTTTTCTTGTGGGACATTTATTAAAATCAAATCAGTCATCAGATTGGAATGTGGGCTAACATCAGCGAACTCTACGGTGTTCCAGATACTGGTGAGCCTTGCGCGTACGTGATCTCATGTAGTCTTCACAATAACCTGATGAGATTGGTACAAATATAGCGTGTGTTTTCCTAGATGAGAACATCTGGGCCTGGAGAGATGAAGTGGCCTAACTGAGGTCACACTAGGAAATGATAGAGCCACATCTCAACCCAGCCATGGCACCAGATGCCACCTAAACCATGTTCTACTGCCTTCTAATAAGGTAAGAGTAGGAAAATGGTCAAATGAACCAGGATATACCTCGTGGGAATATTATTTTACAATTAAAAATTATTATGAGTTCCTTGTAGGAATGTGGTAAACACTTATTACGTAGGTTTAGTGAAAATGCAGTACTTGATGTAAAAATATTGGGAAGAAAAATGAAAGTAGAATACTTGAACACTAACAGATGCTGAGTAGTGTGGAAAGCTTTTTCTTTTTTCATCTGTTTTTTTCTCATTTGAATCTTCTATAATGTGGTATAGCTCTTATGTAATGAACAAAGGAATGTAATCATTTTTCTTAAAAAACTAGCACTATACTCATAGAATCGATAAGAAAAAGGCTTGAATGAATAGTAATATATTTTTCTCTCCTTGGCAATAAAAATTAATAAGTAATTGATTTGCAGCGTGAGATAGAAGAACATTATACAAAGTTCATACATAACACAAGTCTCTTTTCACATTTCATCAGATACAACAAAAACTCAAGTTCAAAGAACTTAGATTTTGAAGCTATCCTATTTTTATGGCTTGCGTAGCCTAGTCTATTAATAAAAGGAGATAACCTTGCTATGTTTACCAGGGTGGTGACTAATCATTCTTTCCTCCTGTCCATAGCTGAGTTCCAGTGTACACGGAGGCTCATGAGCACATGGGTTGGAAGATTCCTTACTGTTCACCCTTCCATACATGAGAGCTCAGACACGGAGAGGTGACATCACTTGCTCAAGGTCTTGTGAGTCTTAATATTTAAATGCTGAATGTATACTCTAAGCTCCTCAAGGGCAAGTCCCTTTCATTTTTGTGCCAATCCCAGCACCTAGTGCAGAATGCTTCTTTTACTAGATGAGTCAAAACTGCAGTGGGGAGATAGGATGAAAAGCCTAGTTTGATAAACACAGGCAATAGAAGAAGCAGCTCACGGCCACTAAGCACTTTCTGGATGCCTCACACGAGTTATTTAGCCCCTGAAATAATCCTGTGTTAGAGTTAATAGTATCAGGCTTATTTCTGTGCTTAGGAAAATGAGGCTCAGGAAGGTTGAAGCACCTGCCCAAAGTCATAGAGCTAGCAGGTGGCTAGGCCAGGATTTTAACTTGAACTTCAGAGGCAGAGGTCTTAACCCTATTGGAAGGGACTCACAGTGCCAACTCAAGCTTTTGGGCAGGTTTTTATTCCAGAAGAATTTAGAAACTTGCCCTAGGTAAGAAGGGAAACCAGACTGAGTGCCAAATGTCTATAGTCCTGAAATGTGGCCAAGGTCACTTTGTCACAATTCAGTAAGCTTAAAGTGACCACCTCATAAGAGCAACCGATCAGCGTCTCTTTCTGGCCTCTCCACACCCAAGCTTGCCTAGGAGCAAAATAAGCTGTATCAGCCTCTGGTCACCTGGCCCTTACTTACTTAGGGTGGGTTCCCATTTTTAATAGAAACTGTGTTCAAATGCAAGCATGACAACTTACTCAGCATTCATTCAACAGATCTCAAGTTTCGGGCCTGTACAAGGCATGAGATGAAGACGTGGGTATAAAAGTTATTTTCCAATATAGCATCTGACCTCAAGAACGTTAAAATCCACCAACAAGCTTTTATCTGGACGCCAGATGGATTGAAAAGGGGCTGTTGGTGATGCCTTTGCTGCTGCTCTTTAATAGTGAGCATTGCATACTCATAAGTTTGCCAGAGGAATTATGCAAACATTTGTACATCCTAATACCCATCAAGGCGGGCCTGCAGCTCCCTGCACTGGATGGCCCAAGATCTATTTCCTTTGTTAAAACTAAGTGGTCCTGGCTGAATTCAGGGTACACTGTGTTAACCAGTCAATGAGCAGAGCCAGGAAAATTGGTATCAAAGGAAAGTGAGAGGAAGGAATGAGCAGATACAAGGTAAGCAGCTGAGAAGCACACATTTGTGAAGCAAATGGATCGAGGAGGGGCTTTGGAGCTGGTCAGACCCAAGTTAAAACCTTGGCTCCACCAATCACTGTCTGCGTGAGCTCAGTAAGTCCTGTAGCTGTGCTAAGGTTCAGTTGCAAAATCACTAAAATGATATACCAACACCTACCTTGTAGCCTTATTAGATTTGTGATAATATATGTAAAATGTCTAGCACAGTGCCTGATATGTTGCAATGCCCAATGTGTGGTAAATGTCTTTATTATTTAAAATCACTGGGTATTTTTACTACCACTTGGTTTGTCACAGTTGTAAATTATGAGGACCTCAAAAAGTGAGGAAAAATAATTTCTTAAAGCAAAACCAGCAATCAGCTCAGCCGGATCGGCTGGCAGACAGTAGCTATCACTGCGGTGGGCTTCAGTGGGGGTGGAAGAGCAGGGAGGACTATGCAGCTTAATTTTTTCAACGATGATGAGAAGATAAAAATGCAAATTAAAATGAAAATAGAACTAAAAAGCCTTGTTTTCAAAACACAAGAGTAGGCTTCCATGAAAGAGAAAATGAAATCACCAACTTGTTTTGGCTCTAAAGGCAAATTATCAGTGAACACGGATATCCAGTTGTCACTCAGGTTTGATCATCTAAGAATGCTCTAGAGCAAGGTATAGCAGTTAATGCAATGCAAGCGGCTGTAACAGACAAACCCAAAAGCTCAGAGGCTTAGAACAACACATGATTCATTCTCATCTACGTACAGTCCAACCAGCTGGGTATGGGCGGGATGGGGAAGGAGATCTCTGCTTCATGTCATCATACAGGGGCCGAGATGACCAAGTCTCTGCCATCTTCCACAAGTGGCTTTCAGTGCTGCCCTGGCACTGACATCCAGCCTGCAGTTGGGGAAGACAGAAGGATTGACTGGGAAGTTTTGATGGGCCAGACCTGGAAGGCACACATATTACTCCTGCCTCCACACTTCTTGGCTAAAATTGAGTCACACCTAACTGCAAAGGACACTGAGAAAACCATCTCTTTGCATGCTCAGGGGAGATGGAAAAGGGTGTCCGGGACAGCAGTCAGTCTGCCACGCAAAGCACCTGCAAACTCCAGGGCCAGGCCCCACCACGACTGGAAAACCTGAGACCTGCTAGCCTCTTTCTTCATTCTTACAGCTTAACCCAAGGATTTAGTGCCCAGGTCCATGGTACTCAGGCATATTTCACACGGCACAGTAATGAAATAGAGGAGATAAAAGATAAGGGGAAAAAGAATATCAAGAGAAATTTACACTAAGAGGGAAAAATAGACATCTACCCTCTCTGCTCACAGGTGACACTGAAGATGCAGCCCCAGTATAAGAAATCGAGGCGGTGTTCACAGAGCTGGCAGATTTTGGCAGATTTTGCCATGTTTTGACAGAGCTAAATTTAAGCCAGACATTGCCTCTTTTGCAAAACGAGAGTGTTTGATTGATTGTTTTGCTGTTATGATTCCTGAATGTTGTGACTCGAGCCTACATCTCCAAATAATACCATTTGTAATGATCTTACCTTGTTGTGGGGGATCTCAGTTCTTGGAGCTTCTAGACCTCAGAGGCATGGCTTCCTTTATCAGCGTCTCTGAACCAAGCACCCTATTCTTGTCCACCTACCCCTGGGCCACTCGTTGTAGTGGGCTCCATGTGGCTTAGGCTGGAAGAAGCTCAGGCCTCAGCTCCCTGTCTGACCTTCCACACCCTCTACCTTCCTGCGAAATCTCTGCTTGGAGGCTTATGTCATCTAAGCTGCAATTTTTGTTTATCACAACCCTCAATGAGAAATACATTTTCCATTTTGACACAATATACACACATACACACACACACACACACACACAATTAAAACAAAAGTTTCTTGAAACATTCTTTTTTTAATAAGAATGGTACACTGGTAATTTCCATTTTATTCTATTCCATTCCATTAAAAAACATACAAATGCTGCTTAGGACTCACTAAATTATTTAGATGAACCATCCTCAGTTGGCTGTCATCTACCAGGCCCCCCGGGGACTAGCCTACCTTAATAGAATTTTTTTTTATCTCCCTGAAGTCAGTGAACTTCACCCTTCTGCTCCACTTTGCCCGTGTTCTCCTAAAACCACACCCTCAGCTTTTCTCCGCATCACCTTTCAAATCCGTGACTCTCAGCTCTTGGCCTCCTGTTCGCCCAGCTCCTCACCCTCTTGTATTCCCTGTCCCATGTTCAAGCTTTCCAGGAACTTCCCCCTCTGGTCTTCCACTGGTTCCCCAATCAGACTCTTGCTGGCTTTGCTGCCTCCCCACTCCACACAGACCCCGTGACCACAGCTTCCTGATCCGTCCCTATGGTCACCACTTGGCATGAGATATTTTGGTTCTGTCCTTCCAATAACTGAGCCTGTAGCTTGGCTCAGTGGGCAAGGCCCAGAAAGTGCAGACATGGAAGTGTCTGGGCCAGGCCTGTCACTGGGGATGGTGTCTACACTAACCCACCACTGGTGATTTATTCCTTAGCCCACTGTAGTCTTCCTACATCCAACCCCTCTGCACTAGCTTGTAGACTGTGCCGATGTCACCTGACTCCTTGGTCCTCACTGTACTCTCTCTGCAGCGTCTGAGGCTATAGACCTTCTTCAAAACCTCTTCCCCCCACCCCCCACCGTTGCTTTGATGACTCTTTCGTCCTAGCTCTCCTCTTTTCCCTGTGGCCGCTCCTTTTCAAGCTTCTTCACACATTCCTGTTCCTCTCTCCACCCTTAACTGCTGGCGTCCTCGGGCCCCTCCCCTCGTCATCACAATCCACAGCATTCCCAGGCAAACCCACCCACACCCGTGGTACCCACTACCACCTATGTGATGATGGTGCTCACTGACGTACCCTAAATCCTCATCCCTTTGTGGGGTTCTCATCCGGAGCCTGCTGCCCCCCTCCCCTGATGTTTCAGGCACCCTCTCAAACTCAACATGCCCCAATCTGAAGTGGATCTTTTCCTACTTAGTGCCCTCCGATGCTTTTGCATTGCACTTGGAAAAAAATCCATAATTATAACTATAGTTTTCCAGGCCCCAGGGTCTGAATAATCTAAGTTCTAGCTCCATCCTCCATCTCGTCCTGCAGACATTTCTCCTGGCTCGCTCTGCGCAAGCCAGGCCAGCTTCCTCGCTATTCCTGCAGTAAGTCAAGGATGCGCCTCTCCCGGGGCTTTTGTCCAGTCACTCCCTCTGCCCGAAATGCTGTTCTCCCCCTTCAGATGGCTACCGATCTCCCTCCCGCACTTCATCAGGTTCCTGTGAAATGTCAGCTGCTCACAGATGCTCCTCTGAGCAGCCTGTCTGAAATAGTACCGGCCTCACTCTCTGTCCCCTTACCCCGCTTTATTTTTCTTCGGGGCAGTTATCACCACCTTACACGAACGTGTTAATTGTCTGTTTACCATTCCTAGAATATGTTTCTTTATTTAGCCAGATCCTCAGCACATAGAAACAGTGCTCGAGACAGAGTAAGGGCTTGATAAATAGTGAGCGAATGAATAAATAATGGGTCTCCTCCCCTTCCCCCAAAATCACATTCTCCAGAGTCTAAGTAAGAGATACACACTTTTCCCACTCAGAGCCCAAGCCAGAAGCCTGGTCTTTGGCCTTGTCTCCTCCCTCCACTGTCCCCACATCCCCTCTGTCACCCTCCCACTGAATCTTTCTATATCTCGATCCCATTGCATTTGATCTCTCCATTCTCACAGTCACAGCCTTGGTTCAGTATCACAGATCCCTTTGAAAGTCGGCTAAAGCTATGGGTCCACTTCTCAGGAAATCTCATGCACACACACATGCATGCATACACATTTTTCACACAAGAATTTCTAGATTTTCCAAAGCCCAGTGAGGATCCCCTTCTCTAGGCGATACTGTGTCCAAGGATAAAAATCCCTGGCTAAAGCCTCATTTCTCACCTGGATAGCTTCGATGCCCTTTGACAGGTGTCCCTGCCACCAGCCCTACCCCTCTTTTGATCTGCTCCATGGAGCTGCTTAAGTGATATTTTAACAGTGAGGGTTTGTTCGTGGCCTTTTCTGTGTCCTCTGTAACATCTGCCAATGGTGCTCCATCGCCTTAAGGGTAAACGCCCGAGTCCTCCGTGTGGTTGCAGCGTGCTGCCTCCCCCTCCGGCCTTAACACTGTGACGCCCACATCCACGCTTGGCTGGAGTCATTCTGAAAAGTCACTGTCTGAGACCCCTGTGCCCTTGAATACTGTGGTCCTTTGCCCCTGATGACCCCTCCCTTCCCTTCCTGCCACTATGTGCCCAGAAACAACTCAAGAATCATCAAGAAAGTCCTCCCTGGTCTCCTGGGACTGAGTTTGGGGCCTGCCCTCAGATCAGACTGCACTGTGGTCATCCTCCTGTCCACTTTCCCTGCCAGATGGTGCATCATTGTGGACAAAGGCTTTGTCAGTATCTGTGACACATAGTAGGTGCTCAATAAAGGTATGCTGAATGACTGATGGAACAATCAGGTGAAAGGAGAGAGACGTGAAAGCAGCACATTTTGGATTCATATAAATGGGGCAGGTATAGCGAACACAGCTTCCAAAACAGGAAAATCCATATTTACAGGAGAGATAAACCAGACAGTTCTTCCATTTACAAAAAGGATTCACCACCAGGGACCTCTAAATGGTGGGTACTTTAACTGTTCTATGTAAGTATTTGTTTACAGATCATTAATCATTTTACAAAGAGGCCAAAGCTAAAGCGCAGCCAATCGGAGCCTTTAGAACAGAATCATGGGGCTTCTGAAGCTACTCTGCAAGTTAACAGGAAGAAGAATTTGATGTTAAACTATTCAATTAACACATAACTTCTCAGGAACAAGCCAGAGAGAAAAAAAAGGAGGGGGAGGGAGGGCCCAAGAGAAAGAAAAGGAGAACCGCAGTAGCAGGAGCAACAATTTTGAGAAGTGTAGCTACATGACCAGGATCTGCCTTTAAACAAAGACATTTCCACTCTTTTGTGAGAGAGAGGGGGACCCAACATGATTAGAGACCACAAGGAGGCCTTTAAAGGAGTCAGTAAAGACAAAGCTCTTAATTTGTAGGGAAGACCCTAGGGATACAGAAAGATGGTCTTGGCCATCATCGTGCACGTAACAAGTTGAATGGATTGACTCTGGAACAAACAAAGCTTTAGTTCATTTATCTCTTCACCAAGTATTGATTTAGTACCTGGGACTCTCTAGGCACCAGAGATGAAATGCGGACCAAGGTCAGTGCAATCCCTTGCTCCCAAGGATCTTGCCTTTTAGAGGAGGAAGCAATCAATCAGTCAATCGACAAACAGATAAGGTCATTTCCTATGATGACAGTGGTAGTAATGGAGTGGGAGGATGATGTGACAGTGGGGGTGGGGATACCAGGAGCTTCCATGGAAAAAGAAGGCAGACAAGGCCTCTCCAAGGGGATATTGTCTGGGCTGAGCCTCGTGGATGAGAAGGAGCCAGCCATGGGAAGACCTGGAAAAAGGTATTCCTGGCAAAGGGCTATTAAGAGCAAAAGACACTTTGGTGGGAATGATCTAAGCATATTCTAGAAATAAAAAGGGGGCCACAGTGGCTGGAGTTCAATGGAGAGGCAAGGGTGGGATAAGGTTTGGGGCCAGACTTTTCGGGGCTTTATAAAACCTGTAAGGACCATGGAGCTTTTCTAAATGCAATGGGAGGCCACCGAAGGGATTTCATCAGGAGACTACAAGACAGATTTACTAGGAATAGAGGCTGTGTGGAGGATAGGGCACAGGGGAGGAAAAAAGTCACTAGAGTATCAGTTAGGTGGCTATTGCAGAATTCCAAGCAGGAAACAGTGGGGACTTGGACCAGGATGGTGGTGGTGAGGGCAGGGAAGCGTGGACAGATTCCAGACCTAGAGCTGGTGTGGGGCTCAGAGCTGTTGTGAATGATGACAGGAAACCTCTGCTTAAGGTCCTTTCCTTCCCCGACATCCTGTGACTGTTACCTAGGCACCATGGCACCATGAGCTCGCTGATGAGGAGATCTGCTTGGCCTCAAAGCTGGGCAGAGCTATATTTGGGCCATTCTAAGATCATCACAGGCCCATAAATTTGGAGTGAGAATCCTTGTAAACCAATCACTTCAGAAATCCAGAAGAGGCCAGGAGACGTGGCTCACGCCTATAATCCTAGCACTCTGGGAGGCCGAGGTGGGAGGATCGCTTGAGCTCAGGGGTTCAAAACCAGCCTCAGCAACAGGGAGATCCCATCTCTACTAAAAAATAGACAGAAATTAGCTGGGAAACTAAAAATAGAAAAAAGTAGCTGGGACTGGGGGTGTCTGCCTGTAGTCCCAGATACTTGGGAGGCTGAGGCAGGAGGATCACTTGAGCCCAGGAATTGGAGGTTGCTGTGAGCTAGGCTGACGCCACAGCACTCTAGCCCGGGCAACAGAGTGAGATTCTGTCTCAAAAAAAAAAAAAAAAAAAAAAACAGAAGAAACCTGTTCTGTGCATTCTAAAGGCTCCTGGTCTTGGGGCTAGCTCCACTGCATCTTCCCTTTCTCTTGTCCTTGGCCACAAGCACACTCTTGGGATCCCCTGTTTCAGGAATGGCATCGCTGGTCCAGCCAGAAAGCAACCAATCATCTTGGACAACTCTGCTGCAAACTGACCCAAGCCAGGCTGGTTGCTCACAAGTACCATCTATTTGGTAGCTCATGGTGGCTCCTGATTGTCAGAGGGAGGGAAGGGCTGCAGTCTGTCCCACAACAGCCTCACGGTCAGAGCAAGTCCCAGACCAGATTCTGCCTCACATACAGACAGTGCTAGCAAACAAACACAGAAATGGTCACACGAGCAGATGTGTATGCTCAATGGAGTCCCAGCTCCCTGTCGTCTAGACAGCCAAATGCACCCGACATGAAACGTTTGCCTTGAAGGAGCTGTGACCACATCCCATCGCAGGATGCAGTGAACCTAGACCAGTGGTTCTCAACTGGAGCAGATTTTGTCCTCCAGGAAATGTCTGAAGACTTTTTGTTTTTCGCACCTGGGAAGGTGCTTCCAGTATCTAGTGCTTAGAGGCCGGGGATGCTGTTAAACTTTCGGCAATGCATTCAGTCTGTCTCCTGGGACTATATGCTCTTCTTCCCAAATAGGTGCAAAATCAACCTCTCTCCTCCTTTCCTTTCTACTGCCCAGTTTGGACCTTCAGCACTACAGACAAAGTCTTCTTCCCACCAGCCTCCCAGCCCTCTGGCTCCCTCCCACTCCCCACACTGCCATCAGACAGATCTTCCCAAGCCAGGAATGGTATCCTATTTTTCTAGATTCTCCAGTGGCTCCACAATGCATAATAAAATGTAACTCTCTGCTTTCTCTCCCCCTCTTATCCCTTGAACATTTTGTTTCAGCCTCTTGCAGTTATTTTAATATACCAAGCTCTCCCAGACCTCTGTGCCTTTTCACATGCTGTTCTCTGCCTGGAAGGCCCCCCTGTCCCTCTTTCATACTCTCTTCCACCCTCCTAGGTGCCCAGATTTGGAGCCCCAACTTAAACACTGCCCTACCCTTTGTCTTCTCTGGACTGACTCCTTGTTAACTTTGCCCTCCTCTGCACAAACCTCCATTAAAGCAGTTGTCTTTTTGTACTGTAACTATTTATTTACATGTCTGCATCACTCCTGGACTCTAAACTCCTTTAAGGTAGTGCTTGTTGCTAGCTCATTAGGCCCAGCCTGATACCTGCTACATAGCAGGCAGCAGCTAAATATTTGTTAGATGAATGATCACTTTCTATGTCCTGCATTGTCTATTTTTTGCTTGCTTGTTTGTTTTTTTTTTCAAAAGGATTTTAAATTCTTCACATTTTCAGAGGATATAAAGTGAGGCAAATGAGATAGTTATGGCTGTGGTTTTCCAATCTCAGTGTACCTAAGAATCATCTTGGGAACTTGTTTCAAATACAGATTCCCAGGCCCCAAATGCCTAGGTAATTTTAAAAAATTAATTGATTTTTAAAAACTGAGATATAATTCACATATCATAAAATTCATTTTTTGATCGTACAATTCAATGGTTTTTGGTGTTATCACAAGGTTGTACAACCATCACCACTATCTAATTCCAGAACACATTTGTCACCCCAAGAAGAAACCCATATTCATTGATAGTCATTTCCTCCTCCTCCCCCCACCTCCCTGCCCTTGGCAACCACTAAACTATTTTCTGGGCCCCATGGATTTGTCTATTTTGAATATTTCCTATTGATGGAATTAAATAATATGTAGTCTTTTGTGACTTGCTTCTTTTACTTAGCATGTTTTTAAGGTTCATCCATGCTGTAGCATGCATCAGTACTTCATTCTTTTTTATGACTAAATAATATTCCACCACATTTTGTATATCCATTCATCATGTAATAGACATTTAGCTTGTTTCTACTTTGTGGATATTATGAATAATGCTGATATGAACGTTCCGTGCTAGTTTTTGTATGAACTTATGCTTCCAGTTCTCCTGGGTATATACCCAAGAGAGTGGAAATTGCTAGATCAGGTGATAACTCTATGTTTAACATTTTGAGGAACTTCCCAAACTATTTTCCACAGCAGCTGAAATGATTTACATTTCCACCAGCAATTTCCTCACACACTCACCAACACTTGTTGTTGCCCATCTCTTTAGTTACAGCTATGCTCCTAGGTGGGAAGTGATGTCCCTTTGTGGTTTTGATTTGCATTTCCCTAATGACTAGTCATGCTGGCATCTTTTCATGTGCTTATTGTTCATTTGTATATCTTCTTTGGAGAAAAGTTCTATTAAAGTGCTTTGCCCATTTTTGAATTGGGTTGTTTGTTTTTTGTTGCTATTGTTGTTGAGTTGTAGGAGTTCTTTTTTTTTTTTTTTTTTTTTTTTTTTGAGACAGAGTCCCACTCTGTTGCCCTGAATAGAGTGCTGTGGCATCGGCCTGGCTCACAGCAACCTCAGATTCCTGGGCTTGAGCTATCCTTCTGTCTCAGCCTCCTGAGTAGCTGGGACTACAGGTACGCACCACCATGCAGGGCTAATTTTTTTCTATTTATAGTAGAGATGGGGTCTCACTCTTGCTCAGGCTGGTCTTGAACTCCTGAGCTCAAGTGATCATCCCATCTCAGCCTCCCAGAGTGCTAGGATTACAGACATGAGCCATTGTGCCCAGCTGGAGTTCTTTATGTATTCTGGATATTAATCTTCTACTAGATATGTGATTTGCAGATATTTCCCCCTATTCCATAAGTTGTGTTTCCACTCTCTTGATAGCACTTTTGATAAACAAGAGTATTTCATTTTGATGAAATCCAGTTTATCTATTTCTCTTTTGTTTATTGAGCACTTGACGTCATATCTAAGAAATCATTGCCTAATTCAAGGTCAGTAAGATTTCTGTCTATGTTTTCTTATAAGAGTTTTACAGTTTTAGTTCTTACATTTAGGCCATTGATCTATTTTGAATTAATTTTTCAGTATGGTGTGAGGTAGGGGTACAACCTCATGTGGATACCATGTTGTTCCAGCACCATTTGTTGAAAAGACTTTCCCCATCGAAAAGTCTTGGCTCCCTTGTAGAAAATCAATTGGTCAAAATATAAAGGTTTATTTCAGGACTCTCAGTTCTATTCCGTTGATCTATATGTCTATATCTTCATACCAATATGACACACTCAGATGGCCAAGGCTTCCCTCTTAGGAAAATCTTGATCTAAATTGCAGTTCCTGTAACCAGGAGCTAATCCAGAACAGCAGTTCCCAATCAGACTGAACACCAGAATCATCACAGCGCCTTGAAAAAAAAGTCCTTACCCCCAGGTCTCCCTCTCCCCATCCCCTCTTCTCCCTTCAGGTTTTGATGCATTAGGATGGCAATGAGGCTCAGGAAATTCTGTTTTTAAAAAGCCACTCTTGCGGTCATCCAGAATTGGGCATTACTGGTCCAGGTGATCATAGAAAGTCCTCTCCAATATAAGGGACCTCTCATGTTAGGAAAAGAGAAAATATAAGGTGGCAGTTTTGCCCCTAAACATCTTAAATGAGCATTTTGTGTATATTTGGCTATCAGAAAGCATCTCTCTGATGGAAAATTCTGAACATGCTTCTGTGAAAAACAGATGAAGTAGAAGGCTCAGTGTGGCTCCAAGGCACCTAGATTGAGTGGGGGATAGCCCACATTTCTGAGTTTATGCAGACACGGGCCTCACCCAAGGGCACGGTGCCCTTCTCAGTGCTCTGTCAGTGACGTGTCCATTGTCCCACTACACTCTGGGTCTTTTTGAGCAGAAGTAGGATCTTCTCCTCTGTGGATCCTGATGTCCATCCCTATGCCTGACACATCACAGGTGTCCAAAAAAAATGTCAAATTAAACTAAATATTTTCTATGTTTAGTCAGATGCACAGCAAATGCATAGGTCAAATAGCAGGCTTTATGTAAAAATGCTAGGTATGTGGTGCTTTGAAAACAGAACTGTGAGGGAATTAAGCAATGGGATTTAGAAGATCATTTTTAAAAAATACAAGTGATTATTTTGGAACCATGGTTATCATCCCTGTCCCCACCCACCTGCCTACCAACTGTGTTCCTCAGGGTCCCAGCAGGAAACAGATGGCTCGCCAGCACTGAAGGAAGAAACTATTTACAGAGGAGTGGGCAGGATTAAGAGGACAACAAGGAAGGAAGCCCTTGGGTCTAGTGACAGTGAGATGTCCAAACCATCCTTGGGCCTGAAGGGACCAAGGGACAGAGCAGGGTGGTCCAACCTACTGAGAGCTGGAGCCTTGGGAAAAGGCTGCTTAGGAACACCTGCAACCACAGCCGTAAAATGGGCAGGAAAGGGTAGAAAATTCCTGTAGTAGGACCACTGGAGAAAACCCAGCATACTCACCCGTGAGGAACAGAAAGATGTGGACAGATTCAGCAATAATCCATAGAAAAAAGAAATTTAGGGAGCTGAGGGGCAGCAAATCAGTTAAGCGTCTTTGTCTGTGGCTTGTCTGGCATTTTTGGAATGTTGCGCTTTCATTACTTCATTCATCAAACACTTGTGTTCTGGTCTCTTCATGTTCTCGACAGTTTTTGGTCCTAGGGATACAAGGAGAAATAAGGCACCTTTCCTACCCTTAGGAAGCTCACAGTGGGGAGTGGTGAACACATACGGGAAATGACGACACAACACGGAAGTACAATGGTGGGTGCACTAGTTTGCTAGGGCTGCCCTAACAAAGTACCACACGCTGGGTGGCTGACAACAGAAGCGCCTCCCAGTTCTGGAGGCTAGAAACCCCAGTCAAGGTGTCGGCAGGGTTGGTTCCCTCCGAGGACTGTGCAGGAAGGATCCGTGCCAGTCCTCTGCCCTGGCCCTGAAGGTTTGCTGCCGTCTTCGGCGTTCCTTGGCTTGTAGAAGCATCATCCGCATCTCTGCTACATCTTCCCATGGCGCTCTCCCCGTGTGGGTCCTTGTCCAAATTTCCCCTTTTTATAAGGACACCGGTCATATTGGTTAGGGCCCACCCTATTCCAACATGACCTCATCTTAACTAATTGCATCTGCCATGACCTTATTTTCAAATAAGGTCACATTCTGAGGTTCTGGGGTTAGGATTTCTATATATATGATTTTGGGGACAGAATTCAAACCGTAAGAGTCGGGATAAGCTCAGGGTATTGCAGGAGCATTTACAAGGTGGTTGTCGGGGAGGAATGGAGGGAGGACAATGTCTCTGGCATTAAGGATGAGAAAGAGTCAGCCAAGTGAGGAGAAGGGTGGGCAGAGGAGGAGGAGGACAGGGTGCTCTGGGCTGAGAGGAAACCAGAGGCAGCACGGGTGAGCCGCAGGAACAGAAAGCACAAGGCCGCGGAGAAAGACCAGCAGCTCTGGCCTTGGAGGAGCTTGCGTGATCTGCAGAGTCCAGAGCAGGGGAAAATGATGGAAGGGTTTTAAGCAGGGACTTGACAAGCCCAGTTTGGCCTTTCCGAGGGTCACTGTGGCAGCTGGGAAGATGGCAAGGTCTGCAACCATGCAGGAGGCTGTGGCATGGGGCCAGGTGAGGGAGGGGCAGTAGGAGAGCAAGGGGAGAAGGAACAAGTTTAAGAGATAGTTGGGAGAGATGCTGGGGAGGACAGGCATTGAGTGGATGAGTGTGGTGGGGGGAGGAGCAGCGACACCCCCACCCCTGCAGGGGCCAGGGAGTGTGAGGAAGGGGAGGTTTAACAGGGAAATGACCACACCCCCTTGCCATTTTGGAATCAGTGGACCAGACGCCCGGGGCAGAGAGCTCATTAGAGAAAGCGATTGGGGGTTACTCGGATGAGCTCCCCAGGGGACGTGCGTGGCAGAGCAAGAGCAGCAGCGAGTCAGGGCTGGGTCCTGCGAACACAACGTGCACGTGGCAGGCGGGGAAGGAGGGGACGCTGCTGGCCGACAGTGCAGGGCAGCGGACGTAGCATGAGGATGTTGAGGGATCCGGCAGCTGCGAAGAAGGTCGCCCGTGTTGTAAATGCCAGCGCAAGGCCTGGTGAAGAGAGGCCTGAAACTAGTCTGTTCAACTCGTTGTCGGGGGAGTTGGTGGTCACCTCAGCGACAGCAGTTTTGGCACCGTGGTGGGCGGGAACAGAAGCCAAATTGCAAACAGCTGAAGAACAAGTGGGACGTGTAGGAAGCAAGAAGTGTGGGAGAGAAGGGGAGGAGGGAAGTCGGGCAGTAACTAGAGGGAGACGTGGGTATGAAACTTGGGTGCGTTCACGGGCTAAGAGGGAGATGGAAGAGACTTTTTAAAAATGAAACAAGGGATAATGATCCAAGTCTGCCAACAGACATCGAGAGACAGAGTAAAGGGTGCAGAAAGGGGAGCGCACCTCTGAGAGACAGGTGAGGCCGAGTGTGGAGGCGGAGGTGTTTGGAGGAGGGGCGGAAAGCTGAGGGAGATGGGGCCTGGTGGCCTTGATGCTGGAGACAAGTTCGTGTGCTGAGTACGAGAGGTGGAAAGTTGGGTAGGAGCATTGGGGACAACATCAGAAGGCTTGGAAGGAACAGTCACCCAGGGGCAGAGGAGAGGGAGCCCTCTGAGGACAGGTAAAGGTGAGAAGGGCAGCCCTGAGAGCCCAGCAGAGGTCAGGGGCCGTGAATTTGTGGTGGCCTCGCCTATGCAGGAGTGTCAAAGTCCCCAGAAGTGCTCAGTCTCAGAGAGGTAGCAAAGAGAAAGGTGGTCAGGCTTCCACACATCCGGGTTTGAATTTCGCTCAGTGAGCATTGAGGGGAGTTGAGGGGCCTGGTGAGAGCCGATGAGGCTCTGGGTGCAGATGGGAGAATGAAGGGTGGGACGGGCCTGGGAAAGAGGGAGAAGACGGAGGGGTCCTGAGACATAGACGTGAGGACCTGAGAAAGCTGGAGAATGCACAGATGTGATCAAAAAGGGACACACTTGTCCTGCTCTGGATTTTACTGAGTGTGAGATGCAAGTGAACAGCCAACCTTAACACTAGAGAGTCTATGTCGCTTTGCAAATAGCTTATACAAAAGCATTAAAGCCGGTTTAAAGAACAAATATATGAGATGCATTTCAGCCACACTGGTTCCACCGTGATGTCACTAATGATCATTATGGGGTGGTAACTGTACAGAAAATGAAGGGAGAGGCCATTCAATATTTTTTGCCTTCATCAGAGTCTGGTGGAGTATTTCAGCCCTGTTTATAGACAGTACCTTGTAGCAGATCGCTGCGTCTTTCCATGAATAATGAAGCCCCACTTTGCAGGGAGAGGCTGTGGATGGAAAGCAGCAAGCAGGGGGCTCCAAAGGAGTTTCCAGCTGTTATTTTCTGAGCTCACTGACTAGCTGATCAATGGCGAGGAACATCTTGGTTGTCCAGCTGCAGCCATCCCACGCTGGGTGCACCGAGACCAGAGTTCTGATATGCAAAGAGAGCCTGGGACTCTTGTCAAATCACCAGACGGGATGTTGGCCGTGCAGCAAACGGGCCCACAAGCTGTTGGCAGCTGAATGTCAGGCTGCCAGAGCCAGGCCCAGCCACACGATGGGCACTGCCCCAAAGGCTCGGTAGCAATCTGTATTCCAACACACCCTCCGCCGCACTGCTGACCCTCCGGCCAGGCGCGCCAAGCAAGGCCCATGCTTAGGGGCCAGAGATACTGTCGTTGCAGCAACACAGGCCCCTTTGTTCAGGAATCCTGCATGTATGAGAGGAAGCGGCTTCCTTCGGTTCTTTCCTCACGGCCCGGGAAGAAAGGCCTCACAGTCAAGCTGCCCAGCTGACTGGCCCTGGGGGTGGGGTGGGGCCGTGCTGAAAGCTAGCTGGCAGTGGCACGTCCAAAAGCAGAGCTCGAAGGGGCTTGGCAGGGACTGTGGCAACCTCACTCAGGTGTCGTCCAGCCTGTGCCGGGCTGGCCGGGGGCCCCTGGCAGCCGCTGCTAATTAAATGTATTGAGACGGCAGCTCCGACAGAGGAGGCTCTGTCAACACTGACGCTCTCGTGCAATCTTTTCAAATGACAAGGAGCCTCTTGCTTTCTGTGTGGAAAGGGCTGAAGAGCAGGCTGGATTCAGCGTGAGGCACAGGACCAGTTCAGAAATTACCATCTCCTTCCTCTGCGGCTGCTCTATCTGCCCTGAAGTGATCTTCTATCAGCCGAAGGACACTCGGCTGTCCAATTCTGGGGCATTCTCTTGCCACCTCCAACTGTCCCACCCGAAAGCTTGGAGGCTGCGTGAGTGAGAGGAGGCAGTGGGGAAGACGTCCTTAGGCCATTCCTCGCCCTAGGAAAGTACCGAGCTCCTCCCCTCCCAGGCCCCAAGCAGCACTGGCTGACAAGCGGGCTCCATTCGCACTGAGGGGAGAACTAGTTTCCTTTCACAATAAAGAGCCATTTCTCTTTACCAAAAAAAAAAAAAAAGAGAAAACCCTCTAGGAAGTTATTGACAAATTCCAAAAGTTTGCTGCCCGGCTCACATCCTGTTGTGTGATTTGCAGTTTCCCAGCAAGGCGGAGGGTCAGAGGAGTCCCCAGGGATCCTGGCCCTATGTTCCTGTGGTACCTGTAAGCCAGGGTGAAACTCAAGCAGGGGAGACAGATGGGGCCAGGCCTGCCAGGTCTCAGGGGCATATTGTTCCCTGGGCCAGGAGCTGCGTCATTGCTCCCTCCTTGTGACTTTCCGCCAAGGGGAAGAGAAGTCTTGAGATGAGCCCACGGTGGGAATCCTTGGATGACAGCCCAGCACCTAGCACAGCATACGGCAGGGACCTGGCGGATTTTTAGTGGGTAGATAGATGTTTAGTTTGTTTCAGGTGACTAGGAGGAAATGTTTCTTTGTATTTTGGCTTTATCAGCGTTGTTTGGGGGTGAGACCAGGGCCTGCGTCTCTTGAAGGGCTCCCAGATCTGGGTATTCTTATCATACCACTGCTCCCAACAGCTCAACAGGGCCCCCCCAAGGAGACGCCACTGAAGGAAGCTAGACCAAGAGCACCTTCTTCCCGACCATTCCCATCCCCAAAGAGGCCCCTCTCCGTGAGTCCTAGGAGTTGGCATTTGAGCAGAGGGAATTAGCAAGGTGCACTCCAGTTAATTCAGGGCCTCTAGTTGTTCTTTCAGACTGCTAACGACATAGACCCTTCTCTAGGGATCTTGCCCACTCCTCCCCACTCACCGTTTCCTTCAGATCTACCCCCTCCCTGCTTCCCAGCTTGAGCCAGGGTTTATCAAAGGTGCATTGTGTGTGCCACGCTCTGGGATTACTAGGATGTAAGCTGGCCAAGACGCATCTCTCTGAGTTTACAGATCACTGGAGTAGGGAGAAGTGGGTCTCAACATAGGATCATGCACAGGGAGCTATGTCTGTGGGGGCAGCTCCTGGGGAAAGAACATCAGATGTAATCTTTGCATTCGGGAAGTTTGGCTCAGTGGAATAATCAGACCACCTGCAATTTGCACTTGCAGTTTATACAGAGTTTTCTGACATATTATCTCCTTTCATCCTCACAATAATCCCGTGAGATCAGGGATTCGGTCTTCATTTTGCAAATCAGAAAACTGAGGCACAAACGAGGTGACTGCTCAGATCCCAGGGTTAATGGAGGGTTTGAAGTCAGGGTGACTGTGGGTGGCCCTGCCACTTCCTACCCCACAGCGTGGCCCTTCCTCAGGCTGGCAGCCCCTCCTGTCCTGCAGGTGGGAGTGGGGGTGAGGTGAGAATTCCAAAGCCAGAGGCTGGTTTTCCACCTACTTTCTTTGGTCTCAGCTGCTTATCTCTTTGTTTTTCAGTTTCTAAACTATAAAAAAGAAATAAAAACAGTGATGAGAGTGTTCTGTTGCTTCCTTAATGAACCCACCTGCTGGCTATTGCCTGAAATTCCTTTAAAGAGGCACAAATCCCTTCATTCTGCAGGTATAAATAAAAAGCTTAAGATGCAAATACCTGGAAGTCTGAACACAGAGATATAAATAAGTTCCACTCAAGTTCAAATGATGATAGAATATTCTATACTGCCTTTTCCAAGCTAGGAAGCAGAAATATAAATCACCAGTATTGTATAACCTTTATAATTCTAAACAGTTTTACCAAAATCTCTTTAAGTCAAAAAGTGTGTGTGTGTATATATATATATATTGAGCATCTAATAGATGCCAGCCACTGTGTTGGGTACAAAGGATGCAGTGGTAACCAAAACAGACATAGTACCTTCCTCCATGGAGCTGAGAGTCGAGTGAGGAATACAAAAGTAGATAAATAAATATTAATAACCCCAAGTGTGAGGGGTTTTTCGGTGGGGAATGGAGCAAGGAGGGGCCTTCCCAGTCTAAGGGAGAAAAAGTAATACTTTTTCCACGCCCAGCACAAGGGTTGTGGCTGACACCCCTATAATAAAGACCTATTAACAAGAGAAAAGCATAACAAATCTGTTAACAAAGTTTTATGCAACACGAGAGGCTTCAGAGAGGAAGACCCAAAGACCCAGGAAAAATCATATTTTTTCTGATGAAAGAAGTGGATAGTTGTGAAGAAACATGATTGGACAAAAAGGGGTCTGATCTAATGGTAATGAGCCAGGGGGAACTCAGCAAGGCCCGTTCAGATTCTTTCCTGTGTAAGACGTGCCTCCCCGCCACCCCTGGGTGTGGATGGGGCAGGACACCTGTCACATGAGGACCTTCAGCGTGGAAGGGAGGTCAGAGACCTTCCTAGGTTTTATGGTTTGCTTGTGGGAGAGGAACTCTAGTGCCTATGATCCATCTGAAGGAGGAAAGGGAGAAAGGTCAGAGAGACCTTGCTTCTGAGGCCTTCCCATCTCCTTCAGGTCAAAGGACTCAGCAGGCCAAGGCGCCACACTTTGGAGCCCTGTGTTCTGAGCCCTGACACCAGGCAGAAGGAGCCACGTGCTCAAAGGGAGGAGCAGGGATAGGGAAGAGGGAAGCAGGGACAGGTAAGGTAAGGTGGACAGGGACTGCAGTGAGGAAGGCCTGGGGAACTGGGGTTAAGGACTTTGAGACTTGAATCCAAACTTAAAGGTCAATGGGAAACATTTAAGGGCTTTGCAACAAGAGGGACAACAATCTGATTTCTAGCCTTAAAATCATGGATTTTGTTGCAGGGTGAGAAACAGAAAGGCGAGAGTAAGAATGAGGCCGTGGCAGCCATCCAGGTGCATGGTGGCAGGGCTGGGACTGAGGCGGAGAGGTGGAGATGAGAGGTTGGAAGACTCCAGAGATATTACAAAGGTATAAAATAAAACTGATGAGATTTGGGCATAGGTTGTAGGGCTAAGGAAGAGGGAGTGTTCTCAGAGATGCTGGGTGAGAGGAGGATCCGGGAGGAGGGACCAGCTTGCAGTGAAGAGGGTGAATTCCGTTTGGGGCATGTTGGGGTTTCAGTCTGCACGGATGTGGGACTGGATAGCGTTCCTACAAATTTTTTATTTTAGTGATTAAAATTGCCTTCTATGACCCATGTGGCTGGGCTGAGTCAACATCCAGCCCATTCTGCTGTCTGCCCTGAACCCACCAAATGCAACGCATGGTAGCACAGAAACGCATGTTCCTCAGGCACTCGATGCCCCCCCACCTCCCTGCATTCTCCATTTCCCTGCAGAGGGTAGAGGGAGAGGCCAATTTCTGCATGTTGCACATTGGATATATTCGTATTTACCAGATAGTTCTGCGGAGCTGACCACTGTTTCCCAGCCTGTTCCAAGTGCCTTTGCTGCATGTGGAACGCAAGAGCCCAGAGCAGGAGAGGCAGAAAGACAGCCTACTACCGTGTGCTAAATCTGCAAGCCCTGCCGGTCCGCCTGGCTGATGGGATGACTGGCTGCTATTGACACAGCCCCATCTTTCAAAAGGCAAATAAAAGTAAACCACCCTGAGCGAAGCAATGCAGATAAAAAACCCATTTTGAGACCCCTTATGCTCTCCACAGTTCATTTTTTCTAAATCCTTTCATTGATTATATTGTCTTAAAAGAGACAGAAAGAGAGAACAGAAGTCCTTTGCAGCAGTTGAACTATGTCTCCTGTGATTTCTCCTTTCTGGGCAAGTTTTTAGTCAATGAGCAGAAAAGAGCCTTTTCCAAGCTTCACTCAGCCTCAAAAAGGCTTGCCAAGCTGTTCTCCCTAAACCCCACCTCACTGAGAATTCTGTTCTTTGGGCCTGCCTGCTTCTAAAATGCTTGGAGCTCTGTAGATAGGAGAAAAGCAGATGCCTTCCGCAGGGTGTAACAAGGCCAGCGGAGTGTGCTTTTAGGAGCAAGGGAGGGACCCTCTGTCTCCCCTCCTTCTTGAACTCACATCTTCTCTTCCTACTGCACATCCTTTATTGATTAACGAATATAAAGGCCACAATATGAGATGTCTCAAATACCTCTATGGAGAAGAAAAAGAGGGAACCTCAATTTCACAGTGAAATAAAATGGATGTCTCAGCCCTGGTCCTCCGGAAAAGCAGGGACTTGCGAGGAGGCGGGTGGTGAAGGTCAAAGGGAGGTGAGGAAAGCCGAGGTGAGAAGGGTCCATAGGATGCGTTTTCACTCTGCCCAGTGCCAGCCAAGAGGGACAGCGAGGGGCTTAGCAGGTGTGTTCACTTGACACAGGGGCTTCTCCGGAGACTGCAAGGAGAAACACACCTCGTCTCTCAGAATAGTGCACAGAAGGGAGAAAGGAGGGGGTTATCCGCTGGGCTCCCTCCTGTCTCCCACCCCCCATTTGTCAAGTTTCATCCCAAAGGGAGCTACTCTTCCATACTTCCAGGTTATGTAATTCAGTCCCTTGTCTCAGGAAGCCAGATCCCACACCTTACGTGGTGGTGTTTATTCAGCTCCAAAAGTGGAGGGGCTGGGCGCCCAATCTCTCTCCCACTGTAAAACCTCATCGCAGTAGTCCTATACCTATCGTGATCATCCTGAACAAAGTCTGCTTCACCATCTGTCTTAGTCCATTTTCTGCTTCTATAACAGAGTACCACAGGCTGGGTAATTTATAAACAGCAGAAGTTTATCTGGCTCACAGTTCTAGAGGCTGGGGAGTCCAAGGGCATGGCGTTGGCGTCCGGCGAGGGTCGTCCCAAGGCAGAAGGTGTCACACGGCCAGTGAGTGCCTGAGACGGAGAGAAAATGGGGGTCGAACTCATCCTTTCACCAGGAGCCCACTCCCACAATGACTAACCCAGTCCTGCAATAACGGCACCAATCCATTCATGAAGGCAGAACCCTCACGGCCTGATCACCTCTTAAAGGCCCCACCTCTTAATACTGTTACAGTGGCAGTTAAATTTCAACGTGAGTTTTGGAGGGGACATTCAAGCCACCACACCATCTTTTTCTTAAAAAAAAAAAGTGGAGGAGAAAATGGAATAGGTGCAGGTATTAACAATGAGAGAAATAGAGAAGGAGGAAGAGGAGAAGGAGAGGGAGAAGGAGACGTAGGCTGCTCCTGCAGCTAAGGGAATCCAAACAGGAACATAAGGTCCATGTTGCAGCACAATGAATGACATCATTTTCTTTCCACATAATAGGTTTTAGTAGAAGAGGGAGGAAAAACACAAAGGAGAGCCTTGGTGGGGTGTGGATAACAAGGAGGTCTAAGGAGCACCCCAAGTGTACCCAGAAGGCAAGGACCAGAGGCAGAGGGTGGTTATGCATGTGCATTTGGCATCTCAGAACCGAGCGGCACTGAGGGGGATGAGCTTAGGGAGCCAGGATCCCCACTGCTGGGAACTGGGTATTCGGGGAGGCACACAAGTGCTTATGCACAGAGAAGGGTGCTTATAAAGCCAGTCACTGTGACTGGTGATGAGGAATGCTGATCTGAGCCCCAACCTACCTGCCAAGGCCTGCAGAGATGTCAAGATGGCACCTGGTGACGTACTGTCTCTCCAGCTGGTCCTAAGGTTAGACCATCTTTCTTGGTCTCTGCATCCTAGAGCAGGGAAATGGAAGATATAAAACTGAGCAACCCCATTTCCTGGGACAAGGGCAGGACCAGACCCTCTCCTTGGGAGAAAGGGACTGGGAGACCCCTTTAAAGATGTTCCTTGGTGTACTCTGCCTTGCCTGGCCAAAGGAACAACACCATACTCCTGCCATTTCCTCCCCAGCCCTCTTGCCTGAGAGGGACTTGTTAGCAAAACACTCATTTGGGGGCAAGGCTTTTGGGGTCCCTATGTTGGCCACATGTTGACCTCTTGGGAGTAAGTTCACCGGCTTTCTCCTGGCAGAGCCCATGAATCTACTGAGGTCATCCAAGAACTCCTGGGCCTTGCACTGGACCCTGTGGGTTAGTTCCAAGGACTTGGGCGAGATCTCAATATCCAGCCTGTGGTGTTTTGGAACTCTCAAGGCGAGCCTTTAGTTGTAATAAATAAACATCATTCAGGTCTGGCATTCTACAGGTGCTTTCATCTTCACCAGCTCTTGTTTTTTTAGTAACAATCCTGTGACGTTGCTGATGAATAATCTAGACTAAAGAAGTCATTAAGAGGACCTCCCAAGGTCACATAGCTGATAAAGACTTGATCCCAGATCTTTTTATTCGTAAATTCTCTTCCAAATTTGTGTTTGAAAGCTAAAGAGAAGGCTGAGGGAGGAGAACTGAATTAATGTGATTATTCTAATTTAGAGCCGTTCTAAATTCTTGCATCTGAGGTAGCAACGGAGAGTGTTTCAGGCTCTGGTCTTTAGACCTCATCTACCCCACACTATCTTGGGCAACAGCCATGAAATCCTCCCTATCAAGCATTCCCCGTCCTCGGTTATCACCCCTCCCACCTGCACTATTTTGAGCAGGAAATCAGCAAGCACTTCCCGGGCTGCTTTTCTCTCTTTCTCTCTCCAACCTCCATCCCACCCTGATCCACCACAAATGCAGGGAACTGAGGCTCCCTTGGAATTTTAATAGCATCAATCAGCCTCACAGCTGGGGGCAGAGATAAGGGTGCTGCAGTTCCTCCCTTAAAGCTCTTTCCCAGGGTTTGAGAGTGTAACTCACTTCTTCGATTTGGGAGCCCTTCACACAAAGACAGTCATGTACAATTATCAGTCCCGGGTGTGGAGAGAGGGGAGGAGAAAGCAGCTCTGGCTCCCAGCCCTACCGTGTATCTCTGTACCTACAAGGATCTCTTCGCCCTTGGCCTGGACTTCTCCTCTCCGCTACCTTCCACACAGGTCCTTAGACCAAACTGAGTTGATGCCGCTGTCCTAAAAACATTATTTTTTATTACCCCTTCTTTATACAATAACCATTATCAGGTTTTCTATCTCCATCGCTCAGATTTTACATGCCCTGAGGCAGAAGACCCTGGTTTATTCGTTGTTTTCAGGCCCAAAGTTTCTGATAAGTTAAGTGGCCCCAAGATGGAACGTAAGGAGGTGATCGGAGGAACTGTATTGAAATACTAAGTTTTGCCCCTTGCTGGTGTGTGTACTTGGGCTAATCACTTAACTCCTTTCTGCCTCAGTTTCTCCACCTATAAAATATGAGCAATTCCTATAGGGAAGGGTCATTATAAGGACTAGATGGGATAATGCATATAAAAGCTACAGGCCCGCAAAAGGACTCATTAAAGGTTAAGCCCTTCCCTGACACAGGGGCTTCCTGAGCAGATACCCAGTGACTTCATACTGAATTAAAACCAAAGAAAAACATCACCCTTCACTTTGGAAATCACATTGTCCTTATGGCTCTTTGCTTCTCTTGCAAGCTTATTGTCAGACACACTGAAGACTTTACACTTATTCTGTTCGCTGTGACTCACCTCATTTCACTTAAATGTCAAGTAAAAGTTCCCCTTATTTGTACCCCAAGTCACCAAGGCAATTCTGTTTTCCCCACCTTTCCTCACCTCCCCATCCCTGGACACACCTGCATATACACTTGGGGGAGAAAGAGGCGGAGGAATTATCAGTTTATTTATTCCTGTGTTTGTATCCACCTTGCCTCAAATAGGATTCCAGGCAACTCCAAATGTGCCACTACAATAAAATTTGCATTTAGATTAAATTAAAAGTCAGTAGGTGAGGACACTGGGATGTGGGGAAGAAGAGCTGCTGGGGGGCTGAGAAGCAGCCAGGAGTGAAGCTCACACACAAAGTGCAAGTCGGTTATGTAAGCAGGTAGGAGAAAAGCTGGGCATTAATAAAGATCCGCCTACTTCCACTCGCTGCCCAAGCTGGCACTTTGGGAAAGGATTAGAAGAGAAAACCACTGAAAAGAATGACCTGGGCAACACCTCTGTTTCTTCCACAGACAGGAAAGCGTTGGGGCCACTGCAGCCTCTGTGTGAGAGTCAGGCGGGGGCTGGGGCAAGGCTGCTTTCCGCATAGTCCCCAATAGAAGGTGGGCAGGTGTTTGGCACCCAGGGAGCAGGGAGCAGATACTCCTAGTTTAAATAACCAAACTGAAGTATTACTCACTTGGGGCTTTGCTTGGAAAATGCAAGTCCACAACAAATTCAAGCAAGCTCTGACTTAATGACATGGAACCACTGTAGACATGGTAGTAGCTCAATAAATTAAACAACAAACATCTATCAAGTGACATTGAGCATTCACAAACTAATAAGATGATTAAAGTTGTGTACTCCTCCACACGCACACACCACACTCCCATCCATTGGGTAGGTTTACTTGGAGTCTGCAGAACCATGAAGCTGGCGGGGACCTCTGAGAGAGTGTGCCCCCTGTGCAGATAAGGACCCCCAGCTTACTGGCTGGACCTGTCATCAAGTGTTTGCTCAGCCACTGGTAGAACCCCTGGTGCATTCCAGTGCCTGGGCCGCTTCTACATTTTTCTGTCTTCATGTCTTGACTCACATTCCCTTTCTTTGCCTTTGATTCTGACCATCCCACTTGCAAATTCCTATCCTTATCCCTCCATCTTCCGTCTTCCTCTTCTTCTCCCTGCAGATCTGACTGCAGCAAAGCTCTCACTGGTGTTTCCACCGCTGCTCTGGGGCCCGCCGGAAGCTGCAGCACCAGGCGTTTTATTCCCTTGTCTCTAAGGGGATATTTGAGTTATTTGCAATATAGGTGTTTACACCACACACCAGTATTCACGTTGCTTCCTTTCTGTTAAACTATTGATTCTTTCTCTTGGCAGCTGACGGGAGGCTTTGATGTGGGGACATGTTGTTGTTGCTTAGGAAGGAGCTGTGGGTGGGAGGATTTACAGCTGTTTGAAGAATTCCTCCTCCACCCTGGCAATTGCTCTGAAGGGAGAAGCCAATGGTGCATTTTCCACGCTGGGGGCAGCTTTCCTGAACTCTGTATCTCTCTGAGACGGAAAGAGAGGAAAATGAAGTGCTTCCAAATAAAGATCTGAGTAATGAGATTTGATCTGAAGGGATTTGTGATTAAACTCTAAGAATTTCCAGATGCAATCCATAGCACCAGCAGATTTTGCTCCTTCCAGACAGGCAAAGGGGCTGTTCCATTTGGGGATGAGGGGACACAGGGAGGTCGCCTTCACCATCCCATTTCCCCTTTAAATTTTTCTGCCATAAGAGACTTCTCCTGTTCTGTTGCAGCAACTCTCAGCAAGTGAATAGCGCTTTCTGGGGACCTCGCCTTTGTTAAGTAGATCTGCAGTGATACAGTAGAGATTTTAATGTGCTGTGCTGTGTTTTAATAGACTATTAAACTACAGCATTACACATTAGCTGGCTATGGCACAATTGCGGAAATATCGAAGACGTGCTCTCGGGAAAGCACTATTTACTTTAATGGGGAGAGGCTGAAATAGACTGAAAGTCTCTACAAAGCAAGCCAAGAGGTAGGCAGGGGGAGGAGGGGACCAGGGAGCCATGATCCCTGCTGAAGTAAAACCTTCTAATCTCATTCCCAGTTCCTGAGTCTGTGAGGGCATGTCCTGGCCAGGTTGTACCCAACCCAGGACTGGATGACTTGTTACCATGTGATGGGAAGATTTTGCCAAGCTGTGAGTTTCAAGGTCACCTGGCACTCCAGACCCATTCTTACCGGCCTCAAGGTTGAAGCGACTTTGAGGCACGTGGTCATTTGTCTTAGTTTATCGGGGGCTGGAGCTTTCATTTTTATGGCTTGTTCTGCTCTCTGTGGCCGGAATGACAGGAGCACAAGGTAGATGATGTTCTTCTTTGAAAAAATCATTTTGCTCCGAGATTTTCTCCTCCCAAGTACTCCCACCTCAGCACACACTCACAAGGAAGCACACACACATACACACAGGTGCGTCCACACGCACTGACCTTTCTGTCTCAGTGATAAACAAGGAACCCGGGAATTCCAGCTCTGTTCTCCCTGCCTCATTTCAGGGGAGGCTGGGATGAGTCTCTTCCTGGGAGAAAACCACCAGATTTCTGATCAGCTGTGACATGAGGAGTGATTCAGTAGCTCAAGGACCCCACCCAGCCATTATGCAAAGTAAAACCACAGGAAGGGTGTTCTCTACCTGTATAATTCTGCTGCAAAAATAAAGTCTGAGAACAGAGCTATCTGAGCTTTACCCAGATGAGTGCTGTGAACAGCATTCTCCAAAAAAGTCCATCTTAACTCATATGCCTTTTTCCTACCGTGCCTTCCTGCTGCACAGCAACATTTAAAAACCAAATTGCAAATGCTAAAAAGAGGCCGGTGCCTTCCTCGGCTATGCCGCCCCAAACACACTCTTTATGCAAACCCAGGCCCACAGGAAGCCTGGAGGAGGCAAGAAGAAATGGAAAGACAAGGGAAATATCCCCCAAATCAGTAGTACAACAAGACTTCCCCATCTGCCTCAACAGTTTGCTCATTCAGCCTTGGAAGCAATCGCTTTCTTACTCACCCAGTGACATTTTATTCCATGTGAGCAGACAAGAATGTTAATTTCATTCATGCTCTCTTCCATGTATTATTGGGGGAGAGGGGAAGGTCTTGCTTTTTTTTTTAGATGGAGGCCTTGTAAGTAGGGTAGGCAAGTGGCAGGATTTGAGATGATGCCAGGCAAGGCCAGGGCTGTTGGCCTTTCTCCTACAAAGCTTCATCCCTCAAAGGCTGGAAAGCACAAAAACAAGAAGAGAGTTTCACAGACTCATCTCTAAACATTTAAAAAATATATCACAAAAATGACATGCATATGGGTAAACATATTTTTTCTAACAGCACAGGAAGGTATAACATATAAAGGAAACGTCTTCTTCATCTACCTTATCCCTTATCTGACTCCTCAAAGGGAGCCGCCATTGACAGTTTTCATTTTTAGTTCTTCGGGTAGTTGTTATAATTTTAAGTGATTTATTTTTGTAATTTCAACTCAAGAAGCAATGGAAGGATTCCCTGTGATGAAAGGAGACAGAAGAGTTCCTTCTCAGCTTGGCTGTCCCTCTACTTCTTAAATTGGCTCAACTTTTTAGGTAACACCTTAGAGGTCAACTGCAATCTCAGCAACAATTAGTTAAGAGTGAGCCAAAGGCTAGGTGCTGGGAGGGGATGCCGGGGGGTGGGGGAAGCTTCCAGAGGGGAGGGGAAGGACCTAGAAATTAATATCTTTCACTACATGAATTTGTGGGGTTGTAGTAGCTGCTTTCCCCCTAGCCACCACCATTGGTTAAAGGATTGCAGGCATGGGGAGACAGACAGCCTCCGGGTGGTCAAGGTGAGGCCTTGCTTTAAAAACCTCACGTCTTGAATTGGTCTTCATTCATTCAGGAAAACTTCATCCCTTTCATTCATGTACACATATAAAAAACATGTATATTCATACTTGCACCTTGTGGTAGATGGCGTTAATGGCCCAATTCCTCACCCCTTCCTCCGTCCATGCCGTTTGCCGTACACCTTTGCAGTGTCTTCCTGCTGTGTGGGCAGAGTGAAATTCCCATTCTTGGGCCTGTCCAGGTGTCTTCCTCCAGTGACAACCAGGCATGCTGGTCTTGCTTCCTCTTGCTTTTCTGATATTACCGTGGCAAGGATGGGCCCCAGCCAGCCCTCAGTCCTAAAAGGAGCACTAGAAACCTAGAGCACAGCTTTTCCAGCTAAGTTGCCCCAGCAGATGCACGAGTCAGCCCAGTGGAGATCAGCCCGGCCCAGCCTAGATCAGTGAGACCCCACAGACCTGTGAAAAGCAAATGTTGATGGTGGGAGGCCACTGCCACTTTACAGGTTCCATTATGCTGCAATTTTGTGGCAATAGCAATTGATACAATCTCCCAGGCACTGTCCAGAACACTGGGGAAGGCAGCATTAGAGCACTTTACGCACATGCATTACCCACTTAGTCCTCCTAACCCTGTGTGGCAGTCCCATTTTTGAAAGGAGAAAATTGAGGCTAAGGAAATCTAAGTAACTTGCTCATGGTAACAACCTACTATGTTCCAGAGCTGGGACTTGAACCCTGGTCTTCTAACTCAAAATGCTATGCTCTTTCCACTACCCCATGGCAACCTCAACATTTACCTTCTGCTGAAGTTGGTATCTCTCATTGGAGTTACAGAGGTACCTGACTTGGATGGGAAGATAGATGGAAACTGTATGTCTGACCCAAAGAGGACTACTCTGTTATCAACAAAAACAAGGAGAAACAACTCTCATTTTTATCCCCTGAAATTGTTCCTCCTTGCAATTAAACCAATCTCTGTTTACAAGTATTTAGCATGATTCTAGAAATTGCATTTTGAAATTATGCGAACAGAGAGAGAAGGCAGCCCACACAGTGAGTGATTTCTCGTGGGTAATTGGCTGCTGGTTCTGGCTCCAATGATGCCTTTTTTTTTAGAGCATAATTAGTGATTTCAAAGGAAACTGTTAGAAATGGCCTAGGTCTCCAAAGAAAGGCTTTTCTTGCTCTTCACATCAGGAGATCTACTCAAAGGCATGCTGACAAATTTTCCTTTCTGTTTTCCTCTTTTTCCTAATGACCTACCAGGCTATTTTTCAAAGGTTGGAAATGCTGTGGATGTGAAGATCTCTTCCAGATATGGGAGAAATCCCAGATTTCCATCAGAAAACTCAGTATTTCTTTCTCTTTCCTTCCTTCCTTCTTTCTTTTTCTTTCGTCCCATCTATCTTCTTTCTGAGAAAGAGCATTTGTATTTTAGCAAAGTGTTCATTATTTTCATCATTCATTAGGAAGAGATTCAAAAGTTTAAACAAAATGAAAGCTTATTTCTAATCTCCTAGAAGAAAATCTGGCAGTAGGCAGTTCTGGACTACCATAGTAGTTGTGTGGTCAGCACAGACCAGGCTCCTCCTATCTGCCCAATTGGGGTTACCTCATGACCCAAGATGGCTGCTGGAAGTTCAGCCATTACACCCACATCCAAGCATCAGGAAGGATCCTCACAGTTGAGTCGGTTACTTTTAGGGAGATTTGCCTGAAGTCCCACACAAGATTTTTACTTACAACTCATTGACCAGAACAGAGTCACATGGGCATCTCTAGCTTCTACAGAGGCTGGGGTCAGTCCAGCTAAAAATTAGGATTCTGTTACCAAGGAGGCAAAAGAGTATGGATGTGTGGCAGGAAACTAGTTTCTGCCACAGAAAATAGCAGTGGAGAATTATGGACATGTGAACCACATGAAGGTATAGTCTGGTTGGTTTGAAACTAACATTAAAGCCAGAGAGATTTGGTTAAATTGTCAGCATCATACTAGGAGCTTAGGATGTAAAAGAGCTTTGTCTTTTGCCCTGTTCTGTTAAAAAATGTTACGTATGATTCTGGTGAAGACATCGAGAGCCCTCTGTCTGTCTCTGCTGATGGCACAGACCTGGGAAGGTTAGCTGCCACATCAGATCATAAAATCAGGATCCAGAGTTCTGGAAAGGCTGAAAGCTTGGACAAAAAAAAAAAAATAATAAGAGAAAATATAACAGGAAAAAAAAATTCAATCTTTAGAGCTCAAAAACTAACTGCGCTATGATTTCACTTATATGAGCTACCTAGAGTAGTCATCGTCCTGGAGACAGAAAGTAGAATGCTGCTTGCCAGGGGCTGCGGGGGAGGGAATGGGGAGGTGTTATTTAATGGGCATTGAGTTTCCGTTTTGCAGGATGAAGAGTTCTGGAAATGGATGTACAATGTGGTGGTGATGGTTGCATAATGAAAAGAACGTACTTAATATTATGAACTGTACACTTAAAATGGTTAAGATGGTAAATTTTATGTTGTGTGTATTTTACCACGAGAAAAAAAAGAAAGAAAGAAAAAATTAACTGCCCAAGTGCCAGACAAGAGAGACATGGCTTAAGTGCAGATTTAATCCATGTCACAAGTGACATGTGCCTATCAAAAACTGTATTTGAACCTGGCCTTTGATAGGAAGGAAAATGGAGGCTAATGTTTATAGGAAACCTACAACGTGCCACGCCCTTTGATGGGCCCTTAGCAATGACTCTGGAAGGTAGGTGTTGCTATCCCCTGACTCACAGAGACACCAAATAATGTGTGTTTCACACACTAGTAAGGACAGGGCTCTGTTTTTCCCTTTATCTACACTTTCTCTCCCCAAAGGTATAGCCCCTCTATGGAGGGTGTGTGGGGAAAGCCCTGGTTTTCACTGCTGGCCCTGCCTGAAATTCCCACTGCGGAGACTCCTCCTCTGGGAGCCTGATCGAACTGGCTCAAGGTAGTGCTTTCCTTGCAAGGGGAGTGCGTTAGCCAGGTAGTGTAACAGCAATCAGTTTATCTGATTAAGCAATTAGCAGTCTTTGTCACTTAGCAGAGATCTGGGCCCACAGGAACCAAAGCATAACAGATAAGATATGAAGGGGAAAAGACCGGAAGGAAACACCCTCGGGAACAACACAGAGGCTTGGAGAGAACCAGATGCCTGCACAGAGGAAGGGACAGCAGAAACGGAGGCACTGGTGACCCACGTCACCTCAGTAACGTCCTTCCGGACAGATGGGGAAATTGGGGCTCGAGGTCAAACAAAAAGTTCCCAACTGGTGGGTTCCAGCCTGCCAGTTCAGTGGTTCTCGACTCTGCCTGCACATTAGAATAATCTGGGGACTTTAAAAAACATCTATACTGGGGCCCCACCCTGAGCCAATTAAAGCAGAATGTTGGGGAAGGGACCAAGCACTGGTAGTTTTTAAAGCACCCAGGTGATTCTAATGTGCAGCAAATGTTGGGTGGCCCTTGAAGACGCTTGTGACAGGTTGCACAGGCAGGAGGTACAGTCCAGGCAGGGATTTCCTCGAGGGGACAGGGGGCTCCCCCGGTCTGCTTGGGAGCTTCATCACCACCAGCACACGCCTTCCCTCTGTCCAGTTTCATGGCTTTGAGGGTGAAAGCACATTCTCATCAAAGGCTGGGAATCCTGGGAGTGTGAGTGATCACAAATCCTGGAGCAAGTCGGCCTGGCCTCTTCATCCTCCCCAGATATTGACAGACCTCCCATTCGTTCCATGACCACTTCCGAGTCTCTCCCTGGCCCCGTTGCTGCCTAGAATGCCCGCTTCCTCCCCAAACTCTCTTCATTCGGGCTGGCCTGAAATACCCATTCTTCCCCAAATTGTTCCCCAACTTCAAGAAAAAGAGGCTTTCTCTGCTTCTTTTACATTGCATGATTATGTAACATACTCGATGCACTTAATTCTTTGCTCTTGTAAACTCGCCCAGTTTTTATACCTGTGCCTGGATGGCTACACACAGCAAATCACTAGGAAAGTTAACTCAGCATAAGGACTCTCAGGGTTCACCCCCAGGGATTCTAATGCCAAAGTGCCAGGGTAGGCTCAGGAATCCGTATTAGTAAGGTTTGCTCCCGGGCTTACACGATATGGTATAAAATGTTAAGGAGGCTCTCTTCTTAGGTTACTGTGGTTTTACGTAATTGTGTGTGTGTTTCAGGAAGGGGCACTGGAGAATGTGTAATTGCATTACACGGGAATCACCAGGTGTTCATATTTCTGTCCCAGGAAGAGGGGACTCTGAGGAAATTAATTTTCATTTTATACCCAAAGTAGGAAATACCTTTTTCCAACAAAAGAAATTTAAAACTCCCCTTCCATCTCCACAGTGTGGAGAATGCTGATTGCAGAAGAGAAGGGAAGGAGAACACAGACACAAGGCGGTGTGGGGAGAGGCAGCCGGGTTGCAACAATCAGCATTGCCTAGGGCTTTTGGAAAGACTAACCCTGGAAGAAATTAGTGGATAGAGACTGTAAGCTGAAACTAAAGATTTCCTACAAATAGAACAAGAAGGAGATCCTTCAACTTAGATCTCCAAGAGATAACAGCATCACAGGACATAGAAAAGGGACAAGATCCCAATGAGGAGGACTCAGGATCAGCGCAGAACAGACTATCCTCTGTGCCCTTCTCACTTCACATCCTCCGCTCTCCCTCAGGGGGAGAAGCTGGAAACTGACATCAGATCTCCACGGCACGGTACACATAGCTGTTCATGTAAACACTGGGGTAAAAAATGTATTTCTAAAATGTTCTCATTCTAGAATGTCGGCTCGATGATTGTCTTTTTAGTTGTTTTTGTGTGAAAATCTCAAGATTAAAAAAAGCAAAAACAAAAACCTTAAGCATCGATACCTACAAATATGCTGATGAAGGCATGTACCTCACTGTTCTGTCAAGATTTAGTGTCCTGGAAGGTAGGAGAGCAGCAGTCCCTTTCGATCCGCCTTCCCAACAGGGCTTGTTTAGATATGGGCCTGCTGCTCGTCAGGTTGGTGCATGAAGCAAATGCCTTATCTAAAAGTGTGTTGAGTAGCACTTAGCCACTGTTTTGCCCGTGACATTCTGTCGGATAGAAACTTCTTGCACTGGAAGTTACTTGAGGGCAGGAATTACACTGCACAGGCTTTTCCCTGGGGCAAGGTGTCACCTGGGTGGCAAGCAGGGTTAGATGAATGCCGCCTCTCCCCACAGCCACCTGTTTATGCCTGAAACTCAAGCAGCCCTTCTCCGCTTCACTCAGACCTCCTTGGTGGGTGATAATCTTCCTCCTCTCTGCTTGAAACGTTTTATGAGGAATAGGAGACTAAACAAATAGCACCCCATTGGGAGAAATCCTATTGCTAAAATTGGATTGACCTGCATTCCTTTGGGCTTGGTGGTTTATTCTCCTTATTTCTCTAATTATTTCTCTTGAAGGATTATGATCAAGATCAGTTATGTTCAGAGGCAGCAATAGCCAAACAAACATTTGGTAGTGTCATACAGATACCCAGAGGAAATCTCAGGTGAGGAAGGGCAGCCCAGCAGAAACAAATCCATGGATGGCTGGGGCCTGCTTCAGATGGGATTTGAATTCCCTTTGGGGGTGTTTAGATGATATTACTAAATTCAAGTGCCGAATGTGCTCATCTTTATGCTCTGAGCTGACCCTTTTGTGACCAAAGCCCCGTGGAATGTGATCAGATTCATTTAAAGCTGACATGTCTCAAGCTGAGAGCAGCTCCTCTTCGTGCTCCTGGGAATATTGATTAGATTTGCCCAGGATGTTTTCTGTCGGAGAGAGAGAGAGCCACTGAGGATGTTTGCGTGTGTTTTGAACTCCCTGGACATGTGAGGACTTGAGGTCCCCGTGATGTATCTACCTCCCCCTCACCCTCGGTCCTCAGGGAGCCCAACACTGTGAAGTGGTCCTTGAACATTTTCCCTTGATGACAATCTATTGGCTTTTCCAGAAGAGGCCTCAAACCTACAAGTTCCTCACTTCTACCCTACAGAGTCCTTGTAAAATCTTGCTGCTGAATGTAAGGTTCTTCATTACCGGCTCTCTGAGGGTAGGCAGATGCTAATCTCCTTCGTGGCTGTCTTGTGGCCCTTGGCACCCTCCCCAACCATCCGCCTCCTCCCAGCTCAGAGTGTCTAGTGTGTGGCAGCCTCAGCTGTCATCTCCCCGGGTCTGAGCTCCGGGGGGAGTGACCTGAGGGAAAGTGTGAGTGCAGCGCAGGAGGCTGGTCCCCTGGGGAGAGGCAGGGACGCTGCACCTAACCTGGGGTGACGTTCACCCTTATATCCAGGGCCATGAAGAATCAGGAATTTCCAGGATGGGCAGAAAGAGGCTCAGGAACATCATCCTTAGAATACTTGGATTCCTGGGTGAAATTTTACCCAAGAAGACATTTGATGGTAGAGATCATTTGAAACATTTGCCCAGATCCTACATCTAGCAGCACAGTAGGGAGGGCAGTTAACCCGAGGAAATACACAGGAGTTCATGATAGATTCAGGTGGTCTGTAAGACCTCTGAAATCACAGTCAAAACTGTGCGTGGGGTCCATAGCCTTTATCAGAATCTCAAACTTTTGTGTATACAGCATGCAAAAAGCTAAGAACCACTTAATCAGTGACTCACACTGGGGGGCAGCACCTCTACCCAGCCCCCCCGCCCAGCAACAAGGAGATTTCGGCCTCATGAGGACGCATCATTGCTAGGAATATAGACTGCCCAGCCCAGTCCCCTGCAAAGCTTCGTGCGCAATGCAAGAAACCCAGAGACCACGAAAGAAAATATTGACAGATTTTATTATATAAAATGAAAAAGGTTTTATACAGAAAAAACACTATAAATAAAATTAAAAGCAAATGATAGACTAAAACAATTTATAATCTACATGGCAAAAAGTTAATATTCTTAATATACAAAGAAAAAAGTTTAAATGTTGGGAAAAGACTGAGTTAGTTTATAGATGAGGATATTCAAACAGCTAACATTTAAGAAGACCTACATACCTCCCTAGTGATCAGATGTATACAAATTAAAACGGAGTCACATTTCCCACCAATTAGATAGGAAAAATGAAGATCAATAATGTCTAATATCTAGTCATAAACTTCTGTGGGAATATAAACTGGTGTAATCTTTTTAGAGAGAAATTGAACAGATACTAATAAAATTTTAAATGCATATAATTTTTGATCCAGAAAGTTTACTTATAGGAATTTATTCTGCAGAAAAGTCATGCAAGTTTGTACAATGTTTACTGAGTCAATACAATAGCAAAATCCTGAAGGCAACATAAATATTAATTAATAGTAAGATGATTAGTAATATATTATGGTTGAGCTAAACTATGGAATACTATGCAGCCCTTAAAAAGAATGATGTCAATCTGTATGTATTGCTATGGAAGAAGGCCCATGATATATTATTGAGTTTAAAAAAAGAAATTTATGCCAAATAATTCTATTTTTATCTTTATTATAAGCTACAAAACAATGCATGAATGTTCATGGATATACATTTCCTATCGGCATAGCCAAAATTCTGGAAAAGTACATATATCTCTATTAATAGTAGTTCCCCTGTGACATTAGGGAGTCACTGTTTTTGGCTATTGAAAAACTTTTTAATTATTATGGATACATAATAGCTGTATATGTTTGTAGGGTATATGTGATGTTTTGTTACAGGCATACAATGAGTTTTCACTGTATTAATACACTTTTCAGCTTCTGTATACTATTTTTGTAATTAAAAAATAAAACTGAAACTCTTTTTTAGGAGTCTGTCTCAACCAGTTGTAATATAGCTTTTATAAAAGCTATCTTGACCCAGTTTTGAGGCACTGGCTGGAGGCTGGTCAGTTCCCTTTTTTGAGTAACCAGTTAATATTCACACCCCAAACCACCTCCCTTGTTGGGCTCTCACACTCCAGGGTTAAGAAATACCTGTCTTAATCTCCCCAGGGCCAAGTGCCAGGCAACCAGGGACAGCCCCTGTACCTCCAGAGCCTGCTGAGATCACTCAAACTAGCCAATGCTCAGCCTGCCTACCCTGCTTCTCTGCCTTGTGACTGACCCTGGCACACCCCCAAGTGGTCCTGCATGGTGGCCTGTGTTCGTCCTGGGGAACTGTGAATGTAACCAACTGCCACTTCGCCCTCTTGATCTGCTTCTGGCCTCCCCATACCTGACTCGAGGTAATATCGTTGAAACCCTAGTAAAACGTGCTCAGCCATGCTCTCAGGGAATACCCCTCCACAGATGCCCAGTGCTCGTGGAGGGACCTCCAGAACTGCCCCATTGTGTCTGCCTTTGCCTGGCATGTTCCCCTGGCTTCCGCCCTGCTGGCCTTTGCTCGAGTTCCTGTCCCTCTTCCCCCAGTTCCTGCATCCGATTTGCCTTTGGCTCCATTTCCTGGCTTCTGACTTTTTCTCTCCCATCTGGTCCAGCATCTCCCGGAGTGGTCACTGGCTAACGTCCTGCTGCCTGGCCCAGCTCCCACCAAACATGGCCCAGCTTTATGAGCAGTCCTGTGGCAAACATGACCACAAAGCCCAGAGACAGAGCCCAAATCCATCACTCTCAGACCTGGAGTGGGCCAAAGCTGTGGTCAGAAACCAGGCAGATAGGCTGTCAGGAGTTGGCAAACAGGAGATCGCAGCCACCAGCAAGCTCTGCGGAAGCTGTAGCGTGAATAGAGACAGGAGTGTGCCCACGCCGGGGGCTGAGACCAGCAGACTGTCGGGAGCCAGGTGGATACCCTGCAGGGCACAGCAAGGCAGGGGCCAAAGGGGTGAGTCAGAGGTCAGGACCCAGCACATGCGTAGAAGAGGCAGTGCAGTCATAAAGGGTGGTGAACGCGACTTCAAAAGGCCGAGTCTGAATCCTGCTCCTGTCAATTGCTAGATGCACAGCCTCGGGCACTTAAGCCTTGTAAAACCCAATTTCTTCATCTGTAAAACTGGGCTTAATGGTATCCACCAAGCCCACCTCATGGGTAGTCATGAGACCCCCATGCCCTGTGTCTCCCCCACAACAAACCTGAGATCTAGAAGGTGGGAGAACAATTGAGAGGCTCCTTGTGGAGGAAGCCACAATCCAGAGTTGGAAGCTTCTTATTAATGTGCCTCCGCTCTGGCCCTTCTAAGGCCTTTGGGCAGAAGACCTGGGGATGTGGAAATTGGCCAGAGATGGGAAGAACAAAAGGGGAGGGTCCCGTACTTGGTTTGGCCGGATTCTATGCCTTCATCCCTCCTCTTGTTGCAATTCTAGCCTAGTCTGTAGACAGACCCTCCAATTCTACTCCCTCTGCACCTTCCCCCATCCCACCTAAGTACCAAACTTCCTCTCATCCCTGTTTGGAGCTGCGAAGTTAAAAGCAACACGTCTGCATCCAAAATCTTGAGGCAAGACATGAACTCCCAAAGCTACCTCTGTGCAACCCCCTCTCGCTCACCAATGCCTCAGAAATCTCAAACAATTTCCATTATTGGCAGACGCCGTGTCTCCTTGTTGTGTGCCACTTTCGTACAACAGGAATTTGTAGACAAGAAAAATACAGCTGTTACGCAGCGCTAACCGGGCTTTTATGTCGCTTCACAGGCAGGAGACTGGCATGGAATGCCACACACCTCCTTATCACGGCTTGCTTGCTGGGACCTCTATTCATCTGATGTATTGTGTACCTCGGAATTTTCCAGGATGTGGTGGAGAGTCATGTTGCTTGCTCTCGGAACTATGCAAAAAGCTATTCTTTTTCTTGAGCAAGAAATCACAGGCACTCCTGAACACTGTTGGCTCAGGCAGAGCCTAGGGAGTGGGTTTTCCATGAGAAACAGAAAGAATGAACTGACACCAACTATGTTAACTATCCCTCCCTGGAGGGGTGGGAGCTCCTTGCTCCAACGCAAGTGTGAGAGCCATTCTGAGGCAACAAGCCTTTAAAAACTCACAGCAGACCTCAGTTCCTTTAGCTTCGTGGCTCCATTACGTATTGGCTGAGAGAGCTGTAATCATTAATTTCCTATTTTTTCCAATTAAAATAATTAAGCCAATGTAGAGTTCATGGGAATACCAGACTAGCAGGCTGGGAGAGCAGAGCCCACAGTCAGCACTTGGTTCAGGGGGACTAAAGCTGTGTGAGCACTAAGGGACAAGCCTCTTGTGAGAAGAGAGCCAGAGGAGACACTTCCCCACAGTGGGAGCGGGGGGCAAAGGCCTCTTTGTCCTGGCGTTAGCCCCTCCTGCTAAGGGAGGGGTATGTCCTAATGTCCAGCCACTTCGGGAACACCTGTGAGGCTCGCATGGCTCTCTGCTGCTTTCAGGCCTTGGGTGCCTCGTCAGCAGATGCTCAGACTGATTTTGCTCCTAAATCAAGGCAACCACTGTAGCTGCAAGTTCGTCCTGTGGGCGTTAAGTGATTTTGCTCCTTTCCTCTCTGTGAGTATGCAGGACATCATAGGAGGAAGCAAGATGATGAGGATGGTAAGAGAGGGGAGGAGGAGGAATGATCAGACTAGAGTACTCAAAGAGGGGCCCTTCTGGGATGATGGCAACACATGGCAGCCTCCCTGCCTCTGCTCAAGTCACCTGCTGCTTCCACCGCTCAGGGGACTAATGTTTCTCTTCCAAAAGTAGGCTCGGGGAAGCCAGCTTCTGCCCCCGGGGTCTCTAGCAGTGTCCCCCGCCCCACCACATCTTTCAAAGCTCTGCTGTGGAACTCAGCCTCATTATTCACCCAGCTTGCCCACATTACTTCATAGATCAGACCTTCATTGTCCTCACTGGGCCCACTTCTAACTTTACCCGTCCTCTGTTTCTGTTGGCTTAGTCTGTCATAAACTGTTTTGGATGCTAAGGTTGAAAGGACCTTCTGTCAAGACCTCAGACCCCTCCTCTCCTGGTGTGCCCTCTTGCCAGCTACCCCTCCTCTTTCCCATCCCAACCCTATAGAGCAGACTGTCATGACACAGGACAGAAAGCCAACGTCCTTCCAGCATCCTCATCACAGGCAACTTCTCATTGGCTGTTTCTTTCTAAGGCTTCAACTTGGGTTTACTGAGGTTTTCTATCTAGAACTTCCTTGTCCAAAACCATAGCCACTAGTCACATGTGTGGCTATTTAAATTTGAATGAATTAAAATTAAATAAAATTAAAAGTTCTTATAGCCACTTGTGTCTAGTGGCCACCATATTGGAAAGTGGAGATACGAAACAGTTCCATCATTGCGAAAAGTTCTGATCTAGACTTTCTACCCTGACCCCTCTTCTTCTGGCTCCATACTCCCCTCCCCTCAAATTCTCATTCCTTTTTTAAAAATACATAATTTCTTTTTGTCTAAGCCTCCTCTTTAGATGAGGTTCCTCCCATCTCTACATAAGGAAACCTCATTCAATGGTTTTCCTTACACCAAAGGGCCAGCTCTGCACTTCTGGTCAGAATTGCACCTTTCTGCTAGAATGTTGAAGCATTGGAACAATTTCTCTTTTTCTCTTGGGTGAGGGAAGCAAGCTAGCCCCCATGGGAGCCAGCAGGCCAATGAAGAAGGAGGAATCTAAGGGTTTGACTTGGCTGAGCAGTTTAGAAGTTTTTCTATGTGGATACCGGTGATCCAAGCTGGGCTGATCAGAGCCAGGTACTTGGGCAAAGCGTGAAAGTCCATATCTAAAGGATTGCAGACTGAGAGATGGAAGCGAGCAAAGATGTGAGCCCAACTCTCTTGTCTGAATAGAAATCAGAACTGGTTAAACAACCTGCACAGTTAATGAGGAAAGGTCTCCAATCTGTGTAGTGCCAGGATGTGGGCAAACAGATCAGTCCAGGAATGGGATACAAGTAAATTGAAGAAAGAGGTAAATAAATAAATACAGACCTCACCAATGAAATAAGAACATTCCAGAAAAAATTTTCTCTAGAATGAAATTATTTTAAACAAATGCAGTTTTCCTTTTGATTTCCAGCATGAAATAGGAAAGTTACCAGTGACAACGCAGCCAGAGTTAAACTACGTGTGTGTTTCTATATTTTAACTAGGAAAAAAATACCCAATAACTTTTTTTTATTAAACACTAACAACAATACTCATGGTGAAAACAATACATTGTGCTATTCAAAATCAAAGCACAGATGGGCCCATAGTAAGCGATCAATAAGTACTTGTTGACTGATTGAAAATAAATCACAAAATAAAAATACCAATTAGGAGTCCATGCCTCCGCCTGCCGTTCTCTCCCAGCCTAATGAGCTGTTTATTTCACTGGCAATGGCCTCTCCTTGGGAGTTGTTAGTACACACTGGTGCTTGTTGGGGCTGGGCATGTGCTAACCAGTGTTAAAGATTAGTCTGCATCTCAAGTGGTGGTAGCTACAGAGACAAGATGGCAGGCACGACATTTAAATTCCTTTATTTTGTGGTGGAGTGTGACTGATCATGCATTCACCAGTCCCTTAAACGAGGGATTCCATGATTGGCATTTCAGTAAGTGGAGGAGAACTTAGCGCACTTAGCACACTTAGGCAAGCCTTGTGTTTGAGTGTCAAAGAAAGAGGCCCTTCCTGGTTAGGAATGTCAAACCAGACAGTCTAGTCTGTAAGCAGGAGCTGAGAATACTTATGCTGAATGCAGCTTGTGCATGACGATCATGTTGCCAATAACAACTATTGTAATGAGCATTTAATGTTTTCACTTCCAAATACCCATTTCTTATTCTGATGAAAGTAACCCCACAGATTGCTGCGGAGGGGTGGGGGGGAGTGATGCTTTTCTTCTCACCCCCATTATCAATTCAAGTGAAGACTTAGTGACTATAACAGAGAGACTCCAAAATGTAATGTCTCAAACAAGATAGAAGGTTGTTTGTCTCTCATATAACAACACAGAGCTGATAGTTAGGCTCTGCCCAACACAGCCAGCGAGGGACCTCGGCTATCAGGGCAGTTCTGCCATCCTCAACACATGGTTCCTACGGTTACCCCAGGAGGTGCATTTTCTATCTGGCAGGGAGGAAAGGGAGCATGGAAGAGTGTCTGCCCTGTGTCTTTAGGCCCAGGTCTGTAAATGCCTATATATTACTTCGACTCTTACTCCATTGGTGAGAACTTCGTCTCATGGCTACACCTGGCTGCAAGGGAGGCTGGAACTTGTAGTTTCTAGGCAGGCCCCAGCCCTGTGTGTTCTGGCCATATTCATAGTCATATTGGACACATGACCTAAACCAAGGTAAAGGACACTCCCTCAAAATTTGAATCTTGCCAATAAGACTGAAAAGGGTCGGAGCTGCCAGGTCCCAGTGTCAGCACTTCGAAGAGATCCTGCGTGGATTCCTGCCACCTGGACTCCTGGAACTGCCCTGATTCTGTCTGGTTTCTCACCTTTTCCTATGGCGTTGCTGTAAGTACCATTTCTGCATCAGCTAACCAGAGTTGGTGTTTGTTGCTTGCCACAAAGATGAGTTTAACCAATCCAGCTACCTCTTACTAACTGCCTGCTGTTCAACTAAATAACAACTATTTCTTGTGTTTTACGGTATGCTAGGCAATGTTCTGGGTGCTGGGATACATCTTTGAACAAAACAGATTAGGATCCTGCCCTCATTGTGTCTCTTCCACTTTCCAGCCAGCAAAACTCCTGCTTTAGGGCTCTTGCCTCTCAGTTTCTTTGGTGCGTACCTGAAACTCAGGATGGGCTCAGCCAGTTTCCCAAAAGGGCAAGCGCGCAGTGAGGGGATTACCAGTGCAACATGAGCTTTCCTTGGGCATTCTGGCTTTTATATTGTCTTGTTTTTATGTTTGCAATATGTAAATTAATTACCAGTGCATCTTGCAAGTGGGTTATGCCCAGCTGCAATTGGACTGTCACTCTGCAGCCTCTACACCTCCACCTCCTGCAGGCATAACTGTGGCGACAAGTTGAAATTTGCATACTAGCAGGCATCAGTGTACTGCCTCTGATAAACCCAAATGAGAACTCCATCCCCCTAGGGGCTATTATTACCAGGGCACCCAATACCACTGGCACATTCAAAAACAGAGGCCTTCATTAAGGTCTCCCTTCTACCTCATTGTCATGCAAATCGCTTGAATCAAGGAGTCTCAAAAGTGCTGGAGAGGTGACAGGAGAGCATCTTAAATAAAGTAACAAGTCAATGATCAGGGCGTTCCTTGATTAATTGGGAGTTATAGCAAAATACAACAGACTTCAGCCAATGAGAACTTGCTGACAATAAATTATCTTTGAACATCCTCCAGTAATGTGAGAAACTCCCTCTTGCTACTTCTGTAAATTCCGTGTGGGTTTTTTTACCCCTACTTTTCCTGGAGAGGTGGAGATGGGAGGGAAGAAGAGGTGGGGAATCGGAGTCATTGCCAGCTGCAAATATTCAAGCTAATTCGCAGAGGACAGCAGCGCAAGTTTCTGGGCTGTGTCGGAACAGGGTGGACCTGTGCGCTTGATAATAGCAGCCTAACAGGTTCCACCCGTAAAGACGGGTGATGGAAAGATGGCATGAATAATGCAGTGAGCACGAGGTCCTGAACCCACGTTTTCCCTCATAAAGAGGAAAGCCGGGAGCCTCAGGTAGCGAGTTTCAAGCCTATCAGGGTTTAATCGCACTCTTTCAGAGCTTTGTTACTAAGTGCTGTGTAGGTGTGAAAAGCCTTATTACCATGTAATTTTGTTGGAAGCAGACTTCCAAGTACCTGCTTTACTTTATATTCACACACACAAAAAAGATCAAAATGCATTTTATTTCCTAACAATAGCCAATTTGGCTATAATTATTGAAAAATACTGAATTTTAAGGCATAGCACCCAAGCGACTCCCCACATCGCTCCCCTCCATATGTGAATATCTTCTTATTTATTGCCTTTCCCGTAATGAACTTTGAGATAAACAACAGAAAAAGTAATTTGTTTTTTGACAATGCTGAACCTTTGAATAGAGAAAATCACACAGTTGAACACAGAGCGCAGGCCTGTGTGGTAAGTGGTATCCATGGCAACCAATAGATTTTTATGCTAAGTCTGGCCTTTAAAAACATTTCACGTTTACCACTGAGAAAAAGATGGCCTTGATTTAAAAATGATACAACAAGTACCTCGAATGGGCATGCTTTCTGCTCTGGGCTGCAAACACAATTAAGAGGCATCTCCTCAGCACCCAATCACCTCAATGGTATCTGTGTCATCCTTGACGTACATCTCGGCCAGATTGAAAAACAAAAAGGTTGGACGTTCTGTATTCTGCTGCAGGGGCTGGAGTGGTTTGTTTTTCACTTGTTCTCCTTGTATTTAACACCAGGAGTAAAAAAAAAAAAAAAAAGAAAGAAAAAGAAAAATAGGGAGTAAAAATAGCATGTTGGCCTCCTATCTGAGTCTGTGATCATGGTGACAGTGAAAATATTATGGCCTGCTTATCTTGGGAGAAGCTCCAATCACACTGGCTTATTATAACTTGAAATAATGGATGGAGAAATACCTACCATACCGGCCTCAGACTGAGCACCCTAAATTAGTTTCTGCTCACATTTAGAAAGTTGGGTATCAAAAATGGAATGCAGTCGTGGCAAAGAGAGGATGTTGCCTTAATGATATACTTGAATAAAATGAGGAAGGACAAGCCTCCCTTCTTCTTTAAAAAGAAAAAGAGAGATTTGATCAATACTGCACCAAAGGAAGAAAACAAAATTAATGTCCTTGAAAGGAGTTTGTTTTGCTGAGCTGTTTCTAAGTTCTTTGATAGCTTCCTTTCTAAAGTGGCATTTCTATTTCCTTCTTCGAAGAGGGTTGTATTTATTCCTCAAAATGGGATTATTTTGGTCACACCAAGAGCTAGAGAAACCCTTCAATGTGCTTTCTGTGTAGATATTTGCAGCTGGAGTACTTCAGCAACCGACTGGTGTGATGGGCTGAATTATGCCTCCCACCCTCCAAATTCAAATGTTGAAGCAGCCCCAACCTCCGCTTCCTCAGAACATGACTATAGATAGGGCCTTGCTCTAAAGAGCTGACGAAGTTTACAACAAGGTCATTAGGGCGGGCCCTAATCCAATCTCAGCAGAGTCCTCATAAGAGGAGACAATCTGGATGCACAAAGAGACAGCAGGGACGTGTGTGCACGGAGGAAAGACCGTGTGAGGACCCACCCAGAGCGCGGCCGTCTGCAGGCCAAGGAGAGAGACTCAGAAGAAACCAACCCTGCCCACACCTTGATCTTGGACTTCCAGCCTCCAGAACTGTGAGAAGATACATTTCTGTTGTTTAAGCAGCCCTGTCTCTGGAATTTCATCCTGGCAGCTCTAGCAAACTAATAACACTGGGTGAGAGTGGGATGTTCTTTCGCGGAAAGGACGGCTGCTCCGAGATGTGTTAGTCAGTGCGCTGGGGAAGGGGAGCCAGGTTAAAGGGAGGAAGCATTGGCTGCCCACCTTCCCTGAGGTGTGGTGTTTGGGGGTGTGGCGGGGGTCTGCTCCCTACATACCCCTCCTGCCCCCTCTGATCACCCATCCACATCTGCCGGCGGCAAACAGATATGGCAGTTCTGTGACTCCTTGCTATTGGCTCTGATGGATCCAGGATAATTGCTGATGCACCAACATCTCATAAAGAGAAAAGCTGACACTTCCTTCATGCCACCAAATGCCTGAGAAGTGACGTAGACCCAGGAGGGTGCTGATGCCAGAAAGGAATGGGAGGTGGAGTGGGGCGCTGCACTTTGTTCCTGAGCTTTCCCTGATGCCTGGGCCTCAGGCCCAGGACCACACATCAGCCACCTGCCCAAAGGCACCCGCCATTCATCTCTCTGAGATAATTTTCTTCCTTCAGCCCATAGAGAGCTCTGGGCTCTCTTTGGCTGGGGAAAGAAAGTTGACTGTTTCACACACCAAAACATAAATCACTCTCTCTAGGCCTTGTTAACTTTTACTTATAAACTGTTTTAATGTAGAACTGTCAAGACCCTGTGAAAATAATCGGTGGTGACAGGTTTAGGATTAAAATCTTCTCAGGTAGTTAGGATGGTGAGTTAGGTTATAAATTGTTTTTAAAGAGCTGAGGCATGGACTATCAGCTTCATATGCTTACTCCAAATGGACACCAATGAGGCATCTGGGACAAGGATATGCTAGTAATACATCTTAATTATTTGTCAGCAAAGCCATCTTAATAAGAGATGTCTTTTATTTTGATTAAAATGACCCTCAGTAATCTCTAAAGGGTCTTGTCTGAAAAACTCCATTGAAAGGGAGAATTTGAGTCTTCTGGGGTTTGGGATTTTATATTTCAAGCAAGGAAGACAGAACAAAAAATACATGTATCAGCTGATATAAAGAAATAGCTCAAATGTCCAATTACATAAATGCATCCGTGATTCTCAGATGACCTTATTTGCTTCGGTGCCAGGCGTTGGTGGGCTCGTAATTTTTCTCAATACTTACCCTATCTCAGGGCTCTCTGCACAGGCATGGCTGTTTACGCACAGGGCAGTGTCATTGGAGGAAGGGCCAGGACCTGCCATCGCACCCCACAGAGGTGGCAGGTGACACAGTGTGTGGTTTGCATGGTATGGAAGTTCGATGGGTGGGCAGAGCAAACAGTAGCCATCTCCAGCCAGGAAAGCAAATGGTTTTCCCATAGGACTAAGAAGAACGGATGTCTGTCCAGTGAATGATGCGTGGATGGGAATCTGGGCAGGAACTGGGCTGAGCCCTGGGGGAGAGAGGAGCAGATCTACACTCTTTAGGACTCAGGCCCAGCAGTTCAACAATTCTGTCCTCCTGACAAACACTTGTCAGTGCTTGGGGAACACACAGGGGCATAATGGTCACACCTACTAGGTCAGACTATCAGAATCTTTTATTCATTCATTCATTCATTCATTCGTTCATTTGACAAATAGTTATTATATACCTACTGTGTGTCAAGTGATCCTGGGCCTGGGATACTTCTCTGAACACAACCAACAAAAATCTATCTCCACATGGAACTTACATTCTAGGGGGGGGTCAGTTACTCCACATCAAGTCTCATCCATCAGTTGGGACCAAGGCTACTTACATGGTTTGTTCCTTGAGACCAGAGCTGCCTGGGAAGGGCAGCCTCAGGCAGCTGGGAAAGCTCTTGCCAGGAAGTGAGCTAGAGGAGTTGGCTGCCTCACTTAGGGTCGCATAGCCTCGGCTGGGTGGAGAAGCCTTTCCATAGCTTGGAGAAGCTCTACAATTCAGAAACAATTCACTAAGATGTTTCTGACTTTTAAAACATGCAGTTATAGTTACAGGGCTTTAGAGCAGCAGGTGCCAACCTTTTTGGCACCAGGGACTGACTGGTTTCATGGAAGACAATTTTTACACGGATAAGGGTGTAGGCTGGAGCTGAGTGGGGGTGGAGGGAACGGAGCTCAGGAGATGATGTAGGCAATGGGGAGCGGCTATAAATACAGCAGAAGCTTCGCTCACTCGTCTGCCCCTATCCCCTGCTGTGCGCCCCCACCCCTTTCCCAAGTTTCATGGAGGACATTTTTCCACAGACCACTACTGATCTACAGCCAGGGGTTGGGGACTGCAGCTTTAGAGAACCATCTGCTAGACTTTAATTTGCTTCTTAGGACTCAGAGGATCATAAATCATGTAATAACACATTCAGGAATATTCTTTCCTCCATATTTGCAGCTTAAAAAATCATATGTAGCAGCACCAACTTACTTAAGCCTTTTGTTCTTAATGAATTCCTATCTCATGACTTCTCATTGATGGGCAGGAACAAAGTGGAATCTCACTAATATGGTAAACAATGTTACTATTATGATTCACTATATGCAAGTGTAAAGTAATTTATATTATACTATTCCATAGGAATTTTAGCAGTTTTTGTCTCTATTAAATTTATAAGACTATTTCCATGTAATTCCAAGCACATGCCCAGACCCACAATTGAAGGATCTACAGTGTGAACATCCAAGGCGCATGGAGAAAATTATGTAGGGAAGATTAGACATCCTGCCCCATGGTCATTAGGAAATGCATTATTAGAAATGGTTATATTTCTAATAATCAAATCCTCTATCTAGCATTTGTTGAGCACCTGTATTGTACCAAGTCTAGTTCACCTCCAGGAGCTCCGAATTTAGTGGAAGAGAAACATGTAAACACAGAAATTTCACAAAATACGTTATGCTATAAAGAAGTACATTTCAAGATACCATGGATGCACAAAAGTGAAAGCCCTTAACTCTGCCCTAGCACATATTTCCCAGGGGAAAGGATGTTTGTACTTCCTTGAGGAATTCCCAGCAACTACAAACATCATGTGTAGAAGTCAGAAGGAAAGAAACAGCATGGAATATCCTGGCCACTGCAAGCTCATGGTCCAGCCTGGAGCTCAGGGTTCATGTGAAAGACGATGGAAGGTGAGGCTGAAAATATTGACCGAGGCCAGATCATGGCATGTCTTTTCAACTATACTAGAGGATTTGGACTTGATTTTAAAGATAATAAGCACTCTTCAAAGTAAAGTTACTTTCTGCTGATTCATCCACACTTGTTGACTCCATCCTTTCTGAAATTATGAGGTTCCCAGATGGTGTGTTTTGTGCCCATGACACAGAGGGAAGCTAATGTAGCCATCTGAGGATCAAGTCTTGACCTCAGCTTCATGCTTGACCTTGGCCACTTTCATGCTTCTCCCCATTCCTCTTCTTTATGATTTTGTATTATTGTTATTTGAATACATTTATTTCTTCTTTTATGTTAGGGTAGGTTAAGTGCTATAATTAATAGACCTGAAAATGTAAACTGGCTCAACCATCATAGAAATTTATCTGTTCTTTTTTTGAATTTATGATTGATACATAATCATGCCTTTAGGAGCTTCTTTGACTTAGAAAAATGGTGCAGTGATCTAGGAAAGGAGGGGCCTTATCAGGTAAAAGGAGTCAAATGAGACATTTGTCCTGAGTTAGAAGCTTGAAATCCAAAGTCTAGGAAGGGTAGATCAGGATCTTTCTGACCTCAGAGATCTGAGGTTCCCCAATCTGAGGCCCAGTGACCCAGACTGTGTCTCTTCAGGAAAATCCCTAAGCCATATCATAGGAAACTTGCAAGACAGAAGCTTGGGATGGGGTAGAGGGCTGGCACCCCACTGACACACTCTGGGTTTTTAATATTTCTCTCCCTCCCTTGGCACTTTAAGAAAAAGTCATATAAAGAATAATGTCCAGGAAATATTTTCCATTAGATCTTGCCCAACTACTTTCAGATACGATGAGATGGCACTCTGCCTTATTTAACAAGCTTGGAAATGAGGAGTAAATGAGTCGCTATGATTGGAGAATTTTGAAGCCCTTTCTTGAAATGGCACTCATTTGTTTTATAATCTGGATGGGATGAAATTTAGCAAATCAAACTTGCCTTTCAATGTAGAGAAGATTGGGGTCTGTTGACTAAATATTTCTGCTTGGATTCCCTCTCATGGTTTTATTTCAAGTATCAATCAATTGCTCTGGGTGCTCTAAGTTTTCTTTTAACTGCCATTTTCTGCTTCCACCATGGAGGCATTTTATCCAACAGATACTTGTGTGGAGAGAGAAAGTGTTAGTGGATTGAAAAGAGCCCTGTCGATTCTCCCTATTCCATTCTGGGCTCAATGAGTGTCTTGATTTGTAGGGTGGGATAAAGCACTTAACCTTCGTGTCTCCAAAAGCAAATGATAAATTCTGTCCCATTTACACTGTTTATTAACAGATGGGAGTTGCACATGATTAACTGCTCTGTTTCCTCATTTCTTTGACCTTAAGATGCCTGCCTCGTGAGGGGGTCGCTATGGAGAGACATGTAGCATGCAGAGCCTCAGAGAAGGTGATCTGCAAATGCTCAGCAATGACAATGATCATGATGAAGCTCACTTGACTTGTCAGCAAATGCCAAACTCCCTGCAGGGTAGCACATGTGCCAGGAGAGCCCTGTCTAGTATGAAGTGCTGGAGGAAGCTATGCAAAGTGGACAAGGAATGTGGGGGTCCAACAAAGTTGGGCACACTCTACCATTTTGCCTAGCAAAGCCACTAGTAATAACTACATTGGTTCAAAACCAAATGACAGATCAGATATTTGGTGAATTCCCAGAGATTAAATCAACTACAGGCTGCTGAACACTTGGCTACTAACCCCACTGGGAATTCTTTGACCTGGCAAAACCACTGTTAACATCTCTGCAGTTGAGAGAAGCAATGAGTCATGGGGAATTTGGCTCTCCATTTTCCACTCACTTCATGAGTCTCTTTGTCAGGTTGCTCTCAAAGTGTTCCACAAAGCAGTAAAGGGTACTTCTTTGTCCCCAGTGCCTAATAAGATGAACTACAATTCTGCTCTATATTTGCATATATCTCTGAATCCTTATGAAGTTAAGGGAAAGATATAGGGCTTTCTCTAAACCAGCATTTCTCCAAAATGTGTTTCTCAAAATCCTAGCTCCCCTGGGTGTTCTTCAAATTAGAATTCCTTGATCAAGTAAGTTTGAGAAATGCTTTCAAAAATTATGTGCTGAGCACTGGGGGTACACTGGTCAACAAGTCACTCAGTGCCTGAACTCTCATGGATCACAGCATGCGGTATGGTTAGAGAAAAGAGAATGAATCATGTACATTATTGTAGGTCATGATAAGGACTTGGCTTTACTCTGATTAGAACAGGCAGCCATTGGAAGGTCTTAAGCAGCACTTATCCAGTGCATAGTGAAATGTTAAAGTCTTTGGAAATTAGAAATCTGTAAAGCTTTATTTACCCCATGCTACTCTAAATTATTTGACTTCTAATACCTCTAAGCACACTAGGCAACACAATTTTGAACTTAAGGAAAGAATTCCTTTGCCCTTTTTGATGGCTTCCCCATTATGGCCCTTTAACCTAAGATACTGCTTCTGGCAGAGGGCTTTCACTGCAAAATTGTTCCAGTTTTGAACCTTGGCCACTTTCATGCTTCTCCCCATTCCTCTTCTTTGTTTATAATTTTGTATTATTGTTATTTGAATACATTTATTTCTTCCTTTATGTTAGGGTAGATTAAGTGCTATAATTAATAGACCTAAAAATGTAAACTGGCTCAACCATCATAGAAATTTATCTCTTCTTTTTTGTTATTTGTGACTGATACATAATCATTATACATGTTTATAGGGACAACGTGATGTCCCAATACATGTACAAATTGTGTGATGATCAGAAATTTATTTCTTCTTGATGTAATAATGCTACAGGACAGGTGACTAAGTCAGCAGGTATCCTTCCTCCACACAGTCATTCAGGGACCCAGGCTGATGGAAGCTTTGCCATTTTCTACATGTGATTTCCAAGGTTGCTCTGGGACCCATCTTTATTCTACCTAGACAGAAGAAGAAAACATAGAGCAGCGTATATATGTGTGTGTGTGCAGGGG
>NW_012147819.1:88962-119620 GCF_000956105.1 Propithecus coquereli | reverse complement strand
GTCATTCAGGGACCCAGGCTGATGGAAGCTTTGCCATTTTCTACATGTGATTTCCAAGGTTGCTCTGGGACCCATCATTTATCTACCCAGATAGAAGAAGAATATATTGAGTAGCGTATATATGTGTGTGTGTGCAGGGGGCGGGGGGGGGGGTTATGGGCAAAGGCTGGAAGATGCCCAACACTTGGCTCACATGTAGAGCTAGAAATAGTCATGTAGCACCATCTAAATGCAAGGAGGTTAGGAAATGTGGTCCTGGGGATGTACAGCCACTTCCCAATGACATTCTACACTATGGAAGGGATGCATGAAGTCTGTTGGACAGCAGCCCATTTCTGCTACAGACCTACTATACTACCAGCTCTTTGAAGGAAAAATAAGTTTTAACATATTCATCTTTGTTAGCATCATAAATATATCATGGTGCTGGCATAAAATAGATGTTCAATAAACATTTGTCGCATTAAGCAGTAGTATATCTAAAACTTAAATATCTCAACCAGGAGGATGGAAAGAGTTGAGGAGACCTCAGAAAACACAAGGCAGCTGTTATGGTATTTCAATTTCAAAAGGACATGCGTTTGCTAATAAAGTGGTCAAATTTGAAGTTTAATTTTCCCCATGATTTATCCAAAGGAGGCCTTAAGCAAAGCAGAGGTGGATTTAAAAATGCGGATGAGATTTTCAGGGGCTTATCTGCAAGTGAGAAAAGTTCCTTGTACATTTCTTCATTGTGTTTTTGGCCTGGAACCTCACAAAGCAGCCTGAATGCTGTCAGACATCTTCTGGGTCATAAATCACACAGAAGCATGGTGAGTGCTAAATCAATAGAGCTTCTAATTTTTGAAAAAGTAGGAAGGTGCTTATGTAACCCTGCTGGGGAAAGGGAAGGCCATTGGCAGCTTGCCTTGTTTATCCTGAATCGGATTCACGCTTGGAGGCCTCCCTGCTCCCTGGAAGCCCTTTTGCTCAGATGGCATGGGGGAAAATGCTGAAATCTGCAGTCTTTGGACATCCGATTTCCCCGTATTATCTTGTTCTCACCATAGTTCGTTTTGCAATTGGAAGGGACGGAGGAGAGGTGTTTACAGTGTTGAACATTGTAGCACTGCTAACATTTTCTCTTCTGTAGGAGTAAGATGAGGTGGGAGCTGGAACAGAAAGAACATTTATCATCTGGGACACCTTCCCTCCCAAATGTGATCGTGGTACCTTTTCAGAAAAAGAAAGCATTTCTGGTGCCTATTCTGTATGATACAGAAGTTTTAAATTCCTAACTCTTAACACCCTCACAATATGATCTTAAAGCAAAGAACATCTGAGCAGAAGTACAGCCTGTACTTCAGTCCTCTAAGCTGCTGTGTCTCGCCTGTTTATTATCTACACCCAAAGACAGCCGAATGCTCTGGGTTTGCTTTATCAGAAAAGTGAGGCGAAAATGTTTCTTTTCAGCAGAACCAAGGTGGGGAGAGACGCCGGCAGTTTAATACTCCAGATACATGGTCTGTTGAACCAGTCCAGCAAATTTCAACAGAGCTAGATATCAAAACTGCCCTTCACGGGCCAGCGAGAGTTAAGTGGGAGAGAGATAAAAAGATATGACATAAATGATCAAAGCAATAAAACTCACTGCTCAATTAGTCAGTCGGAGAGGCAGGAGGTAGAGTGAATTGGTTGTTGAGGAAAAGGGTATATTTGCTCTGCAGGGATCCTATTCATTTCACACTGTCACCCTAACCTTCTTGACTATGCTGCAGAATTCAGGCTGGTTGTTAATTTTATGGGAGGTCCACCTACCCTCCCATCCCTCTTTCCCATTACTTTAAAACATTAGCCAGTTAATCTAAAAATATTCATCATCTTATGCAAATCATGCCTCTCTGTTCTGATGGCTGTAAGAGCAAACAGCGTTGCTCCTACTCCAACTGTTGCTGATGACTGGAGTTTCTTTCATTTTCCCAAGATACCATTATAGGCTACACTGAAGGGAAAAGTCCTTTAAGATCCATTTGGCAGTTGCTGGAAACTTATATGAATATATTTTTTATAGGCTTAACGTGCAATACACAAGTCCTGATATTAGGCATTTCTGACAGCCGCTCCTGGCCTGACCCCAGAGGATGTTCTAGGAAGTCCAGAACTAGGGCAACATTAGATGTGCCCCAGAAAATTTGATCTGTCATCGAGAAAGAGCAATTTATATTTGGAGGAATGGGTATATGCTAATAACTGCTTTTGAATTTTTCTAATCTGGTCTAAATTAGCCCCAGTACTTCTAAGGTCTAGCTACCTAATGAGAACAATTATTTCTGAATTTCAATTAAATTGAATTAAAGAAGTATTTTATTCATTTTTATTTGTAATTTTTTCATTATAAAAGTAATATAACTACATTATAGAGAATATGAAAAATATTTTGGAATAAAAGACTCCCATAATCCCCTGCCCTAATAAGACCACTGCATTGGTCTTGGTATAACTGAATAATATCTAAGGAGCATCTACAACGGCAGACGTGGTGTGGTGGAACAAACAGCCACGGCAACAAAAGCATAAAGCAGGAGTTTGTAGGCTGGTTGGGGAGGCACTCTATGTGCACATGACTCAAACGACAGAATGGGGCCGTGTGGTACAGTCCCAAATGACTGGTATAGGACTTTGGGGGAAGAAATGAGTAAGGGTTAGTAGTCAAGCGGAGCTCCACAAAGTCACTGGAAATTAGAAGCACCTTAAAGGAGGACAATGTGGTCAAGGGGAAAGAGAGGCTTCTGGGTCAAGGGGTATGGAGCCAGGGCAGAGCCAGGAAATGAACGTGGCATGTTCGTAAGGAATAAAGAATTGGGGCTGAAGGATTTAAATGGGGAAAGTCAGATACCAGATTTGATAGGAAGTATAAGCCCTTGTAGAGTAGTCTGAGAAGTCCTTGTGAGAAGGGGCTATGTCATCTTTTTGCCAGCACAGTGTCTGTCACACAGTAGGCACCTAACAAATGGTCGTTTCATTATTCACAGATGTGTGTCTAGTGACCTACACAGTGCCTGGAGAAAGGGAGATGCTCCATCAATATTTTTTTGACTAAACAAATCAATGGAACGGTCTGCTCTGATTATAGAAGGTCTTGTAAGACTTACAAGAATCTTCAAATTCTAGGACAATGAGGGACTGACTATTGAGCTTTTAGAGTTAGGGTTGGTGGAGGGACAGGATGAGACAGAGCAGCGCAGACAGGTGAATGTGGTAGCAGAGAGTGGAAGGGACTGGAGGAGCCTGGAGGGAGGCAGAGCAGTTAGGAAATCATCACAATAAGTGAGGAGAGGATGCAGGCAGAGGCCGGAGGGAAGTAGTAGCAGCAGAAGTGGGAGAGATGCTGGAGGAAGAGGCCTGAGGAGTAATTGGGTATTGGGCAGGGAATGGTCTTGAAACAGGCAGAGTTAAAGCCGAAGCTCTCCTAAAAGCCTTGAACTTGGAATTCTGGAGGTTTCAGTGAGGAAAACTGGGCAGTCAAAAGGTGGGTTCTCTTGGAGGGGAAATGATACATGCCATTTTTAACTTATTGGGTTGAGAGTGACATTGGGGCATGGAGACCAAAACACTGGGTCATGGGACTGCAACTAGGTTGGCTCTGGTGGCACTTTCTAGACTAATGGTCTTCAGTTTTCACCATACACCCCTGTCAGCAAAATACATTTGAGCATATACCCCACGATTTACTGTTATTTATTATTAAGTTATGTATATCTACTACTATGCCAACACATTAGGTACATTACAAACTATACATACAAATGGAAGTTAAAAATAGAGGATTAAGTTAAAAGACAATATTTAAAAATATTTTGCTAAGGCGATAGCTTAACCTAATTAGCTAATGCTAATATTCCAAAGAGCAGGAAACTCTAAGGGCGAAGTTTATTGTGAACAGTAGCAAATATAAATTCTTATTTAAAACATCCTTTTTAATAATTTCAAAATATTTTGGTTAGCTTCTTGACAGACCTTATTATATTATGCTTGTTCTTTACCTTGAGTGTGGCTGACGGAGAACTTGAACCTGGAGTGAAGGTGCTGGCTCTGCTCTTCTTTTCCCTGTTTGCTTGTTCTTATATCATTCGTAGAGTGAACACATGTCCCCGTTTGCTTAAGACACTCTCAGTTCACACTTGTTTCCTGGCATAATGATGAATAGTGCCCCCTCTGCCCTGAGAAGTGTCCTTGTTTGGATGATAAATTAGAAGATCACCTAAATTATTAGTATTAATTTTAATTTATAGTTTTGTTTCAGGAAACTTTTTAAGCCACTTGTCCATCTTGGTGGGTTAGTTTGGTTCAAAACAGATGATCTGATCCACAAATCTGGATGCACATAAACACAGTGTGCTGCAACAGGGCTGCAGCTGCCTCCGTGGCAAGGGGCTCACTGTCGGCCCTTCCTCCTGTGGCTATCCCTGCAGCCCTCGAGGGCCACCACATGCCATACATGACCCATGACTCTCTGACTTTTGGACTGAATGATGAATCACTGCTCACACAAATAGAAATTATGAATAAATATCAATTTCTGTCTTAGTTTTTGCCTGAAAAAGAGCTAGATGCTCATTAGAACATTCACTTCAAAGACTTGCCTCGTGCACCCACTGGGATATTCACCTCACTTTGCGGTCTTGAAGGGTCTGTCTTATTTCTGTTTCTTTGCCCAAGACTTGGCACTGTGTTTGGCATGTAGGAGGTATTCGATGTGTTCAAGGAATAACGAATGAATGATATACTGGGATGAATACGATTCCAGTGAAATGCAGAACTGGCAGTGATAAAGAGGAGAAACCAACATCTATTGTACTTTTCTTGAACCCAACACTTTCACCAATGCTTTCATTTAATCATCCCTGTAATCCTGTGAGGTCTGTTTTTTTTATTCCATGTTACAGATGAAATGGAAGGTCAGAAATTATATAACTTGTCCAAGGTCAGAGGCAAGTCCAGGTCTACCTGACTGCAAACCCATATTCTTTCCAGGAGGTAATATTTGAAGGCATGAAAATCTTCCAATGTTCTCTGTTGTTCAATGCAGAGAACACACAGCCAACGAAGAAGAGGGCTGATGGTTGGATTTGGGGAATTGCCTACAGGTGAGGGCCAGGCAGAGGCGTGCACGGAGAGATGTGAGGGAAACCAGGAAGAGCTGGGTGATGATACGTGCCTAGGGAGGGGGAAATTTCACCGGGAAAGGAGGCTGACGTGTTTAAGGCTTGTGATGGACCAAAGAAGCATGGGCTGTGAGAAGGAGTGACCTCTTGGAGTGGGTGGTGCGCACACAAGGGGGATAAAGCCCCCCACAGGGGGTAAAGAAAGACTGGTCGCTGAGGAAATCAGGGAGGAGAAGCACACACTCGTTTGGAAAGCTTCTCATGGAAAGGAAGCAGAGGTCCAAGAAGCCCAGGCACAGTTTTCTCAAGTCACAGTAAACATGTGCCTCTGTGAAGGAAGCAGCAGAAGCCCCTGGCGTGCACAAACGGTCCACAAGCTCGCCCACGTCTCCCAGCCTTCTTTGCAAATAGATTGGGGCCATGTGATTATTTCTGGCCAGAGGACCATGAACAGGGGTGACACATAGCTTTTGGTGGAGCTAGTAAGAGCTGATGGGCCTTCTCTAGAACATTCTTTCCCTGACTTGGCACCTCTAGAGGGCACATGTTCCAGACAGCATGGCTTCAAAAGGAAAAGGGCCAGCCACCCCTTATCAGACTGAGGAAGTGAGCCACAAGTTTTTGTTGTGTTAAGCCACTGAAATGGCGAGATGTTGTCTGATAAATCAGCTAATGTCAATTATTCTGACTGAAGGGAGGGCGAGATGAAAAAGAGGGAGGGGGAACATCCATCAGGATTCAAGGAGGAATGAGATTTAGAAGGGACAACAGCTCTTGATTTGGAAGTGGAGGGAAGGCTGAGACTGCTGCAGATGGAGCTGATCTTCTCGGCCAGCAGGAGGCGAGAGGCCAGTGCTGACTCCCATGCGGGGAGTGGTCCCCGGAGCTGGGGCTGGAGGAGCCAACACAAGGTCTGCAGCAATTGCTGTTAGGCCGGTGCTAACTAGAGAATCAATGAGAGACTATCAAAGCCCAGCTGAAGTTGGATTTCTCCTCAAGAAAGATATAAAGAGCTGGAAAATGTCCAGAGGAGAAGAACTAATATGATCAAGGAAATGTAATTTTTGTTTGAGGAGAAGCTGAAATGATTGGAACTCTTCAGCCTGGAAACACAAAGGCTGAGCCAGATATGATCAAAGGGTTTATATTCTGAAGCGGACAGAGGGAGGGGAAGAGACAGTCTGGCTCGCTGAAACCTGCAAAACTGTGCAAAGGAGCACATCCTGAAACCTGACGTAGTTTTAAGAAAAAGAACCAAAGCACCGCTTCCTACAGCAAGGTCATTATTGGCATAAGGTATGGTATAACAGAAATATAGCAGGACACGGACTTCTGAGACTAGATTTCCAAAAACATGTACAGACGTTACATATAAATGAACAAGGATTGGAGGATGAAACCATGTTTATGAAATAAACATGGTTGAAGGCAGAGTGGAAAAAGAATGTGGTTTTAAGACAGAAAGACCTGGTTTTGAACTCCCATCATTCATTCATTCAACAAATACTTGCTGAACACCTACTATGTGCTGGCCCTGCACTACACAGTGGGGCTCTAGCAGTTTTCTTTGACTTGGCGCTCCTGGAGGCCACGTGTTCTAGATAGCACAGCTTCAAAATGGAGGAGGCCACTCAAGACACGCATGGTCCCCGCCTTCATGGAGTTTACAAATTGGTAGAATAGGTAGATATAAAATACATGATTGCAGACATAATTACTTAAATTATAGTTTTGATAAGTGCCTCTAAGGGCAATCACAAGGTGCTGTGACGGTATCTGGAGGGACTAAACTAATCTGAGTGGGTGAAGGAAGGTTTCTTGGAAGGAGTGACATTTAAGCTGAAATTCACAAAACCAGTAAGAATTGGCAAGCAAAGAGGAAGATGAGGAGAGTTCCTGGCAGAGGAAAAGGCAGGAGTGAAGGCTCTGAGGCTGACAAGCTCCTTACCCTCCCTGAGCCTCAGTTTCCCTATGTGTAGTAAATGTTACTTGCTGGTGGCCCATGCCAGGCCACTACACACATCCCGTGGCTGCTCTGAGGGTTGGCTGCCAGCAGCTTACATCTGCCTCTTTGGAGATTTTGTCTTCTGCCAGCAGAGACGCATCACCCAGAATGTCCAGGAGGTGATAGGAGCCCATCCCATCCTCACTCTGGGTAGGTGGAGTGGGTGGGTACAGCCCAAGCCAAGTTCTGACTGGTGCGGGGGTACAAATGGCCAGCCCTTCTCTCATGCTGTGCTGTCACGCATGCTCCAGAGCATGTATGCAATCGGCCCGAGCCTGGACTTCCACGAATATCACACTTTGCTTGATTTCCTCTCCTGAGAGTGCTCCCTCAATAACCACATACACAAGAATCTCCATCTCAGGCTCTGCTTCTAGAAATGCCACCCAGGATGGTTACTTTAAATGTAGTAATGGATGTGAAGGACATGAGCCGTGTGTTGCTAGCCATGCAGTGCAGGAGCCCTGGACTGGGAGGTCACAGCAGTGGCAGGGTGAGACCTCAGAGTGTCTCTTGACACCCTCACTCTCCAGATGTCTGGGTACCTCGTTCTGTGCAAGGATGTTAGCTGTGATGTGGACAAAACACATTCACACCCGTCATCTGATTTGGCCCTCAAAACAATCCTTTGAAGTAGGAAGGAGCAGGTATTATCCCAAGCCCCATGGTCCAGATGAAGACCGCTGGGGTCGGAGAGGCGAAGAGAGTTGCTCTCTTACCCACTGGTGTTGCTGCGACCTTGGCCACCAAGCTCTCTCCCCTCCACACACCCCGTCCACCCCACTGGTGACTGGTGCCCCTGGAAAGACCCAGCACAGAGCAAGATGGAGGATCTGCCTGATTTGATGTGGCATTTTTATGCTCTCGTGGACTTGTTTTCATCTTTGCTAACTCGACCTTGAGGGCAAGCATGTTAATCATGTGAACGCACACGTCATTTTTCAAATGAGTGTCCGTGTTTCCTTTTTTCCAAATGAAATGATATGTGCCCATTTTCTTTTACCTCTGAGTTTCCCACCCCCACGCTCTTCAAGTGCAAAAAGCAGAAAGCCTTTTTGGATTCACCTAGCACGTAACAATCTAAAGAAGAAAATAAATGAAATGGTTTTGAGTATCATTTCAGTTAGGGAATTAAGGAGATGTTAAAGAGCCACAGTTTCTCAGGCAAATTTGCTGAAAGGTGCTGAATGATTCCAGGGAGTGAGTCCCACCCACCCTGTCCGGCCTGTGAGCTTTGAATAAGAGGGCAGGGGAAACTGTGAGTCACCTGTCTGGTCCCGAAATTGTGTAGGCAGAGTACAGGATGCTTTGACATTTCTGTGATAGCCTCTGGATTTTTCTTTTTCCTGCCTCCAAGTGCACAGAAACAGGACTTTCATTTCTTGAGAGTTAATTTCCTTCAGCAGCTTATTCTCCATCTAAAGTCACAATCCTCTTTGGGGAAGCAATTGGTTATTGTGTAAAGGATTTTGAAGTTGCATGCTAAGGATTATGACTCTATTCGGTGAGTAAGAAGCAGTGTCAGGAGAACTCTTAAGCACCAAATACCCAGTTTTGATGAAAATGTTCCTACTGGAGATAAATAAGAGGAGGAACAGTAAAAATCTATGAAGGTGTTGTAGGGGAGAGAATTGCTAATGAGAACTTCATCCAAATGTGGCACATCATTTTATCTATTGAGCATTGCAATGTATTTCTGCCACGTGTACTGGGACACCATGGTTATAAATTGAGCTATACTGGTTTTATGAAACTCTTTGTTCCCATTATTTTTATCACATCACTCTTGCCGTAAATGTAATCCCTGCCCTTCCTACCTCAGAGGACTTCGGCGAAGAACAAATGAGAAAATGCGCTGTGCCGAAACCCACTACGTTTCTGCAAAGAGGCCTTCCCACCGTGTACAGCAACACTTTCTCGCCACAAAACAGAAAGTCCACGGCATGGTTTTTTTTTATACTTTCCCGAGTGCTAGTGTCTTGACGTGGCTCTACATGAACACTGTTTTATTTAAACAAATAGGCGAACCCGACCGAAATAACGCTCATGAAATATTAACTTAAAAATTTGACCCAGGATGCATAGAGGTGGGAAAATTGCAAATTTCGTAATGTTGATCATTCAGTGTCTTTCGCTGCTGTTTAAATTTTTATGAAAGCTGTCTATTTGCAACGAGAGCAGGTTGGCCTAAAATTCAGAATGTTAACTTTAGCATCGCATGACTTCCCTAGAGCTGTGCCCATCTTCACTCATGGGAGGTACGTGTGTTCTTCCATTGGGCTCTCTGAGTTAATTCATTCCACAAAGAAGTCTGTCCTTGTCCTGCAGATTCCCTTTTTCTTATGGCTTACCAGAGCTTCCAGCCAAAAGTCATTTTGATTATCTTCCTTGCTCTGGTTTGGAAATAAATTCTAAGGAAAAGAATTTCAACTACACCCTGAAGCCATGTGACTCCACTAGGCCAGAAAATGCTGCACAGCTATGGTGGGGGAGGGTAGACTCTGCTGCCCAGAGTCTACGTCACTCCTGCTTGGGTCCATTTGCTGTGGAACGTAATCATATTTTCCTGAGGGGAACAGGTGCAATGTTGTGCTCTTACTAAAAAGGTTTATATTTTATCTGCATCAAAGTAAACTTTCCATCATTTTGAGCTCTTATTAGTTGCTATGAGTCATCTTTCGAAGTTGGTAGTAAGTGCCTATTTATCCAAAAGCCTACATACAATGCTCACACAGCTGTATTTTTCCTTCAGAGTGACAAGCGACACTCTTAATGATGACTCCAAGGTACCATGAGATCCTGAAGTGCCTGTAGGATCATCAAGGATTAAACAATGCTCACCACGGGGTTAGGATTAAGTGTATGTGATTTTGTTATAATTCATTGCAAAACCGATAAATCTTGTTGATATATCAGTAACTCCAGGTTAGATAAAGCATTGGCCAACAATCCTATTACATTATCCCATTGTCAAATAAGAAAAAAAATAACAACTAATATCTTTCAAAAATAGAAGCTAGGAGAACCACTTTTAAAACGAATCACCAAAGCACTCAGAACTCTGGTTTTTAATAGATACCTTTATGATGGGGTTGCAGCTCTACTCACATTCTTAGGGCAACACAGACATGTACAAATACATGGCCTTTCCTGTGCATACAAGTCATGGTGGATAGAGAGCAGTGAATTTGCCACTTGACTCTAGAGAGTCGAGAGGTGGCTTAGATCACAACTGTGATCAGAAAGCCCCACAGAGATCTACAGCCACTACCCTGAGCACGCCTGATCTCACCTGGTTTCAGAAGCTAAGCAGGGTGGGGCCAGTTAGTACTTGGATAGGAGAAAACCCCAAAGAGGCCCTTTTCTATGAGGCTTTATACCCAGCCCAGAGAGTAACCCATGTCCCTCCTCTTTAAAGAGGGACTCTGTATTTCTCCACTGGGTAGCTCAGCAAGCCTGCTCCCATGGAGTCCCCTCCACACTGTCACACTGGTCTGCGGGAAGGTCCTAACGCCAGCTGGGACCCTTGGGTCTAAGATGACTTGTATTTGTTAAGTGCATGCACTTTTGTGTTAACTAGACCAGCTTTAAATCCCCTTTTTGTCATTTACCAGCTGTTTACTTACCACTGTCAAATTGCATAACTGCTCTAAACCTCCATTTTCTCATTAGTGTATCAAGGATAATAATGATCCCAATAATATCTACTTACAGAGTCACCATGGGTTAAATGAGATGATATATGCCCCATCTTTGGCACAGTGCCTGGCACATAGGAAGTCCTCAATCAAGAGAGACTATTATTTTTATCTGGCAACCTTCCACCACCAAATATACATATATACATATGCAGGCTTCCTTTATCCTTACTGATTTAATAACCTAAAATCATTTTCTCACTCATTATTATAATAGCAATCATTATTGCAATTACTGTTTGTTCATGACACCTAGAATTATTATAATTATTATTTTATCCTGCTCTAACAAATGTCATTAGTAACTACCAACCATTAGTTGTCATTAATAATTTCCAACTTCATGACATCCCACCCCGCTGTTCAGGATAAGTGAGAGTTTGTTTTGTTATTACTAAGAGCTAGCAAAGGATATGTCTCCATTCAACAAAAAATCCCCTGGAATGGTCAAGGTGAGTTTATTTTCTGCTCTGAACTAAACACAATAACTGACTAAATTTAATGTCTGACCTAAAACATCTGAAAGAAACCATGTTCTGAAGGAAAATATCCAAGGCTATGAGAAGTGTATGAATTCATGTGCATTAGACAGGAATATGCCATCCATTGGTCTGTGAGGCAATATTCTACATGAAATAACTGAGTTTGTTTGTTTGTTTGTTTTAAAGCTACATGAGATATCAGCTCCCTTTAGTAAACTCTCCATAATGAACACGTGAGTACATGGATATGTAAGCTAAATCTCACCAACTTCCATATTTTTCCAAATTATTTTTTTACTAGGATTTTGCTAAAATTAAGTACAGTATGTGGGATACACACCAGACCATGGGCTTCAGCTTTCAAAGAAATAAACTGCAGTGAAATGTGGCTTCACTTGAGCAGAGAAGAGACGGGTTTTTAGAGTGACGAATGCAATATGAAGAATGACCAGCATTACATCTGGGTTCTAGACTTTTGATTTCCTCCCCCCACATATCCCTTGTGACTTCTTTTAGCCACCAGAGTGAAGAGATTGGCAATCGGGAATCCTAGAAAGGATATGGCGGGTGGGAGGAGCTCTCCTTCCACCCCTTCTTTGAGGGGATGTACTAGGTCCATGTGGCCTTTCCTACATGTGCAAAGGTGGATGGACCCATCGCTGAAATGATGCTGTGCTCCTTCGATTTATATACTCTTGCTTTGTTCCATTCAGGGTGAGACCACAGACCTCTTAAGGTGAAGGACTAGGTTGTACTCAGGTTGGTATCTCCAGTACTGTGCACAGAGCCTGGTGAGCAGATGGTGCCCTATAAAGGTTCCTGAATAAAGAGGGAACTGTGCAGAGAACATCCAAACGTGGGTGGGAGTTGCATGGGAATGTGTAGACTGAAGAGGAGAGACAACCTGGGGTTCTTTCTGATCCTGTAAAACAGACTCAAGTCACCTTGGGTCATCATTACCTTTTCCCACTTTGATTTCTGTATGGTAGAGAGGTTTTAGTTGACCCATATGAAATTTAGTCTTTGTCAGTCAAAAACGTTCAAATATCTACAATTAAATGTTCAACCTAATAGTAGGCAAAGGGGTTAAGAGTACTTATTTCAGATGCAGAGATGCAAGTTTGAATTCTGATCTCTCTGCTTAGAACCCACATGACATTGGCCGTGTAACTTAACATATCTAAGCTTCCATCTGTTGGTAGAACTGCATAGTTGTAACAATAACACATTGACCACTTAGCTGCCACTGTGCAGTTCTTCAAGTTTTGGAGCACTCAGACCCCATTCCGTTCCTTTTTATCTGCCTCTATTGTCCTAAAAGTGGGCAATAGATGTCTTTTGTCAGTCACCCCCCACCCTGCAGTGTGCTTTCTGCATGATGTTAGTCATTATACTGTTTGCCTTTTTAAAATAAGATTGAAATAGAAGCTTAAAAACAGGCATTCAATTGTTTTTCTCTATTAAAATCAGAAATTTCAATACACGTAGAAAGCATTTTTTGTATTTAATTATTCAAACTAATGGGTTTTATTGTAATGAGATTTTTAAAAATCATTATGATGGGCAAAGGACTGAGACTTAAAATATTTTCATTTACAGATATGTTCTGCTTTAATGAAACCCAATATGTAAAAATCTAAACCTAGGTAAATTGGAAGCTTTATCTAGGCTTATATTGTTTACACTACAAAAGGGATATTCTGCTTCGCAAAAGCATTTATTTCAGTGTTCGTTTAAATAGTGAGATCTCTATGGTGCATTTAGAATACAACTCGAATTATCACCATGTTATTTACACACAGGTGTTTCCTGTAAAGCAAGGTTCACCTGGGGAGAGTGTGGGTTTGCACAAGCAATGGCTCTGAGTCGCATAATCAGTCAGAGAAGAGGAACTGAGAGAAGAGATTTTGAGTGACATCCTCACGGAAGGTAAGAAAGGTTCAACATTAGACTTTCAGGGCTCCTATCTAATCTTGATGTGGAGGCATCTGTCAAATGCACCATTATATCTCTTTAGCTTAACCTGAGTGGTGTTTAGCGATTAAAGTAGTGGAACACGAATCAGGAGTCATGTTTTCTGTTTCTGTCTCTTCTAGCTTCCAGGTAGATATTCTTGGTGTGTTCACTCTAAAGCCAGTTTCCCATTTATAAAGCAACTATCTCTATAATAGCCTGTGAACTCTTCAGACTAAATATCTGGCCTTGTTGCCCTCCTTAGCTTGTGAACCGATTGCCAGAAAGCCCATTTTACCCACCATTTGTCCTTACTTTTAAAAACAAAGTAAGTGGTTCTAAAAACCAAACCGTCAGTTATGGAATCAAGAAACAAAGAAAAACATGTCACCCAAACTATACATAAAAGCTTTCCCAAACAGCTTTAGCAAATAAAACTATAAAATCTGTTAAATGGACAGCAACCTGTCACTAAAGCTGTTACACAGGCTATTTTATTCAAAAGAATTTGTTAAATCCATACCAGCAAATCAAAGCCAGTTTGTGTAGTTAGTGAAAAGACAGAAATATCCTCATTATATAAAAGTGGGCAAAATACTGAATAGTTCTCACAGTCCACATTGTGAGAGTTTGAAAGTAGAGTTTTGATGATTTTCGACCTATGGTCTTTGAAAGTAAACACTAGTTCTAGAATTGTAGTAGAATCAAATCCTTGGATATAATCATTAAAACAAACCATTTCCTTACTTATCTATTAAGGGAAAGCAAACTATCTTTAAAAGAAAACAAGATGGGATGTGGTAGATTTGTATTCAAAGGAAAAGGAAGAAAAGAAGCCAACATGATGAATTAAAGCTAAGGCTTAAGTATTTAAGTTCTGTCTTTCCTTTTGCTTCCAAGAGTAGACACCATTCTGTTTATTCCGACTTTCTAAATACAGTATGAAACCAGTCTCCCCAGAACCTAGAATAGCACCTGGAACAGAGTAGCAACTCAATAAATGAGTGAGCTGGCATTATGGAAGGGCCCTGTCCCTTTATGCACAGGGTGGTGTGGCGCAGCGGAGGGCCAACAGGGCGGTGCAGATGGGCCCTATCCCAGGCACACTGGCAGTTAGCAGAGATGGTTGCTTAGCAAACAGCGAGGTGCCGTCACTGTACCCTAGCTAGGGGCAGCCATGTGTGGGCTACAGAATTCTCTTGCAGGGCCTTGGTTAAAGTAGGATTTCGAGTCCCAGAGAGAATGGACAGAGAGACACTAGAATAAGGAGTGGAGCACAAGGTCGCAGCCAGGCTGGAAACCAATGAGCCTTGATGCCACGTCCCTGGTGCTTGAGGTCAGGATCTGTCATGGGAGCTCACGTCAGGTTAAACCTGAAACTGAGAGTCTGCTGTTCCCAGATGTGGGGCAGAAGTCTACACTAAGGCTGGGAATTTGGTAATGATATGAAGTTAGCATGAAAACGATTTCCTAGGTGGTGAAAAAAAACAAGAAAGAAAGGCTTTAAAATTTATGATCCAGTAAAAACTCATAAAGTGCTACTGATTTACGTATCAGAACTGGAATAATTATGAACAAGGATTATTTAAATGAAGTCTTCCTCTAAGCATTCTGTTAATACCCATCCCAGAAATAATTTAGAATAGATATTTTGTTTTTTCCTCTAATAAAGAAAGCTTTCTCCCCTCCGTATCACAGAGGACTGAAATAGACGGTACTCTCAAGCTAGGTAATTTGAGGGGAGGTCAATACAGGGACGATTTACAAAGGGTGCATAGGATTTAGGAAACCAAAAGGAATAGTGCAGTGCCCCTGGCTAGCAATAATGAGTAGCCACTGCAACCTCAGGCATGAAGGGGAATGTTTGGAGAGGGTTCCCTGCTGGAGTCTTTGCAGAGAGAAGTGGCCGAGAGGAAGCTGGGGAAAAAAGCACCCCAACCATACTATCCCTTCACCCCTCTTGCTGGCTGAACCCAACCCAAAGCCAGAGGGCTCACAGGCCAGCCTCCAGGCCAGAGCAGGCTGGAGAAGGGCAGAGACGACCTGAAGAGGCAAATGGAAGGGAGTCAGCACAACCTCACTTGGAAATTAATTCATATTAAGAAAGTGATGCTACAAAGACATTGCAAAATGAATAAAAATTTTCATTTGGAGGAATTGATGAAATAAGCTCCATTTGACTTTTCAGCATATTTAATATTGCTGACATATTTCATAAAGGAGCCCAATCAATAGGTACCATTGGTTAGACTGCGAACCTCCTGAGGGCAGGAAGTGGGCTTTGTTCTTTATCCTTAACAACCAGCACTGTGCCTGGCATATCACATATGTTCAACACCATTTGTTGAGTGCTTGAATACATGAATAAATTAATGAATGAAGTATATTCTGGTGTATTTAATTTTCTTGTCAAAGGACGCTTTATTCAAAGAGAAAAACAATCACAGAAAGCCTCTTTGATCTTTTACCCCCATGATTGAAAATTCTTCCTAGAGTATAACATTGGCAGTTCCCACCATTCTAAGAGGATTATACTAAGCATGAAGGAATATTTCTTTGATGACTGAGAATCTAGAGACACTCAGGGCTGTCATTCTAAACTGTAGGTGTGGGCAACAGGGCTTTCAAGACACTCAAAGTTTTTAAACACAAGTAAACACATGGGAACTGCCACACCAGATCACACTGGTGGTTTGCCCTGCCGAGAATTCTCTGCTAGGGCTAAATGTTCTACATCTTTCCTTAAGTGTAAATTTTCTTATTAATTTAGGCTTGGGATTAGTGAGGTTCCAATGAGTAGAGATCTTATTTATCTATTTAAAACATTTTATTTTGTCATGATAATATTTTGACTTTTGGTGCTTTTCCAATTTCCCAAAATGATTTAACTTTAAAAGTCTCTGGACTTTATTCTTCTATTGCTCTTCAAACAATTGTTTTACTCTCATCAGTCTGGTATAGGTTAGTGTTATCTTATTTCTTCTTTCAAACATTAGATGAAATAATCACAATACTCTCTTAAACTTTCTCTATAATCTAAGTGCCCTAACAATGGCACCAGTTTGACTGCTCTTCAACAGACTCCTCCAAACCTCTCATAATCTTGGAAACATAAGGAGCCATTGACCTGGCCACCTTTGGTGTTCTGGGGATAGTCTGCTCCAGGGATCTGTCACAGGTATATTAATAGATTGAATTCCACACCTAAAAAGAGATTGTAGCTCAGCTTACCTGGGTTTCCCGGGATAATTTTGTTTATCACTAGAGAAATTTCCTGGCAATGGCGTCTGGTAATTTTCTATGTCCCTTCAGAAATCTGACTCTTAACACTGGTTCTAGTCTGTCTCCCAAGTAAGAAACCATTGCAGACACTTGGAAACCTCCACGTGCCACTCCTTCCAGGACTCTGTCAGTGTTCTCTTCCAATGTTTCCAAAAGAGAAACCCTCCCACATTCCCTACGCCAGACTTTCACTTCTTTTTTCAGCCACTGTAGAAAGACTGATTCCCTGATGTGTGAGAGCTTTTGTGGACCCAAAGATTGACCAAGTCTCCCCTAAGACCTCTGAAAGAACTGTGGACACGGCTCTTTAGCCCATCTCTTTTATCCTTCTCTTCCCTTCTTCCCAATCCCATTTCTACTGTCCCCATCATGCCCAAACCATTTTCGTGGCTTAACTTTGAACTCTCGACAAAGCACCATTTGTGGCTTGACTTTGAACTCTCTGCAAGTTCTTTAATTCCGTCTTAGTTTAGTCCTGACTGCTTAAAGAAGGTAAATTATACTTTAATAAGGGTATAAAGTTTATTCTAAAAATAAAACTGTATATTATATACATATATATGAGAAGACATATAAGCAAAAAAAATTAAAAATCACAAAATACATAAGCAAAAAAATAAATATTAAAAGCATAAAAATTGCCTCTATTCTCATCATTCGGAGAGAAGCATTGTTTACATTCTGATGTGCACACTAAGAGTCTTTTCTTTTTTTTTTTATTTCAGCATATTATGGGGGTACAGATGTTTAGGTTACGGATGTTGCCCTTACCCTCCTCTACCCCCCTAAGTCCGAGTTCCAAATATGTCCATCCTTCAGGTTAAGAGTCTTTTCTTAAGAAACCATATGTATGTGTTTTTAATAAAATGGTGCAATACCATTTAAAGCTGTCCTTTTATCTCTGCTAAATAATATATCAACAACATTTTTCCATGTCATTAATCTTTTACATAATTTGAAATGACTGCATACTATTCCATTTCATCAATGTTCGTAGTTTATTTAAGAAATATCTTGTCGTGTCCAGTTTTCGTCTCATTACTGGTGCCCTGGTGCCCACCTTTATGCCTAATATCTGCACCAGCCAACATAAAGAAATAGCTCTAGGTTGAATTACTAGATCAAAGGGCATGCAAAATACTGAGGATTTCTATACAAATCAGCCACATGGCTGAGGTTTGGAATCTGATCTGCTGGGAAAATTGAGAATTTGAGGTAAGGGGAAAGAGAAGGAGAAAATGAGGCTGTTTGGGAAGAATGGGAAGGACTAGATTAATGAAGGAGAGCTTAAAGCATTTGGGTAAAGAAAGAAGAGCTTGGAAGCTTCACTTGCAGGAATGGGGTCCATATAATGCTTCAGAAATCTTGTTCATCTCCTCCCTGACTTAACTGGAAAACTCACTTTGTAGATGGACACCTCAGCACTTCTTCATATAGCTCTTGGCCCATTTCCTCAGTGAAACATTTCTCAGATCAAAAACAGACTGCAAGATCTTGGTCTTGATAGAAGAGAGAGAGAGGGAGAGAGAGAGAGAAATGAAGAGAGAGAAAGGATTAAAATAAGAAATTCAGAAGTCAGCATTGTTCATTTCCTGTAGCACTACAAATTCCACCCCAAAAAATCAAAGCTTCAGTAGAGTATACCTACCACCATCCTTATGACCCTTGAAATTAGAGATATGACATGGCTGTAGTGACATGTTTGCCTCCTTTGTGACCAGCCCAGTGAGGGTGTTGTCCCAATTGTCTTAATGTCTGATTGAAATAGATCTTGGGATAAATACAGCAGGCTGAGATTTGCCTTTCAGAACTGTTCACAGATACAACTAGGCTTAGGGGAAGATTTTGAGACTGTATCCAATGATGCCATTTCAACTATGACTTGAGGAAATTAATCATAACAAATATTATCCATTGTCTTGGGTGGCCATAGCCTATGTCAATTCTGGACTTGGATATTGCTTCAAGCTTGGATGACCCTGGAGCCCAGAGTAGGCAAAAGGTACACCCGCAAAAGAAGGAAAGGGAGAAGGCAAGAAGGAGATGAAGAACAGAAGAGTAAAGGAAAGAGATGCGGAAAGAAAGAGTGCAAATCAAAGACTTCCTGTGTCAGGGGTCTTGGGATATTGCACTCTCTTCTCCTCTGGAAGAAAAAACTGTTTCTGTACAGTTTGCATGGCATTGGCCCTTAACATACACACACACTTACGCACTCACACACACACAAACACACACACACACAAAGTACTTAAATGGTCTCCCAGGAACAAACAGAATGAATGTCAGAGTCCTTGATGGACTGGGCTGTGATGAGTCACACCTAGAAACCCAGGGGATGCACATCCAGGAAGCTCAATCATTGGTATATTGTGTTGCCTTCAAGGGCTTGGTTCTAACACAACCAGAGTGCAGGACCTTTGATACCCATCCTTTTTGAGTGGGTTCTGCAGCATCAACCCCTCCAAAAATGTAAGCCCTACTTCTCCACACTGTCACCCAGGATGGGGAGATGCTACAGCTGATGGCAGTGACTGGCAGGGGCCTGGAAAAGTACAATAATATTCTAAGTTGCTTTTAGTCTTATTTTTATTTAGGCTAATTTACATGACTGGTTTATGCCAAATGAGGATATTTTTCCTTCTCCTTGGAATAGCTTCATGTTAAAATATCACTCTTTTCAAAGTGCCCAAATATTACTGTGATGAATAATGAGGCAGATGGAAAATAGGAAGGGTGGAGCAAGTTCAAAATGCTTCATACTTGGCAGAATAAATTAGCTTTGCAGGCTTCCAGCCTCCCTCTACTTTATTCATCTGAGAGCACCTTCCACTCCATCCTGCGGAGATGCAAGGACCAGAGAGGTTCCTGGATCTCGGCTTCCACGGGAGCCACGTCAAACTCCATCAGCCTCCTACACACAGCTATTCAAAGGGCAGGTGGCAGCTGTCTGTCCCCGGGCTTAGTGTGACGCATTCTAAGGAGTGAGCATGCCCAGGGAAAGCTTCCACCCTATGGAACTTGGCTACTTGCAGAGCTCTGCCTGAAGCACCAGCCATTTTCCAGAAAGAATACTCACACTGCAGTGCACTCAGGATTCTCAGAAAATGGAAGGTTACAAGGAGTTCCTTGCTGAGAGACAAAAGCAGGAAGTGACCACCAGCTAAATGTTTGACTAAATCGGGTTCACAGCTTTGCAGTGCTGGGGACACAAGTGTGTCTGCCTGACCCTCATAAGGACAGCTGCCATCCTGACTGGTTCCGGTTGTTCCCCCAGCTCCAATGTGCCTGTCTCTCTTTCCTCTGCCCAAACCTGAGTCACCCACAAGGCCCACGTGAAATGTCAGCAGCTCTTGCAGGAAGCCTCTCCCATGTAGATGCCTCCTCTCTAGACCATCCTACTTCCCACTAAACAATTCGGAGATTAATAATGTAGCAACAGGAGAGAGATTAAAAAGCCATCTGGCGAGCAGGCTCTGACACAGCTTAAAATACCTACAGAATGAGAAAGAGACGAGAGCACACAGTAAAAGCAAGGACTTGGAGAGACAAATCTGAGTTCTGTTTCTAGGCCTGCTACCGCCTGGCTGTGTAGTTTTGGGAGTGGTTGCAACACTTCATGATTCAGTTCTGGGAATAACAGTAGTGCCTACCTCATAGAATTTCTGAGATGAGTTGATTAGAGTTCTAAAAAGTCTAACACAAATAGCACAAACATGAGTTATCACAGCTACTGCTCCTGCAGCAGGGACGGACCACCTCTCACCAGTCCAGGGGGGACAGCCACTAACTACATGAGTGGTGGGACCAGAGCGAAGATGCACGTCTGGCTGTTGCAACCAGCGAAGGCCTGTAAATGGGCAGGAAGACTCAATGTCCCTGCCCCTCAGTCTGTTGCTGGGCGTCGAGAGCTCACGGGGCCAGAGTCCATCTATTCATTCAGTAAATATCTGTGCTAGTAAGTGCCGGGCACTTCCTCCAGGAGCTGGATATAGGGCAATGAACAAAGCTGACCAAAATCCCTGCCCTCATGGAACTTACACTTGAATGGAGAAAACAGACACATAAGTAAAATAGATGGAGTACTCGAGGCACAGGGCATGTGGGGCTGAGATAATCCGTTTGAGATATGATGGCAGGAAGGCTCTACTGAGAAGGTGATGTTTGAGCAAAGCTGTGACACCATCCCTCCTCCTCCCTGCAGCCCCCCTTCCCCTCAAGAGCTCCCCTCTTCCTCTATCCACAGAAACTTAGCAAGCAGGGGCCGTGGCTGCTTCTGAGGCCTGGCACAGTCAGGAGGGGGAGAAGATGCTCCAGCTCCTGGCCAGCCTCAGGGAGAGAGAAGTGGCCCCATCAGTCCTCAGAGAGAGACACACGTCCTGCTCTCAGTGGCAGGGACAATGGAGATCACCGAGGGGTCCCACACAGCAGCAGCAGCAGGTGGTGATCAGAGGGCGGCACTGGGTTGTCTGCAACTGAGTTTTAGGTCAGAGAGGGCAGCCCTGCAAAGTGGCTCTGACCATTTTTGGGGCAGAGGGGCATCCATCCCTTGGCAGCCTGGGCTCAAGCACAGAAAGTCATGGATTGTGACCACCAGGACACAGGATGACAGAGCCCCCTCTCAGGCAGCACCTGCTGGCGACCAAAGAGCCCGACGCTGCCAGCACCCTGCAGCGCTGGGGACGGAGACTAGGCGAGACTCAGGTTGCCGTGGTGCCTTCCTCCCCTTCACTCCCCCCACCCAGTGGCGGCCCAGTGAGCCTCTGTTAAGGAAAACTTCTCAAGTTGTTTTTATTTATTAGTTTTATCTTCAATCCAAGATGCCTATACGCATCTCAGAGCAGAGACCAATTTATACTTAAAAACACAATAATACACAATAATTTCTCTAGGGCTAAGCAATAATAATAATAACAATAATAATAGCTACCATTTACTGAGTGTTGCCACATGCCACTGTCCCAAGAGCTTCATGGGTATTATCATGTCTTTAAACTCTCAATGAGGTGGTACTTTTATTTTCTCCAGCTGAGGAAACTGAGGCACAGAGAGGTTAAATACCTCACCTTAGGCCACTCAGCTAGTAAGTGGCAATTTGGCCTTAAAGGTAATATTATGGGCTGGATTGTGGCCGCCTCTCAAAATTCATATATTGAAGTCCCACCCCCAGTACCTCATAATATGACTGTATTTGGAGGCAGGGTCTTTAAAGAGGTAATTAGTTTAGAACAAGGTCATTAGGGTGAGCCCTAACCCAGCATGACCAGTGTCCCTGCAAGAAGAGGAAATTTGGACGCAGGTACAGAGGAAGACCATGGGAAGACACAGGGAGAAGCCGCCATCTACAAGCCAAGGAGAGAGACCTCAGAAGAAATCACCCTGATGACACCTTGATCTTGGACTTCCAGCCTCTCGGACTGTGAGAAAATAAATTTCTGTTGTTTCAGCCACTCAGTCTGTGGTATTTTGTTACAGCAGCCCTAGCAGACTAATGCAGGTACCTAGTGAGGGTTTAAGAAAGGCCTGGAAGACCTACTTTGTTCACGAGGCCACCCAGTCTGGCCCTGCCATCTCCCGTGTCCAGTGTGAGGAGGTGGCATCTCTGGTTCCTGGACATCCAGCTACCCAAGATGCCAGCGTTTCCTGTGGTTTCCTCGCGCTGAGCATTTCCTGCTAGGTAGGAAAATCCATCCTCATCACACGGAAACTGTTACTCACTGGCCTACACCCGACACAAATTATGGAACTAGACTTTTTCATGCATCGACTCACCGGGTCATCCAACCAAGGATTATTGATGCTGCTTTGTCTCAGGCGCTGCCCCAGTACTGGGAACACAAAGCTGACCAGAAACACGTTGAGGTCTCAGGGAAGTAAGCATACAGACAAACATAAATTTTATTTCAATCAAATAATCCTGAAAATAATATAAAATAACCAACGTGGTAAGAATTTAAAAGGAGAGATACCCAGCGCCATGGCAGCAGTTAGGGGCAGCTGACCTAGTAAGGGGGTCGGAAAGGCCGGAGCCTCATGGGATGTAGGGGACGGACTGGAGTTCGCTGAGCAGAGACGGAGCGAGGCAGCCGGGCCAAGACCCGAAGAAAAGGACTCAACGCACACCAGCCCTGCCCCTGGGATGCTTGCAGGATGGAGGGAAGAGGGAGGAAGGAAGGAGGGAAGCAAGAAGGGAAGGAGAAGAGGAAAAGACAGAGGAGAAGAAGGGAGCTCAAAGGGAAGGAGGAAATTAACAATAACGGAAATGTACTACCTCCCTCGCATGCGCTGGGCGTCTGCACAGGGTTCCGCCCACGTTTCCAGCCTAACAGGAATAGCTACACATCCCTGAGAGCAGGGGCCGGGAGAGGGCCTTGCACGAGGCCGACAGTGATGCCCCTTATATCTTACCCCCACGTGCCTCCCTTGACCCAAGCTGGCCCAGGCGCAGCAGCTCTATCTAGCCACGTGTTTTCCATGTCCCCGTGGCCGGGCCGGCCACCACCGCTGGGCTGCAGCAAGTCCTTTCTCTGAAGCACAGCGCTCTGAGAGAGTCTGACACAGCCAATTAGGCCCCGAAGGTCCCCGTCCCTGCAGCTGAGCTACCGCAGTCTATGCATTCCGCCCCTCTGCAGCCTCTCTGCAGGACTTTGAACACAGCCCAGGGCTGGTGAGGATAACGGAAGGTCAAGCATTGGTGGAATGTGATGGGATGTGCTGAAGGATTCAGATTCTCAAGCAAAGTCCAAGATAGCAGCAAGAATTTATAGCTCAAAACCAAGACCTGGAATATAAGCAGAGAGATAAACTGGGCTATTTTAAATTGCTGCCCAAGAAGTGCTTTCATGCTATAAATATACCAACAGAAAAAGGGAAAGAAGAGCTCAGATCAAAAATATTTTAACAAACATTTCCTTGCTACTTTCAAAAAGCCTAGTAGCACTTAGGTCAAAGGAATTCCTTTTATTTCCTGCAATTCACCATGGTGCTTAGCCCTATCACTCTTCTACCTCCTTTACTAACGAACTCATGTAATAGCTAAATGAATTTTGCCTAACATAGTATCTCCAAAAGCATGACCGAGAGCCTTATCTTTTACCTAGATCAGCATCTATATTAAAGTCCACAAGAGAATTATTTTTAAAATTCAGTGATGAAAAAAGCCTTGTTTCCTCTCCAGTAATAAGAGCTATAAAACTTACTAAGTTTCCCTTTTATCATGCCTACTAGGAAGCTCAGAGTCATGGTTAAGGTTCAACTGTTGCAACTATGTTGGCCCTTATGCTTAGCAATTACCATTTCCTTTGGTTGGTCCTGATATTCTATTTCCTATTTACTTCTGGCTTCCTTGAACAAATTTTTATTGTAAGTTGCTGTGCATTTTTTTGGGAAGAGAGTATAAACAAAAGCCAAACAAATTCTATTATCTGCCCCTAGACCAAGCTTCTCAAACTGAGAATTCCTAAATAATCCCTGTCCTTGCTCATTGCTTTAACAGCCTTAGCTGCTCTGACATGACAGAGAGACATTACCTTTCACCTGTACTTCCCACAGGAAATAATTTGAGTGCAGAGTGTATGCTCTATTGTTATGTAATAAATTATCCAAAAGCTTAGCACCTTAAAACAATAAATATTTATTATCTCACATGGATTCTGTAAGTCTGGAATCTGGGAGCCACTTAGCTAGGTGGTTCTGGCTCAGAATCTGTCATGAGATTGCAGCCAAGATGGGCACATGGCTGCAGTCATCCAAAGGCTTGACTGGGGCCGGAGGGTCTTCTTCCAGGGAGGCTTGCCACAGTTCCTTGCCACGTGGGCCTCTCCATATGGCTGCTTGAGCATCTCACAACAAGGCAGCTGGCTTGCCCTGAGAGCAAGGACTAACCCACAATGCCTTTTACGACCTAGTCTAGGGACTCACACATCGTCATCTCCACCACATTCTATTCATAAGAAGTGAATCACTCAGTCCCAGATCACACTCAAGGGGAGGGGAATTAGGCTCCACCTTTGGAAGGGAGGACTATCAGAATTTGTGGACGTATTTTAAAAGCACCACTCGGGATAGAAAGCTATTTTTACCTTTTTTTAAAAAGTGTATATAGCCAAGGTACAACTTGATATTCAACATGCCTTTACCTAGATGCAAACTAGGATAGAAAAAAGAATGAAAAAAAATGTTTTTTCCTAACTGATAAGCTGCCAGCAAGCATCCTGAAACTGCACGAAGTTTCAAACACGGTGTCTCAGTCAGTTTCGGCTGCTATAACAAAATACCTTAGACTGGGTACTTTGTAAACAACAGAGATTTATTGCTCACAGTTCTGGAGGCTGGGACGTTCTAGATCAAGACATCAGCACATTCAGTGTCTGGTGAGGGCCTGTTCCTCAGGGATGGTGTCTTCTATGTGTCCTCACATGGCAGAAGGGACAAACACGCTCCCTCAGGCCTCTTTTGTAAGGGCACTAATTACATTCATGGGGGCAGAGCCCTCATGACCTGATCACCTCCCAAAGGCCTTACTTATTAATAACTGTCACTTTAGGGGGTTAGGTTTTAACATATGACTTGTGGGGGGTGGGACACAAACATTCAGACCATAGCACGCAGGCATGTGTGTGAGAGAGACCATGACTCCAAGGGGAGTGGGAAGACGAGAAAAGACAAAATATTTTTTTAAAAAAGTAAGGGAACTATGTTCTTAGCCAATATTAAAAATCAGCCCCACTTGAGAAAGAAAAGAAGACTAAAACTAAGGTGGAAAGGTCTAATGCATCCATACATCACTCTCATCTTTTGTCAAACCTTCTAGTTAGACCCTAGGGGAGAAAAATGAGAGGAGGCTCAGAGAGCAAGGTAAGAGCTGAGTTCGTCTCTGGTGGGAATGAAGGAGGCTGGTGAGGGGAGCAGGAGGTGTTAGTCCAGCTTGGATCGTTGTAGGTGCATGTTGCCAGGAGAAATCTAGTAACTGCATTTGGCCAGATGCTGGGTGCCTGATACATCCCCTGCTATTCTGGACCCATGTGGCAGGGATATTAGTTTCTCAATTATCTAGAAAGTGCCTCTTCCTCATGAGAGAGGCCACAGGAAAATGGGGACGCTTTCTAATCCATCCTGACATGCCGCCACTTTGCTTCCTTCCATCGTGAATACCCTAGTGCTGAGGTTGATTCACGAGATAGCCAGGGGTTTTTTCTCCTTAAAGTCCTCTTCACTCTTACAAAATTGCCATAAAATACTCCAATACACACCAACTAAGTAACCAGCTCTGTGAGGTGTGTAGCATTCTTGTCATGTGGGAATTAACTAGCCTAAGATATAGGCAGGCCAGAGAGTACATTATGGAATAAAGCATGCAGCTTAGAGCTTTTTCTTCTTTGTTAAGGAATCCAGATGCCTAAGGACATTGAATTTATTCATTCAATAACATTCAACTACACATTGTCCCCACCCCCTGGGTCACACTTCCATCACCACCACCATGTCCACCATCTGACCCAGCAGAGGACACTTCCCTGACCTGCTGAGGCTGAGTTCTGTGCCCTCTCCACGCCTTGCATAGGAACCCCGTGCATATTAAACGCCTGCCCAGGCATGTTGTTTTATGTTTATCTGACAATGGGGCCATTTCTGCTTACAGAATGTGAGCCCCAGAGTGAAGGAACTTAGGCATATTTGCATTTGTACCAAACCAACGCCCAAGACCAGTGCTGGGGGCTGGTGTAGATGCTCTACTTTGGGAAGGGGTCCCAGTAATAGGGATGGGGTGTGGAGAGGGAGGAGCAGGGAAGGAAGAGGAACCAGTGCAAGGTGTGTTCCTGAGGTGGTCAGCACTGTGCAAGTGGAGTGTGCATCCACGGCTCCCACCCCTCACTGGTCAAGGGTTGCCCCAGTGTACAAGAAATCCTTCACCCTTCCAGGTCCCAAGGATGTGACGGGCTTTCCAGCAGGCACCAAACACCCTGTGTGCGAGCAGCCATAGGGCAGCTGAGGGGAGGTGCTGCTGGGAAGCTGATCACCAGGCAGTGGCTCTTTTGAAAAGAAGACCGGAGGACGTGAGGCAGGGTACAAGAGGTGGTGGGTACAGTGACAAGGCAGGAGGAAGAGATACCAATTCAGAGGTCACTGCAGCAATCTAGCAAATGGTGATAAGGACCTGAATTCAGGCTGTGGCTATAAAGACGGAGGAAAGATGGGAGACCCATTCAGGAGGGGACGTTGGTGTGTGGTGCAGACTCCATGCTGATGAGACAGACAAGGACACTGACTAGAGATGCCCCCCTGAGCTGTGCCCTGGCTGCCTGGCAGAGGGTGACACAGAGAACAGAGGAGGAGGAGGAGGAGGAGGGCAGGAACTGAGAAGTCTGGCAGGTGCTGTGTAACTGTGGAAGGGAGGCTTAGCATAAGCTCCTCCATTTTGCTTCTGACTCCCTGCGGTAATTTCCTTTAGGTTAAAAGTTCTGCTTAGCTCTGCACATAGGCCGGCTAATTATGGGAAGAGCTTAGTTTGTAGTTCAGCTCTAAAGGAAAGATGACAACCGTCCCTGTCCCAAACTAAGTCCTGGGCAGGAGATGAGGAAAGTGTGCTTGCCGGTAACAGTGCTGTGTTAAAGATTTAGAGGAACATCATGACCTGGACCTGAGAAGTTTCACAACCTCCTCGGACCCTTGCTGACGCCCAGATGTCTGTGGTCCTCAGTCACCTCTTGCAACCCCTCCTCTCCCCCTTCCCTTAACATGAAAAGGAGCCTAAAGTTAATACTAATGTAAGATGGTTCTTTAGGATGTTAGTCTGCTATCTCCTTGGTTTGCTGGCTCTCCCAATAAAAGTCGCTTCCTTTGCGCCAACACCTTGTCTCTTGGCTCATTGGCTGTGCTGTGGCGAGTGGTACCAGCGTGGGCACAGTTACAGTCGCAATAATCATGGAGGAGATTGGGAGCAGCTGGGGACCAAGGCTCGGGGAAGGGAATGAACAGCACAGTGAGAGCTCCCTGCAGAGAGAGGCTGTGATTTATAGTGGCCGCAAGATGCCTGATACTGACATTCTCTGCAGACCGGATACGGGAACAAGTCACGTGGACAGCAGATATGATCTAAGTTTGGGATTTTGTTGGATAGGTCTGGAAGGACAAGAGAGCAAGGGAATCGAGGATACTAACAGCAGGAGAAACTCTAGACCATATGTTAAGTTTTATAATGGGCTCTAGATGATTTTTGGAACTTTTTTGTATGTTCCAGATTCTTAAATTAATACATGCAATATGGTGATTTATCCTGTTTATGACCTGAAAAAGAAAATTAATGTATCAAATGTTGGTACTATTGAATATCTATGGCCCAAAAATATTTTTTTGAAAACGGCGTTGGCCAGCGGTTGGTAGCAAGCTTCACGGACAGCTGAAATGGGCTCCAGGGTGACTTCCTCGGGAGGGGCTGAGATCGTGCAAGCTTCCAAGGTATGTCCTGGTCTGGCTTCCCGTCATGGGCGTTCAGCTGTGCTGGCAGTGATGCTGGACATCTAAAAGCCAAAAGGGCCATAAGCAGCCTCTGCCCCTATCAGGACTCTGTTAGCACACGTCTGCTCTCACTCTTGTCTGAGTTTTGATTCTCCTCTTTCCTCCCTTCCCTTTTCCCCTCCCAACCTCCTCCCTTCTCTAGTCCTGCTCCCTCTACTCCCTGGTGCTGTGAAGTGACAAGAAAATATTTGAATCCACCCCACTATGCCCTGTAGGTCATTTCCTTGAGTAACGTGCTGGACGTGCTGCTGGCCATCGTGCCCCGCCCCCACTGTCATTCAGCACCTGCCCTTAAGGGTGGACAGTGCTGTCTCCTTGCCCCTGCAGGCGCTGTGGGGTGGGGAGGGGGCGGACATGGGGTTGGGGGCAGAGTGGGGAAGAGACCTTAACCCAGCTCTGCAGAAACCCCTGGGGCTTTTGTTTTCTTTGGTTCTTTTTTTTTTTTTTTGAAGGCCTTCTCTGTTCATGCTAACATTATTGCATCCAGAATGAGTTTTCAAACCCTTGGCATTTGCTTTAAAGGTAAGTCTACTTTGAAGAGTCTGGTGGAAATTTCAATCATTTTCCTATTCATAGTCAAGGAGTGAGTGAGAACTAAAAATATCAGCTTTTTTTTTTTTTCCTTCTGAAGCCCTGAACAGAATCTCACCAAATCCTCCAAGGGAGCCAGGGAGCTGCGTCTGGCTCCCCTGGGCCAACGCTGACACCCTGCGTCCGTGTCATCAGCAGGTTCTAAGAGGCCCACAGACCTCCCCACAAAGCACCATGTGTCTCCAAGACTGTTTTTCTAACCACGTAAAATGAAGTTCCCTAAATACATTACAAATTAAACAGGCAAGACAATATTGCTACAGAAAAACCTCGGTGCAGTCAGAACATTCGGAGTATTAAAAGGCAAATTAGCTGACAAGTATCATCTCCACTCCATGTGCAGCCTGACACCAAGCAGTTCCAAAAGTAATTAGCAGGGCGTTGTGGCTGGAGACGGCTCCGGGCTGCGTTCAAGCCCGTGCTCATTATTCAGTGGCTGTTCTGCCTGTGCTCTTGCAGGGCAGTTACAATCTCTAGACATGGACAAGGCGAGTGAATATGGGATTGGAAAACATTTCACTCTCAAGGCAATCCTAGCATAGACAATGATTTACCATCGATGGCTTCTGTGTGAGTCAGAATCTTTCTAAAACAGGAAAGCCTTCTTTTAAAAAAAAAAAAAAAAGCCCTCTGAAATCTGTCGACTTTTTGAAAACCAGATCTGTCTTTTGGAATTAGATTTAAATTAAGACAAGATGACTCACTCTGCCAATGCCTCATTAAAATAGAGATACCTTAAGAAGGCCAGAAGTTTGGACTTCGAGGTTGGATACAAACTGTTCTTCCATTCTGGAGTTCTGCTCTCCCAAACACAAAAGCATCTGGCAAAATCCTATTATTCCTCGCCCAACAGGGTCAGGTTGCCCCTTGGCAACATGGGCCCACGTTCTGATTGGCAGTCTGAGTTAACAGTCCGTAGCCAAGGTAATAACCATTTGGTAGGACCGTATCAATGCTAATTATTAAAGTTAATTAACAGGAAACTTAATTATCTTATTAGCCATCCAACAGTGGAGAAACTGCTAAAGGTCACTTAGGGACAGGTCAGTTCTCTGCTGTTTCATTTTAGGTTAAGGACAGAGCAAGAAAATATTTACCAAGTGAAACAGAACAAAAAGAAAAATTGCTAAAGATCAGAGGCACCATGGTAACACTCCATTCTGAGTGCCACAGCACATCTAGAAGACAAGTGATAATGATAACAATTTCTTGCAAATTGCATTAGATAATGCTTGCCACAGAAGTACAAGCAACTGAACCCTTGTTCCCTTACAATAAACTTATCTATTCCTTCCACTTAAAATCTTAGGGGAAGAAACTCACCCACATGAAAAACAAGTTGCTTTTTGGATAAATTGCCTAAGAGTTTTTGCCAACACAGAAGATATGTTGCCTGGTGAAATAAAAGTAGGTGATGATCATGGTAGATATTCAGGGAATGGTAATTCCCCACTCATTCTTCCTATCCACCCATACCCACCCTGGCCTGTATTTATGGTTACGTTCATTCTTATTTTCTGGACACACAGAATTAGTCTGATGTAATACATGAACACCACCTGTAGCTTTGTGCCTATTCAACATTGGGTAAATTCATCCAATCCATAGAGGTTATGGTGGAAAGAAGGATTTGAGGATCAGATTTTACACCTGGCTCTGCCACTTGCAGCTTGGTGACTCAGGCAAGTCACAACTTTCAGTGTTGTTGTATGGAATAAAGGTAATAAGAGTTCAGTTGCCTAAGAGTGTCTGGCATTGGGTGAAAGCTCTATAAATCATATTATTGTCTTAAGCAGCCTGTTTAAATAACAAAAAGCAGAAGGGCCATTTATTTATTAATTCCTTTATTTAATACATATTTATGGAACACTTCCTATGTGCCAGGTCCTGAAGGAGCTCCGAGGTTATCCAGGATCATCCTGGGACTCTGGCGGAGAGGAGACTGGACCCCTCTGGAGCACGGGCAGGTGCTTGGGCCTTTCCATTCTG
>NW_012147819.1:82758-88229 GCF_000956105.1 Propithecus coquereli | reverse complement strand
ATTTTCTAAAACAACAAAAAAGTAGTGAGAGTGGCATGACATTACCATTTTTACAAATCTCTTTAATGTCCAGATTAACAGAAGACAAATCTCAGTTGTCTGAGACAGTTGGATTCTCATATGTATTGGGGAGGGGGGAGTTGGTTGAAGTATATGAAGAAAATCCAGCCTCACACACAGATAGATAATTGGAAAAATAAAATGGTATATTTTAATAACCTCTTACCATAATTGTGAATATTCTTCTTTTATACTACACCAAAACTCAACGAGTGACAGTTTCTTAAAGGTTAGTTGCAATGTGGAATCTGAAAGCATACCCATAAAATTTTCATGCTCTTTTATGGTAAAATCCACTGGTCTACTTCGAATGGCTCTTTTATCCATACATGAATTTATAGCATCATTTTATAATAGTGGTCATTTGGAAAGTACTGGCTCACCAGGTTATGCAGATCTTCTGGATATTGACACATTTCATTGCACAAAATTTTAAAATCACACTCATTAATATAATCACAACTTTATCAGAAAGGTCTTTAAGTATTGATATGCTGTCAACAAATTACCCAAAATTCTACCTTTTGCTTAAGAACTCATATGTTGTGAGTTGGCAGGAAACACTGTCAGTGGTTTTCCTTGAAATGGCAGGCTCACCTGGTTCATTTATGAGAAAGTATCTGCTAAATATCGAAGTCTAAATAGCCATAATTTGTTAAGGTATCCACAGAGCTGGTTCTTTCTGGAAGTTCTGAGGGGAGACTATTCCCTTGTCTTTCAAATAAAAATGATGATCCATGGGGGGAAAGTGGCTAGTTTAGCTTGTAACTCTGAAATCACACAAGTGTCTTTCTTTGAGACAATCATCATAATTTGGTATGCACGATAAAGGCTTTGTGAACATTTCCCATTTTGTCACCCAGAATATCAAAAAGACATCCTCAAAGTTGAAAATTAATAAAATGAATAACTTCTATTGCTTCATCAAGAACATTCTTAAATAGAAATGTCTTTGGTTTTATAGTGTTTTTATGGTTTGTTTGTTTTACTTTGGGCTCCTGGCCATGAAGAATATAATGGCCACTACTATTATTTGGTGCCACTACAATGGTTGGTGCTAAGGAGCCAGTAGTCTTACCCTTTGCAACATGGGGGCAAGTGTCAACACATGAATAAAGTCAAATATCATCTTAGTATTATCATGAAAATAGTTTTGATCTCAACAGACTTCCTGAAAGGCATTGGAGATCCCCAGATGTCTATAGACTACATTTTGATAACTGCTACCATGGAAAAACCAGTAACTAAGAGACATGAAATCAAGTAGGAGTGACCTGGAGCTTTTTTAATTGTTAGAAACCACAAAAGCAGCTCCAGGTAGAAAACACATTCCTTGAATAGACAAAGTTCTAACTTAAGTCCATCGGAACTCATGTTTTTCTTTGAAACCATAATTCCCCTATCTAAAAGATGAAAATAATATTTTTCCTAACAGCTTCAGAATTTTATTATGAAACTAAAATGTCAATCATGTATGTGAAAATAATTTTTCTTAACATTTATTAGGTATAATAGATAGGCATTTTTTAGAATTTTATATAAATAAAATCACATCACAGGTACTTTTGTTTTGATTGGTTTCTTCTACCCAGCATAATTATTTTGAGATTAATCCACGTTGCAGTGTGTACCAACTGTTCATTCCATTTTATCCCTGAGTAATATCCCATTGTATGAGTATACCACAGTTTTCTTTATTCCATTCACTTGTTGATGGACATTTGAGTTGTTTCTATTATAGTTTTGGGTTATTACAAATAAAGCTGCTTTGAACATTTGTATACAACTTTTTGCATGAACATATTCTCTCATTTCACTTGGGTAATGCCTAGGAGTAGAATGGTTGGATCATATAGTAGGTATGTTTAGCTTTCTAAGAAACTGCCAAACTGTTTTCCAAAGTGATTGTGCTATTTTACTTTCCTACTGGCAGTGTATGAGAGTTGCAGTACCTCTCTATCCTCTCCAGCACTTGGTATGGTCACTCTTTTACATTTTAGCCATTCTGTTAGGTGTGTAGCATGTGTTACAGTGATTTGAATGCCAAAAATCTGTATGCAAATAAGAGGTTTCATTAATAATACCTCTTTACCTTGTATAATCTCAGGGCATTTGGATTTAGCTTACATATATTTTCCAACCATTGGTCAGTTGTTTTGTAGATATTTTTCAAGGTCTTTGAGCCATGTTGAATTCTTAATAATGATTGCAAATTCTTCAACAGCTATAATGGAGATTTTTATTTTTTTGAGTTTTCAAAAAATCCTGTTGGCTGACTGGTGAGAATATTCTCTTCCTACCCCTTCCCCCCACAGATTCTCCAAACTACTTCATATCTATATGGACATGCAGTCAAATAGACATAGCCTTGGAGGATTTTACAAATTAAAAGGTCATTCAGCTAATACGTCCCAGTGACACTGCTAGTTTCGGTTGATTTTGTCTTGTCTTTAAATCATTAGGCCAGTTCTTATTTTTAGTGCAAAGGCAACTCCAGCAGGAAGATTAGAAAGTTGAGATGACTGGAGGCAAAATATATTCAGAATATTCTTGCAGATACTTCTTAAATAGGAATAACCTACACAATGCAATTCATCTTGGAGACATTCTGATTTGCATCCCCAACATCACACTGAATCTCATGCCAGACAGAGGGCCTTGCTAACTCTGATTGCTAAGGAGGAAAAAATAGATCATGAAATAGCAGGGAAGACCAGAATGATTTCTAAAAATAAACACTTTTTTTAAAAACAAATGTTTAGTTCCTTGTTTTTTCCTTCCATGTTAATTTATCATATTACTGCCTATTATTAATAAACCCTTTTGTACCAATGTTAACAACTTGATACTTTGTATTAATAAAACACTTTTAGATACATTCTCAATAAATTCAGAAGGAATGCCCATTTTAGAAATTAACAAATATCTAGAAGAGCACACATTTTTAAAGATTAACAAAAACCAAAACAAACAAAAAAATCCCAAGATGACTTGAACCTCAGAAAATTTAAGTAACCTATCCAAGTATCCTCTATTAGTTTTTTATTTACGTGCAACAAATTACCACAAACTTAGTGCTATGGTTTGAATGTTTGTCCCCACTGAAACTCATGTTGAAACATAATCCCTAAAGCAACAGTATTAAGAGGTAAGGGTGTTAAGAAGTGATTGGGTCATGCTGCTCTGCCCTCATGAATGGATTAATGGATTAATGAGTTAATGGATTATTGGGTTATCATGGAAGTGGTTCTGTTATAAAAGCCAGTTTGGCTCTCGGTGTGCCTCCCTCACCATGTGATGCCATCCACTATGTTAGGATGCAACTGCCTGATCTTGAACTTCACAGCCTCAAAAACTGCTAAATAAACCTCTTTCCTTTATAAATTTCCCAGTCTCAGGTATTTAGTTATAGCCACTGAAAACAGACGTGTCAACACTCAGCAACTTAAAACAACACAATTTATTTTATGTCAAAGTGTCTGTGAGTCAGGAGTCCAGGCGTGAGTTGGCCAGGTCCTCTGCTCTGAAATCAAGGTGTAGGCAGGTGCTGCAATTTCACGTGAGGCTAAGGGCTCTCTTCCAAGCTCACATGGTTGATGAAAGAATTCGGTTTCCTGTAGTTGCTGCTTTGGAACTTGAGTTGCAAGCTTTCTTGCTGTTTTCTTGCTGGCTATCAACCAGGGTCAGCCTCAGCTCTTTGAGGACTTCCTTGAGTTTTAATCACACCACCCTCTTATAACATGGCCAATTACTTCTTCAAACCCAGCAGCAGAATCTCTTCCATCAGCTGTGATGGAGTCTTACATAATGTAAGGCAGAGGGAATAACTATCCCAGCATCTTTGCCGTTTAACATAAACTAATCAAGGGAGCCACTATCCCATCACATTGATCCCACACATCTGAGGGGAGGGGATCATACAGGGTCTATACACCAGAGGGCCAGAATCTTGGGGTCCATCTTAGATTCCTGGCCTCCACAGATCTGCAGATAGTCAGCTGTAAGGATCAGAATGCAGATCTGGGTGATCCAACAGTTTTCTATGTGAGCTATCCCAGCACTTTGCCAAGACCGAAGTGGGAGGATCACCTGAGACTAGGAGTTCAAGACTAGCCTGGCCTCATCTCTATAAGAAAAAAAAAAAAAAATAGGTGGGCATGGTGGTACTCACTTGTAATCCCAGTGAGGCAGGAGGATCACTTGAGCCTAGGAGTCTGCAGTGAGCCATGATTGGGCCACTGCACTCTAGCCTGGGCAACAGTACAGAGTGAGAACCTATCTCAAAAGAAAAAAAAAAAGAAAGAAAAGAAAAAAGAAATAGGTCATCAGAGCACCTTACAAGTGCCCTGAGCACCTACATACCTGTCCTTTGTCCTTTCCTATCCATTTCCCTGCGCAGCTCCTCTTCAATGTCAGTGAGGCCCCTCTCCCCAAGAGAGGACCCAGTTGAAGCATATTCAGCAAGACCTGGATTGAACAACTTTACCATGGTTGGGACCAGTCTGAGATAGGTCAGGAAGGTACCCTGAGTGCCACCGAAAACAGCACCACCGATGGTGGCACTTTCCCTGGGCAGCCGACAGTATTTTTCTACCCTGTACACAGATAAAGGCAGGCTGGTCCACTTGTGAGTGCCAACTCCATCAAGGAGGCTGCCACCCTTTGCTCTCACTTCATTCAGACACTGCACTGCCCTGCCCTCCTCACCCCCCACCAACTTCCAATGGTAGTTTGTTCAGATGCTCTTTTTCCATGTCCAGCAATTCTCAGTCATCTTATGGAATGGTGCCGTCACCTGGGACTGTCCTTCTGTGGGGGTCACCACCAGCTGTCCAACAATATTTGTTCTCTCTTTCTGTGGGCACAAAGTTGCACTGTATGTTCCAGCCTCTCTTGCAGTGAGGTTTGGCCACACGGCTCAGTTCTGTCCAGTGGAGACAAGGTGATGTGGCTGCTTCCTGCTCTAGCCCGTAAAAACTGTCCCCACTTGCTCTTCCGCACTCTTTCTGCTTACTTCGGCTAGTGGCACATGCTGAAGAGGTCTTTGGGACGAAGAAGCATGGATAGAAGAAACCTAGGAGGAAAGCTGATCCTCCAACCTGAGATGCCTCTCAGAACAGTTACATGGGAAATACACAATCGTCGACGGGGTTGAGGCATTGCCTGTTCGGGTCTATTCGTTTCCGTGGCATAACCTACGTCACGCACATTCACCTCGGCTCCTCCAGCCCAGAGCCTCTGCTTGCCACAGAGTGAGCAAACTCGTCAAAGAATGAATAAGTGGACATTTGTCTGGGAAACCTACCATCTTCTATTTATTTTCTTCTACCAACTCAATAGAATTTCATCACAGCAAACAATAAGTGCTCTAAAATCTTTAGTGTTAGCACTGAATGTTCTTGGTATTGATC
>NW_012147819.1:68444-81713 GCF_000956105.1 Propithecus coquereli | reverse complement strand
ACCCCTACATCAAGATACTCTGATGCTATCTGCCAGAAATTTGTTGCAATAAATACGCAAGTCGTCTATATCCATACTGCACATGGTGGTGCTCCTTCAGTGGTTCAGTGTTCAGCCCACACAACTGTGTGGAGCTGCCCTGGGGAGGATCAGCATAAGGTTCCAAGATTTAGTATGATTGGTCTGTAGTGCGGAGTCTTAGTGCCCAGGAGACTCATTTTCTATAGGAGTTTGGTGGATCTCTGATAAAACCTGTTTGCAGATGACTCAAGAAGGAGAGGGCTGCCATATTGTTTCCCCTGGCTTCCGTTCCTTTTGTGAACTCTAAGTCCTTAGGAGTAGCTACACAGATCGTGTAGTTCGTTTTACTCCTTCCAGAAATGCCGTGGCTCTGAGCTTTATAACCTCAGGCAAGTGTACGAGGAAGCATGTGCCACCCCATTGGCAGAGTCAGGAGCAGCAGAGTGGCAAATGATGTAGCCAAACCATCCCTCAATGTTCTCTCTTGATCTTGGGACCACATTGTTTCTTCTTTATTCTGTAAACTGGAAAGAGGAAGGGAGGGAAAATGGGTTCATTGGAGTACCTTTAAATGTATCAAACAGGTATTTGTTCACAAAGGCAGTGTATTAGGTAGAGGCTGAGAAGAAAGAAGAGACAGTGTTAAAAACCAATATTGTAACCAGAGAGCTTGAAAGGTCGAGGGAGGTATAATTCACAGCTGCTGCTGCTTATATTAGTAATTAGCAGTGTTTCTAGATTTTTAATCTAGAAAATAAAATTGGATGTGGATTTTTCTACTTAAGAAAAGAATTGCTTCAGAGCAGAATGAAATATTAAAGTTAACTTTAAGTAATTTGGAAGGAGGCAGTTGGGCTCTGATATGTGAATGACCACCAGCCACAAGCAGTTACTTAACCTCTATGAACCTCAGTTTTCCCATCTGTGTAATGGGAAAAGCAATAGTACCTACTTCATGGGGTTGTTGTAAAAACTAAGCAAGAAAATTAATGTAAAATCCTTAACTAAGTGCCTGGCATTTAGCAAGCACTAGCAAACAGTAGTTATTATTGTTAACAATAATATAAAACTGGTATTATACCTGTCTTTCCCAAGGGTGACAAGACATTTCTGCCCCCATCTTGTGCTATCTAGCAAAGTTTCCTCCAAAGCTTAGCACTTACACCTTGAAAGAAATTTTGCAGGAATGCAAAACTGTAGTAAAGATTAATTCTGTAATCTATGACATAAATTTGTGTGCAAAATCACTCTGCTTGCTGTATCTGTGCCCTCCAACTCTCCTGGCATGGATCGTGGCAGCAATTTTAACAGAATCCAGTTTTCTGAGCCTAAGAGATAAAAAGAAATAACTAGTCAAGTGAAACTACCATGGGGAGGGGAGTTCAGATAAAGACTCTTAATATTAAATTGTGCAGGTCTCTTTAGACCTGGGATCCAGCTTCTCCCATTGGCCCACTCCTACACTCCGCTGTCAGATCTGGATTCAGACACGGGTCTGTGCGCCCACAGAAGAAAGAGAACCAGTGAGTCTGGATTCAGCCAAGGAGAGGTGAGGCTGGGCTGGGGTCTGCATGTGCCCTGCTTCCACCCTGCTTTACCTCTTCTCTGCTGGGGAGTCCGTCAGCAGGAAAAACAACAGATACAGATTGGAAAGTTTGGGGATTGATTTTAAATTCTAACATGATGCAAATGTCGTTACACAAAGGCCTATTTGTTCAGGTAGACTAGATCTGAAGGACAGGAAAATGGTAAAATAAAGTGGAAGAGTAAAACATACTCCCTACAACTGAACAGCGATGAGCTTTGAAAGGTCCAGAGCTAGCCCAATTTTGTTGACCAGGCTATGTGGTGTGTGACCTAAACAACTGTACATGGCGGTCCTGAAAGGGACTGAAATCCCCTCTCCTTCAACAACCGTCAGAGGCACACCCAACTGTGCTGCCTCAAAGGTACCTGTGCCTCCCTTCCTTGTTGCTCTCATCAGATTGCGAGGTCTAGCCTGAGGCCACCCAGGGTTGGAAAATTCAGAGGGACTCCTGGGTTTGGGGATTATTCTAAATTTTAGGCAGCACTGGGGACCATTATAATATTTTTGTTCCTTTGAGTTCTATCCTCCTACTACCAACTTGCCACTTTGGGGATTGCTGTTAACATGCTGTGGAAGGCACAGAATCACTGGTTGTCTGTTCTTGGTGAAAAAAAGCCCTGGGCTCCAGCTGGTTCAGGTTCTGCGTGCTTTCTCCTCCAGACAGCAGAGCCAGGGTGGGGCCCTGAATTTTCCTCTGTCTAGTAGGCGAAATCCCTTCTAAAGTCAGAAACTGAGAGATGCACATTTATTAGTGAAAACTCAGGGCTGGGGCCAAGTAGGCTCACTGGCCCAATATTAAAAAGGGATGACTTTCCTTCTATTTTCCAGAAAACTTGCTTTTCTCGGTAGAGGAGGTGGGGTTGGTGATGTGCCACCTGTTGTCTGCCAGGAATGGCTGTGCCTTTAGCCACCAGCAGGCAAAATGGTGGGAAACCTGCCAGTAACCACCTTTCTTCTTGTAGCTGGATGGCCTTGGAGAAAGAAAGGGAGTCAGGACCTCTCTTTTCTTCCAGCCTCTGAAGCAGGGAAACAGAGGAAATGTATCTTACAGTGCCAGAATAATTAGAAAATGTTGCATATTACTTTTACATAGTATATTATTAATATATGCCATTCCATCTTTATGTCATATCATATGGTACATATGGTGGTGTGATATGATATGATTTATTTAAGGGGGGAAAGTTATGTAAAGTTTTATAAACAATTCCAGTCATGGTTTTGGGGGTTTTTTGGGTTTGTTTATTTTTCTGTTTGTTTTTTGCTTTTGCCTATATTAAAAGGATGTTATGAAGAATTCTACAAAGCTGTAAAAGACAAGAAAATGAAGGGGAACTTTCTGGGTCAGGCTGAGCTTGTTTTGAAAATGGCGTCCATGTGAAGTTCAATAATAGGATAATGAAGTGGAGAGATGCCAGGGTTATAGACACCGAAGAGAGTTTGGGGATGGGGTGATTAAAACGAGAGCGGAGCTGCACATGAACCCGGGCAGAGAGGGAAGAAGGGAGGTTGCTAGGCAACTTCCCAGGGCAGAGGAGACAAATCCTGAGGGAGGAGATGCTTCCGGAAGCGCTGCTTCTTGCTATGGGCAGCTACGTGTGGCCAGAACAGACAGACCCAAGAGGTGGGTCACACCTAGCTGGCAGCCAGCTGTCCCCCCAGGGCTGCTTCTTGCAATAATAAACAGGAGGGGCCACAGCACAGAGCCCCAGGACTATGGCAAACAGTCTGAGCAGCAGCTGGGGTGCAAAATAAAAGTGAAAGCTGTTTATTCCATGACTTGTGCCATGGAGGAGATACTGGCAGGGCTGGTAGTGCCAAGAGTTGTGGTTTAAAAATACATTCCTCGAGTACCAACTAGGTGCCAGGCATTGCTTGCTGGGAGAAGCAGAAGTTGAACCAGATATGACCCTTGTCTATTAGCAGCTCCTCATCTAGCAGGAAAGGCCTAAAGACATGTGCATTGTACGGCTAATTAGCTAGAGTTGTGGAGTGTAACACAAAGCATAACGCTTGAGAGTTTGGACTGTGGGGCCACATTTGAGTCCCAGTCTGCACCACACTGGCTGTGTGCTCTGCAATAATGTGACCTTGTGGAAGTTACTTAATCTCTCATTTGTAAAACACGAATGGCAACAGTACCTATGTTGTAGGGTTGCTATGAGAACTGAGTTGACAATGGTAAAGTGCTGAGAATAATGTCTAGCAAACAGTAAGGTTTGTTCAATGAGTTCTGAATAGGGGCTAAAGAACCAAGGCTGTGAGTGCAGTATTGAATGTGCTGGAAGTAACTTTCCATACACCCACACTTTTATAAAGGTGACACCCAGCGAGGGAACACTTGTGATGCTGGGATCCATCTGCTGCCCAACTTTTCTATCAAATGGTCCTTTGATTATCCTACTTCATGGTGCACCCCATTGTAAGACCTTCTCTGGGTGGAGAAAATCACGTCTTTCAAACTCAGATACACAGCCTGACACAGAACTGGGTCTGAGAAGCTTCACTATCAGCTCACTCAGCTCTCCTTGTCTTCCTTTTCTGTCACCTGGAATGCAGAAGAGCAGGTGCCTATCACGGTGCAGGTCCTTTGCTATCAGTAGGGTCCTGCTCTGGCTCACTTGTCTGCACAGAATCCTTTTCCCTTCTTTCTCCACCTGTACACCCCGAACACTGCCTCTGGCTTTCCCCAGAAATTCATTCAGGTGTCCCGGAATGCACACATTGGAAGCTTCGCATTCCCAACCTTCCTGGCCAGGTAAGCCTGTTGCCTGTTTAACAAAAATAAATTTAGATCCACAGATCAGCACATGATGTTCTTTATTTTCCCAGCCCTGTCCCTGCACAAGGGCGCCCATGACACTTGGCTGACAGGACCCAAGGCCACCCAATTGCCACAGATAGAGATGACGCCCATGTCAGCTGTACAACAGAGTATTTATGGCACAAACAGAAGAAAGAGAGGAGGAAAATGCCCTAAAGGAGCAAGAGGGACAGTCCTGCAAACACACTTCCTCTGTGGCCCAGGCTGCCTCTCCAGGTCCCAATCTTCCCCCTGAGCCATCAGGGCTGTCACTCCAGTGTCCTGATGGCCCAGAGGAACTAGCACTCACTCTACCCTAAAGGATTTTCCAGGACAGAGAAAGTTATCAGACTATACCAACTCCTAGTTTCCTGCCCCAAAGGAGCTGTTTCAGTCAATTCAAATAAAGGCTGAGTTTCAGAGTTCCCTCGCTGGACTCCACGCCTGAAGGCATTTGACTGGGGATGTGTGGCAATCTCTCTGTAAATGCCTTTAAATACTCCCGTGGTAAACCATAATTTTTGTCATAAAGGACCAGGGCGGCCTCTTTGGGGAGACAGTAAAACTCTACAACCTCTCCCTGCGCACAGACTCTCTGGTCCCCACGTGGTCCGTCACTGTCTCCGTCCTCACCCATCTGTCGGGCTGGCCTGGGGCCCACCGACAAGTTGGTTGGACCCTTGACCCCAGGCACACATCCAAAGCAACATGGGCTTAGATGGCCGGTCTGAGTCATGCCGGAGGTGCCATCTGTCCTGCAGGAAGACCATCTTCCGTGTCAGTCCTAAAGCACTGGCTCCATATTTTACTCACAGCTGGGAGCTGTTATTTGCCAAAATCAAAGATACCTGAACAGTCAGGAAGGGAAGGCACGTGATTCAGGGGCAACTTTAAATATCAGCGAGACGTTTCAAGCCACAGGCAGGTCTGGAAAAATATGAACAACAACAACAAAATAGTAATAAATAAAATTAGAAAAATTGCTCAAGAATTAGCAATTGCCAAGGCACTTAGAAAAACCCAGAAAGATTCCTACAAATTATGGAATAAGCCAGCAAAATGTTTTGTCGAAACTCAGAACTATGACAAGGGTTCTTAAAGTCTTCCGCGAGGATGGCTTGCGTACGCGTCAACACGTCCCCCTCTCCCCCTCTCAGAATACACCCTGGTTTCTCCTAGAGAAACTGGAAACTTCAGTATTTCAAGCAATATTTTGATGTCATGAAGGTGAAGAAGTGACGTGACAATCCCCAGAAATAATACCACTGCTCACCCGACCCCTGGGTAAGCAGATGTTTCCCTGTTCCGAAGGCCTATGGAAGCAATTGCTGGAAAAGCCAGTTTCGAAACAACCCTTAAACTTTTATTTATTGAACAGGTTTATCAGGCACTTTGGTTATAAGTAAGAAGCCTTCCTACAGGTGGCCCTTGTAAGCTCCCTGTGGCCTTGGTCCTCTGCACTCTGGTGACATCCAGGCAGATTTCGCAGCTCCTCCAGTCGCACCCAGATACTAACAGCTCCAGGCCAGACCAGTGCAATCTTACCCATATTTTAACTTAAAATTTGTATTGAATTTATTTAAACTTCCTCCGTTTCCCCTCACTTGGGCCTGCTTTAGGTGGGAGATTTGTTGGGGCAGGGGTAGGGGCAGAGGGAGGCACCTGGAACACCTTGGTGAGGAGAAAGCCCTCTTCCTCCCTAACTTCCCCTCCAGCTCACTGGGGCAGGTTCCAGACCGTCAGCCTTGAGCCCATGGCAGAAAGGCTTAGAGGACAAAATGTGAAAGACTTATATGGATGTAATCTAGTGTTAGTGCTCCCTGGGCACAGATTCCCATAGTATAGGTGGGAAAATTAAAGCACAGAGATGGTACGTAACTTGTCCGCAGTTAGAAAACGGCAGAGCATGGATTGTGGAGTTGACGGCAAGGAGATTCCATTCCCTTTGATTTGAGCAACACCTCTCATGTTGCCTCTGTGACACCCCCAGCATCAGGCAGCCCGCCCGTCCCCCACACCCCTGCTGGGCCGCCTTGCCATCCCGGCATCGCAGCGGTCCTCCCAGCCAGAGTCCTTCAGGTGACTGGCAGCTCTGTTCAGTGCAGGCAAAACTGCTGCTCAGGAAGCACAACTCTGAGTGTTCCCCTCTTCACTGAGCAGCCTTCTTTCCACTCCGCTGCTGGCTGTCCAGCCGCCCAGCCAGTCACTAGCCATTAGATTTTCAGACATACACAAGGAACCAGACACGAGTCTCCAAATGTCCCGGGATTCATGTCGAGCTCCCTGAAATGTACCCTGAAGGCATCCTCCCTTGGCTTCAGGTGAAGGAAGCTCCCACCACCCCCACGACTCCCGCCAAAGAAATTCTCTCCCTCTGATTTTGGCATCTTGCAAGGGTGTCTTGTATGCCCCAAGGTAGCTGTGGGCTAAGGATCCGATCTCTCAGCCTTTTTCCTGTGGGTGACCTGGCATCTCCCATCCTCAGCCTTCGGTTCCGTGGCCAAAATGCAAAACTAAAAAAGAAAAACCACTTTTAACATGAGAGAGAGAGCGAAAATAAAAGAAGAAAAGAAGAAAGGAAGGGAGGGAGGGGAAAGAAGGCAAGAGAGAAAAAGTGAAAGATTTCAAAAAGAAAGAGACAAAGGAGAGAGAGCAGACTGAGCGTTAGCATCGCTGATGTAGCTAACGTGACTCTGTGTATAGTACATAAGTTTATGAGGCTCTTTGTGGAATCCTCTAATAATCTTTTAAGAAAGATGATATTGTTACTATTTTACAAATAAGGAAACTGAGGTAGGAACCTCAGGGTAGCTCCAACTTTCAGAGGTGCCCACAAACAAGCTTTCTACCAGAATGCCATTTATTGTGCAATTAACGAGCATTTGAAACACTGTCCCTTCTTGGGTCCTAGGATCCTGCACTCTCTTGGTCCCCCCTTTCACCTCTCTGGTTACTCCTTCTCTGTCTCCTATGCAGGTTTCCTCTCATTTCTCCAACCTCTGAACGCCTCTAAGCTCAGCCTTAGACCTCGCTGCCTTTCCACCTCCCCGCAACCCCGGGTGATCTCAGCTGGACTCGTGGCTGGAAATGTGCTCTATGTGCTCGTGGTTCCCAAAGCCACACCTCTAGTCCAGCCCTCTCTGCAGTGCAGCTGCCCACTGGGTACTCAAATGTTAGGTGTCCAAAGCTGCGCTCCTGCTGTTCTGCCCTAGAACTTCTTTTCACAGTCTTCGTTGGTTCGGTAAGTGGCAAGTTCTTTCTTCTAGCCGCTCACAACAGAAGCCTTGAAAGCATCCCTGACTCCTCTCTTTCTGTCATACGCTGCACACCCACCCGGTCCATCGGGAAATGGCGCTGGGGGTCTACCTTCAGAGTGTACCCAGCATTCAACCACTTCTCCCACCTCCACTGCCACACCTTGGCCCGAGTCACCGTCACCTCTCACCTGGACGCTGCAGGAGCCTCCTTACTGGTCACCTTGTTTCCACCCTTCCCTCTCCAGTCTGTTCTCCAGCAGCTGCCCCGGCATGGGAGCCTTTGGATGTGCTAGTGGGGCCATGCCACACTCCACTGGAACCCGCCCCCTGCCCAGTGGTTGTCCATCGTTCTAAGACCTGCAGCCCTGCGTGAGCCGACCACCAGCTGCCTCCCTCACCTCCTCTCCTGCCGCTTCCCTCCCCACTCACGCCTCTGCAGCTGCCCTGGCCTCCCTTGTCCCTTGAACATGCCAGGTATGCTCCCACCTGACCACCATGGCACTTGTTATTCTCTCTGCCTGAAATGCTTGTCCCCCAGATAACCACATGGCTTCAGGCCTTTGCTTAAATGTCACCCATCTATCTTGATGGGCCTCCCTGCTCTGGCCACTTTCTCTGTATCGGACACTTCGTATGCAGTACCTCAGATGGTCTCTAGAGCTCTTGGATGCTTATTCTGCTCCACTGAATGCCCGACTTTATGGGGGCTCCCACCAATGTTATGCAGGCACAACCCAGCAGCCTGTCCCCTCACGCCCACACCATATGCCTCTTGCCTCACACTTCAGGGTGCCCCATCCATGCCAGGTAGTGAATACCACAGGACCTGCTTGGTGCCCACATACGTGCAACCCAGAGCCATGGTGAAGTCATCACCCCAAGGGACACAGGAGCCTACACTCAAATTCTCCCCCCTCCTCCCTTTGGACAGAGTGCCCTCAGACACAGCGTTTCCTCTGGTCCTGGGAGAGGTAAAGATCGGCTGCCCTGGATGCCAGGCAGTGGCCATGAGGGAACACACCCTGGTACTGATTCTCCTGCCTTTCCTGCCTCGTGATGCCTGCCCCTTGCCCTGGCTTCCCTGAGATTGTTCTCAGCAATAACAGAAAAGCACATAAGCTTTAGTTTTAAGCACTGTGTTCTGCAAAACTCACTTTCCCAAATTGTAAGCCCTCTGCCAACACATACACATGTGCATGCACCCACCACACATGCGTGTGCACACACAACACATACACATGTGTGCACACGCCACACACATGTGTGCACATGCCACACACGTACACATGTGTATTCACACAGTGCATACGTGTGCATGCACCCACCACACACGTATACACACATGTGCATGCATGCACCACACACACAGGCGTGCACACACCACACACATATACACACACAAAACTTCTTGCCCCCTTCCCTTCTTTATTTCTCTTCTCAGTGTTTATCAGCATATATTATATTATATATATTTACAGATTTATTTTATTTGCTGTCTGTCTCCTTATTACAGTATAATCACCATGATTTTTTATATTTTGTTTACTGTTGCATCCAAAGTATTTAAAATATAGGAAGTGCTCAATAAGTATTTGTTGAATGAATGAATGTGAAAAGGAGCTTGATCTGGAAAAACTACCAGAAATTTACTTTATATGCAGTCACCGACTGCGAGGAAGGAACTCCCGAAAGACAGACTAGAAGCAGAGTCTGTGCCGTGAGAGGGCCTACCAGGAAAGTCTGGAAGCTCAGTAACACATTAGTCATTCTGTGTCCCAGTGGGTGAGACAGGAGAAGGGGCTCTATGATGAAGTGAAATTTCATAGATTTGCTTGTGGTTTATGGTCTATGAAACTGAATAAACTAGTTTCATGCATTTTTGAAAAATGTGGTTTGTTGTTGCTGTTGATATTTTCCAAATCTTTCATGTATATACAATTTGTATTGTTTTACATTTGGGATAAAGTGTGCTATGACTTTAGATAACATATTTGCTACTGTTTAGAAAAAAATCCTAGCAGGTCTATAGTGCTCTAGTTACATTGTACCCAGAAAATCACTTTTCATGAGAAGAGAATGCTAAAACCATATCAAATGTTCCATGGATTCAAGTCTGATATAAATAAATTCCGAATAGGAGAATTGGCTTCACACATCGCCTTTGTGGGATTAGAAGGAGTTATCCTGCCTTCCACATCCCCTGCCAAGGCAAACGGAGGTATCTTTCTGATCAGTTTGGAAATCAGCCATATCAAGAGGCTTTTACAGCAGTCAAGCAATATTTATTTGAAATACAGACTGCCTATGAAATATCTAAAATTACTTGTCTACTGGAAACAAGATCAATACAGAATAATAGTATATTGTGCGTGACCGTGATTTTAGAGAGAACCCTTTATTTTATCTTGGGCACAGTGTGCTGCACTGGGAAAGTTTCTAATGAGAGAAAAAGTGCATTTCAGAAGAACAAAATCTGTTATGGCCAAGAGTTGAAATTGTTATAGCAGAAGAATCTATAGATATGGTATATCTATTATGGATTTTAGCAAGGCATTTAATTAAGTAGGTCATGATATCTCCTTAAGGGCAACATGAAGAAATTAGGACCTTCCTTACAGGGCTAGTATGATAATTAGAGGATATATTAATATATGTACTATATAATTATATTATATATATAATTATCATACATTGTAATTCAATTCCTGGTACAGAATCACTATTTGGTGATACTTATTGTTAGTAACTTTCTGTTAGCCACCAAAAATGAACTATTAGCTACAGGATTACCATGTGTAAATGAGTTAAATGCATCCAGTATGATCTAGGGGCAAAACTAGGGCTTATCAAATCCTGGGTGAGAGGATGAGCCAGGGAATAGGATGGGGAGAAAGTTGGGCTGGAACCCTGAGTACTGGTAGATGGAATCAGGATAAGGAGGGTGGCTGGCCTGGGACAAGACCAGGGGACAACTCCTGGCCAGCAAACACCCAGCACAAAGCAGATCAGAGGTTGCCTGGAGATGGGAGGTGGGAGGGTGAGATGACCAAGGGGCACAGGAGACCTTTGGTGGTGGGCATGTTCATTATCTTGATTGTGGTGATGGTTTCATGGATGTGTACGTGTGTCAAAACTCATCAAATTGCCCACTTTACTTATGTGCCATTTATTATTAGAGATGTCAGAGTAGCTGGTGTTGAGTCAGGAGCCGGGAAGTCAGGGGCCAATTCCAAATATGAACCAGAACTGAACGTAAATGCTAAAGCATAGACATAACCAAAGTTTTCTGACATAAGGTCAAGAACTGAGGGAGATATAATGTGTCTCTGGCAGCTGGTACAGCTCAATGCCTGTTCCTTACATGTTTCTCCATGTGCCCTGACACTTAAAAGGGGCTTTGGTCAGACCCAGGCAATAGAACTTACTGGGTGTCATGTTCAAATGCAGTATCAGGAATGGCTGTCTTAGGAGGTGGAGAGCTCCAACCACTGGGAGCGTTGAAATGAATGTTGGGTGATCATCTGCCAGGTATACCAAACCCCACTGCCTAATCACCTAGGAAGCTTGTTAAAATATCCCCGACCATCACCACCCCCACCCAAAACTACTGAATCAGAATCTCCAGGGATGGCAATTGGATGTGTGTAATTTTCTCAACTGCCCAGGTAATTCTGAGGCAGCCCAGGTTTGGGATTTGCTGCTGTTGAATTAGACTCAATTGCCTCTACAGTTCCTTCTAATTCTAAGTTTCCATGATTTGATGAAAGCCCTGGACATTTGAAATTATCCTTTGTGTCCTATACAAGGCTTCAGAGCCACACTTCCTTCTTCCCAGACAAAAGGCCAGGGAGAAAAATTCTAGAAGTGTGAAGGCCTCAAGGTCCTAATTCTAAACAGCAACGAACATGAGCAAAAGCTCAGCTTTTCCAAACCTTTTTCATTCCTGAAGACTTGTTGGTCTCTTCAGCAAAAGTATCCAACCTCCCACCCTAACCTAAGAACACAGCAACCTCTTCTCCCGCTTCTGAACACTGACCAGCAACCTGTGCCCCCTTTTTAAGCGGAAGGGGGAAGCAGAGGGCACTTCTGTTGTCTTGCATTGTCTGTTGAAGGATTCAAGAGGCCCAATTAATAATGCCATGCATCCCCAGCAAGTTACAAACTAATTGAGGAATAAGACAAAAGAATAGGGCATTTGAAGACCAAACGAATATCTTCATTGCTGATAAATTTGCTGTTAGAATAGCAGAATTTACAGCATAGTCTCCCCATCAAGGTAGCCCCGGGGAAGGCTCTTCCCTAGAGCTCAGATCCTGACCTTGCAATGATCACAGAGGAGCAGCGCAGCGCAGGCGCTTCCTGTGGGCAGCCCGGCTCCCAAGAGGAAGGGCGGGAGGCTGCCGGGAGCTGGCTCTGTGTGCCCAGTTCCTCCTTGTGGCTTATTGAGAGGGTAGGAGTTGACAAAGTATGGTTCGTGTGTCAATCTTACCGGATGCCTGTTTTCGCAAGTAGAGTTTTACTAGAACCCAGCCACACCCATTCGGTTCCCTGTTGCCCACAGCTGCTTTTGCAGTCCGACAGCAGAGCTGAGCAGTTGAAGCAGAGATCTTCTGGCCCACAAGGCCTGAAATATTTACTATCCGGCCGTGTAGAGGAGAAGTTTGCCTATGGACTCCTGGCTTAGAACACAAAGCCCCATTCTTTTACCCTAAAACGAGGAAGACAGTACATATGCCATCTTCTCTTTAAAGCAGTCTTTGATCCTTGCAGTCAGACTTTGGTACTCCCTCCCCGCTGTCATTTCACAGTGCCTCAAGCCTCCTTCTACGGCACTTTCCACACGGCACTGCCTGGAGGTTCTGCAGGTTGGGACTGTGTCTTATTCATTGCTCCAGCACAGTGCCTCGGACAAAATCGCTACCCAGGAAATGCTTGCTCAGTTAACATATTCATCAGTAATATCCACGTGCACAATATAAACCCCCAGAAATAAAGGACTACAAACCTACAAAATTCTGAGCCACCCTTTCTGGACTTTGTCCCTGTCACTGTGACAGGTAGATTTTCATGTCCTCTCCCTCTTATTCCTCAAGGTCTGGCCCTGGTCGTGCTGGAGGAGCGGCAGCCCCGCCCTCACTGATGAGCCCGCGATCTGGGGCTGACATTGCTTTTCATTCCTTGGGACGCCATCAGCTTTCCCTTCAGTGCTAGGAAGTCCATGCCAGGACATCTTGGGCAGGAAGGCATCAGTCGTCGGGCCGATGCCCCCGTGGGAGCTGAGGAATGCTCCCGCCTGCGTCTCTCTGCTCTTGTGTTCCCCAGCAGATGCTCCGGGTGCGTCCTGACCTTGCTTCTGTGGATCTGCATCTGCTCCTGGTTTCAGAGCCCCTGATCATTTTCACGACAAAATGTTAGGCTCTATTTATGAGTCACATCAGCAAAGCAGGTCCTTGTAATTTCTGACCGGGAAACATTTGAGCTGAGCTGTGGACAAGCTCAGTGAACAAGCTCAGTGACCTTGGGTACCTCCCTGACCCTTGGCCTCTTTCTCTGTTAGAGGAGGGGAGATGGTCACAAGCTCCTCTGACTCTAACATGGAA
>NW_012147819.1:61074-66943 GCF_000956105.1 Propithecus coquereli | reverse complement strand
CACCGAATGAGCCCTTTTTAATTAAAACCCCATAACCTTACTTATTAAGACTTTTGGCACATTCTGACAGTGGAATTTTTTCTGCATGGTCCTTTTGGGAGCTACCTAGATGACTTTGGCAGAGAAATGACATATAAATAACATTTAGGATTATTATTATTGGGCTAGGTTTTCATCCTGTGTAACTCTCTGGGAATTCCAATGCTCAGACTTGCTCAGTAATAAATACTATACCCTTCACCTTCCTCCAGGTGCACAGGGAATGAGGTGGTGGACGGCTGTGTAAGGGTTAGGAGATGTTGTTTGGAAGATCCATTAATTGCAATCAGTTTGAAAGTCATCCTGTATATGATTAAATCAGTTATAACAAATTATTCCCTTATTTCAGGTAATTTACTCATTCCCCAAGTTTCCAGGGATATAAATAGCAGACAGGTTTTATACCCATCTCAGGAATGGAAAGCAGATTGAATCGGCCCAGTAGGTGATGAGGTTATAGAACAAACGGCACTGACCTGGCCCCAGAGCAAGGAACCAGGATCCATCACAGGGAGGTCGTGTCTCCAGCCAGATGGGACATCTTGGGGAGGCAGAGTGCAGGGGCAGTAGGCTATTCTCAAAATTTAAGAGAAGAGCTTCTATTTAGCAATACTTGTACCAGATCCTGAGCTGACTGTTGATTAATTTAGCCAACATTTGAGTCTATACCATGAGCTAGGAGTTGTCCTCTGTACTGGTCTAGGGTGGTAAAGAGGACAGACAATGTGTTTGCTCTCTGAAATCTCAAATTCTAGGGTGAAGGGTGGGAGGAAAGAGATGATCAATAGGCAAATGAGCAAACATACAAGCTAACACTTAAGATAAATTCAGAGAGGTAAAAATGATACAAAGTCAACAAAACAGAGACTGGTGATGAAAAGTGACAGGGAAGAGTAAATCACAGGAGCCTGGACAATGCAGACAGAATGAGCAGAGAAGCTTCTCGAAGGAAGTTGTATTTGAACTGAGACCCAAAGGACGAGAAGCACCAGACCTGGGGTCATCTGACTTCAGAGCTTTCTAGGCAGAATGAACAGCAAGAAAAAGTACCCTACAGCAAGAATAGAATCGGCATTTTCCAGGAGCAGAAGGAAGAGAGGTGCTCGTGCCACCCAATGAGGAAGGGGAGGAATGGCAGAGGAGGCGGAGGACCCAGATCCCCTGGGGGACCACAGTGAAGCATTTGTGCCTCATCCTGCAAGCACAGCAGCCATCAGAGGGTGTAAAAGAGACTACCAGTTGTCCCCCACATCCACTCTCCCTTTTCTTTTTTTAGTCCTAGAACCTTTTGAGTTTTAGCCAGCAAATGCCCACCCAGTTAAAAGGTGCATTTTCCAGACTTTTTTGCATACATGCGTGGCTATATGATTAAGCTCTTGTCAATGCAATATGAACAGAAGTGATGTGTGTAATGTCTAGGCCTTGCCCTTAAAATATCTGGGCATGTGTTCTCTGTTTTCTCTTTTCCCCATCCCAATGGCTAGAACCTGGATATGGCTAGAGAGCCAGCCTTGACTTCGGAGAATGTAGGGTGACACCTATGGTACAGTGAGCCACAAGACAGAAGGAACCTCGGTCCCTGCATGACTGTGTGCATGCAGCTTGACCACCTGCCTGCCTGGAACCCTCTGTCTTCCTCTATTTGAGCTATTATATTTGGGCTTTCTGTGGTATATCAGCTCAGCCTGCATCCTAACTAATACAGAATGTTTCAAACAGAAAGGTGACATGATCTGATTTACATTTCAAAGAGATCAATCTAGCTGCCATGTGGCATTAGGAGGAGAGAGATAACAAATAGTGGCTGCAGGGAGACCAGAGGCCAGCTGGGAGGCCATTGCAGTCATCCAAATTAAAGATACCTTAAAGCAGAGTACCCACTCTGCACATAAAAAGAAGCAAATAGATTTGGGATAGATTTTGGAAGCAGAAACAAAAAGATTTCAGTATAAATTGGATAACTGGGAGGGAGGTTGAGGAAAGAACAATCAAGGTAACTCCAAGCTTGGGATCCCTTGATGACTTTCCCAGACAATCGGAGGTGGTGGTGGTGACTTTCTGAAGACAGTAGGAGTTGGACCCCATGAAAGAACAATGGGGTATCTCTGAGATGGGAGCTACCCATGAGATAACAAACTTAGAGATGATCCATACCACAATTGTCAGTCCAATAATCTTCTCTGTAGACACAGATTTCATGCCTCACATTTGAGCTGAAAATACTTAAGATGCTTTTAGCTGCATGTAACAGAAACCAACTCTGGCTAGTTTAAGACATAAAAATAATTTACTGGAAGGCTTATGACATAGCTCACAGAACCCAAGTATAGCCAGATCTTTAAAAAGGACTAGAACTGAGGATAGAAAGACGACGGGAACCAATAAATACTCTCAGCTCTTTATCCACTTTTTCCTCTTTTCTTAAGCGTGACAAAGGATGGTGCCTTCATGGCTTCCTTATTTCTAGCAAACAAACCATGCCAATCCAGATACTCTAAGTCTCAATTCTAAACCCCTGTGAGGAAGAGTTTAACTAGCTCTGCTTGGATCAGATGTCCAACCATCTATAGTCAGGAGGACAGAATCAAACAGTATAAACATAGCTGCCTCCACCCACTCATGAGAAAAGGGCAGGCCCTGGAGGAAGGGATCCACGTGAGTTGGGTGGACACCTCTCAAGTTGCCTTTCTAACAAGGTCCATGTTGATTACAAATGTCAATTTCATAAAGACACACAGCACCACAGGACTCACATGGGCCTTTAGAAGTGTCTGCCTCAGTACAGAGTTAAACAGAAACCATCTTGAGCTGATAAGTATCTTTCTTAGTTTTAAAGGTATTGTGCACAGAAGATTTCATAGCTTCCCTTGGGGACTATTGGTGGGGATTTAAAATTCTCTCGAATGCCTTCTTCTTGTTTCTCACCTTTGCACTTGCCACAGCATGTGAAAAGCTCTTCTTGTTCTCTCCTGTTCCTCCTGGACACTGGTTCTACTGACCACGATGACCCTCCGTGACGGCACAGCCCCAGGAAAGCTGGACTGGAATGGATGTGGAATTCTGCAGGCGACTGACCTAGATGTGACCCTACAGTCTCAGAGATTTGTCTAAAGTAGCCCTGAAAAATCGGAGGACTGTGAATCTTAGATTTGTTTTTTTCTAGAAGCATCTATTCTGCAAATCAGTGATCCCATCTTTCTTTTCCTCTTGCCCACTCTCAAACACTCATTCTTTATTCCTTTCCAGGGTTCCCTCTCCCCACTTCTCTGAATAAAGTTTAAAATTGAGCTATAAGAACGGATATAGAAGCTCTTTATCTGTCAGAGAAAGATTAGCTAAGGATAGTTATGGGCCCCAGGCAAAGATAGGGATGCAGTCTGCCTCTTAAAGGCTTGATTGGGAGGATTTTATTGTTATTATAAAGATGCACTTTCTTTTAAAAGTTTAGAGCTGGATTTTTTTCTTCTTTTAGTCACAGGAGGTCATGTACTTTTTTTTATTAGACACTTCTTAGTTGTAAGGCTGAGACTTAACAGTGTGTGCAGTAAGGACTGTGGAAACTGACTGGGCCCCCCGAGGACAGCCCGACCTCCATCTGTGGTGTACGAGGGTCTCAGCAAATGAGCTTCGTGCCTCTCAGTAACATGCGTGGGTCACAGCCCTTCCACCACGGAACAAGCCCACAGCAGGGGTCGAAATATATGTTTTCCAAATAACAAGGCAATGAAAAAATGACCTTTTGATATCCTCTCTACCTTGTGATTCCTTTGACTTTTTTTATTATGCAAACTAACGATTATGATCAAATAGATATTATGTATAAAAAGTGCTCTAAAAATATAATCTCATTATTTTTATGGGTTTTACATTTTTGTACCAATTTCTGCTCATGGTGTTCATAGTCAGTTATCATCATCCCTACTGTCACTTATCCAATAACTGTCACAAGCCCCTGCTTTATTTTTTTTTTCATCTTTTTATTGTGGTAAAATATATGCCACATAAAATTTACTAGTTTATTTTTAAGTGTACAGTTCAGCGGCATTAAGTACATTCCCATCGTTCTGCAACCATCACCACTATCCATCACCATCATCCATCACCCCGAACAGAAGCTCTATACCCATTAACCACTAACTCCCTTTTCACCCTTCCCTTTGCCCCTGGTAACCTCTATTCTTCATAAATCTGCCTATTCTAGGTGCCTCATATAAATGAAGTCTGTGCTTTTTATTCTACTTTCCAAATCAGGCACGTGTCTCATTGCTCTGCCACACAGAGACTCTGCCCACCAGGCCTCCCCACCCTCACACACAGGCCAGAGACCACCCATTCTAAGTGTGGTCCTTCAGTAAGGAGACCTTACCCTGTGCACACCATCTTACTCAATCCTTATAAAAGCTTGCAAGCCAGATATTACTATTTCCCACTTTATGGTTGAGGAAAATGAAGTCCCCCCAGATCAGATTGAAATGCTAGCAAGCAGCAAAGCCAGGATTCAAAGCCAGGATTCAGCTCAGGTCATCTGATTACCAATTCCTGCTCTTAAAGATTATGCTACCTCCCTGCCCACTGACTGTCGAAGTTGTACATCTGCCAACCACTTGGCAGCACAGAATAGCTGTCCTCCAGATTCTTGCCAAGGATCAAAATTATGACCTCTGTGTTGTCCAATGTTTACACAAAATCCCAGTTTGGAAGAAATGTTGTCTATGTAGGAGGTACACAGGCTTCACTAACAGGCAGTATGTGTAGTGGTTACGCACCCGGGTTCTAGAACCAGGCTGCTTGGGTTCAGTGTCTGAGTGACCTTAGCAAGTTACTTAACCTTCACGATCCACTTTCTACTTCTGTATGGGGGTGATGATGATGATGATGATGATACCAATCTCATTGAGTTCTTGTGATGATAAAATGAATTAATGCACACAGAGTACTAAGAACAGTGCCTAGTGCTTAGAAAACATTATGTATGTGACAACCCTTTTATGACTGTCATTCATTGCTACAGCTAAATGATTTTTACATGTTTTTGGTCATAGATTCCTTGACAGTAATTTTGTATCTCTGCTTCAGTTAGGATGCTTTCTGACGCAAGTAACAGAAATATGACTCAATGAGCTTAGATTAGACTAAGATATCTGGAAATAGCTGAAATCTAGAGGTAGAGCAGATTCCAGACACAGTATAATCAGCAGTGAATGATGTCATCAACAACCTACTTCTCTCTGCCGCTCCACTCTGCCATCCCAATATCAGCCTCATCCTAACGCTGGCTTCTGGGGATGATATGGCTTCCAGGGACAACCAGAGCTTTGTGCTTCCTGTTCTGATCTGGAAAGAATGAGAGAATAAATAATCTTCTCCATATGATAATTGAGCCAACTCAGGTCTCACGCCCACCCATGGGCCACTAGCAGTTACCAAGGCAGTGTTATCTAGAGCCTTTTTGGGAGCTGAGGATGGGGTGAATGCCTATACAAAATCAATGTTCTCAGAAAGACATGACTAACAGCCACAGCTTCAAACTTCTATGCCCCCAAATGCAACACACAAACTTGGCAGACAATTTCAGAAGTTTCACAGTCTGTAGATTAAGACCCTATAGGAGATATTCAAAACACTACCCACAGATGAAGCCAGACTTTCAGGAAATTGTATATGTGAAACCACATTGTTCAACCCCTCTTAGAACCACTGTTACTGAATTGCCTGTCAGTATTATGCTACGGGTCTCTTCTTCACCCATAATAGCATTAGGAAGAAAATGTGCTTCTCCTGAGCAACTCATTCAATTTTATTTTATGGACAATGTGAATACAAGTTTAAA
>NW_012147819.1:44051-59739 GCF_000956105.1 Propithecus coquereli | reverse complement strand
AAAGAGTAGATACATGCTAAAATAATTAGATATGTGATATTAAAAATATAGACAATTACCAACTTACAATGTTTCAACTTAAGATTTTTCAACTTTATGATAGTGGGAAATCAATATGCATTTCAGTAGAAACCATACTTTAAATTTTGAATCAAAATTCTTTATAATAACTTGATTATTTAAAAAAGGCTTTGTATTAAATGATTTAGCCCGACTATGGGCTAGTGGGAGTGTTCTCAGCATGTTTAAGGTACACTAGGCTAAGCTATGATGTTTGGTAGGTTACATATATTAAATGCATTTTTGACTTACAATATTTTCCATTTACAATGAGTTTATTGGGCTGTAACCCTATGGTAAATTGAGAAGCATCTGTTTACTCATTGAAAGTAAAAACCCAATAGAAGAGGTGATTAGAATCAGCTAAAGATAGAATTAGTAAACTGGAAAACAAATATAAAGAAGTTACTTAGAATACAGCACAGAAAAATAAAGAGATAAAAAATGATACAGAAACTTTAAGAATTTGGAGAATAGGGAAGATAGATATCTTAAAACAATAAAAACAACAAGTAGACCGATGTCTCATTAGAAAAAATAGAGTCCAGATACAGTGGAATGATATCCTCAAAGTATTCAGGAAATAATTGTCAACAAGGAATTGTACACCTAGAGAAACCATCTCTCAAGAATGAGGGAGGAAGCAAGATTGGACATCCGAAAAAAGCCTGGACCCTGGAGCTCTGGCATTCAAATGGAATGTGGAATGTTCCACATTGGGCCAAAATTACTGGGCATTTATATGCCCACCTCCCTAAGCCACTGGATGCAGGCTATCCCAGAAAGGACGTAACACCCATCAAGATAGCTCTCTGCAGCTGAGGGAGACTCCAAAGGAGCTGACAGCTGGAGGCCGTTTGCAGATCACACCCCCACCACTGAGGGGCAAGTCCTGAGCAGCATCTCTCTGTGTCTACCCAAGAGAAGACCCTGCCAAACTGTTGGAAGGATTAGAAATGACTTATATAAGGTACACGGCACAAATCGTTGCTCAAAAATTGTAGCTTTTGTTATTCACCTGAGAACTTAGGCAGGAAAAATGTCCTGGTAACTCCTTGAATATATGACTTAAGGAAAATGTCATCCAGATTGATTGGACCTTACAACTATTTCTCCCCTCCCCTGCCCGTGGCTAAATGAGGCCAAGGCTCACCCCAGCTGCAAAGTGCAGGCAGCCATAGAGTGATGTGGAAGGCCTGGTTTGGGGAGTGATTTTCTCAAGGTAGTACCTGATGGATTTTGCAAGTTTTGTGAGCATTTAGTAGAAATATTTTGTGGGGGTGCTGTTCATGAAAAAGTGCCTTGGGTGGGTGGGTGTTATTCACCAGTGGAACAATGAGGAGGTGGTTGCAGCAATTTGGGGACCCCATTGAAGCTGAGTTCTGTAGGAACCAAGGCAGAGCAGAGTCTGTGATTTCATGGTCAAGTTGAGAGAAACGATGATGGAACTGTGACTATAAGAGAACCCACGCTTTCCAATTACTCATAGAAAGTTCTATTCTTAAAATACAAAAATGACAACTGAGATAATAAGAAACAGGCCTTTGGAACATGTGTCCTACATCCCGGCTACTTAATGCCATCGATCCCATCAGTTCAATGGAAGACAGTTACCTGATGTGCATGACATTTGGAGATAATTGTTAATCTGCTATTATTTTAATTAGGAACAGGAAAGGGTCCAATGTTTTCCTATTTTTATGTTCTCTTCTGCATGTTTGTAAAGGACTTCATACTTTTCAAAGCATTTTCACATTGTGGTCTCTGGCCTTCTTCCCTTCTCTCCCGCTATGAGATCTGTTATGAACACCCAGCTCCTCCCTGGTGCTGGACCCTGCTACCTGCCAGGACAACTTTGGAACCTACTGCTGGCAAACTGCGAGAACAGGTGACCTGTGCCCTCAGCCTCTACTTCTCCTTCCAGTACCTTCTTATCTCCTTGCAGGATGGCTTCCACCATCACCCTCCACAGAAGCCACTCTCGTTACAGGTACCAGCAGGGTACTTCAGGACAAACGATCAGTGCTTTTTAGCATGGCCCCTCTGAAGCACCTGGCATCTCATGACTCTTCCCCTTTTAGAAATTTATCTTATTTTCGTACAATGCTAAAAATAGCAAATAAATTTTAAATTGAGTGCTCACTTCTAGTGTTATGTGGGGAGGAAAATTCAAGTTACATCTGGGATGCTGTGATTGATTAACATGCCTGTCACAGGCCTAAGAAGGGGAGAGGTGGCGTATTCTATGCATTCACCTTCCTGGACTGGTTTCTCACTTGTCCTCATTTCTCTTTGGTTTTTTCTTTTCTTCCACTACTTGGGCACTTGACTTTTTCTTGACCCCTAATGGGGTCTACCTCCTTGAGAGGATTAAATGAGATGATGCATGTAAGGTCCCTTAAATGGGTTCTGAATCAATAGCAACTGTTATATCGACCTCAGTTTTTTCCTATTATTTTGGTAGATTTACTTCATTAGATACATTATGTCCTTTCTTCCCTTAACTTAGCTACTACCTTGTCTCCCAAGTCTACTTTTGCAGCCTGGGCCACTCCCCTATGCTCCAAGAAAGGAGATGAGGTAGACAGTGGAAAGCCAAGATTCATGCAAAGTGTGAGCAAAACCAAAAAACTATAGGAGGTGAAATGATTTTCTTCCCTAGGAGTTTGTTCATTTGTTTGTTTTCAACCAAATCAAAAAGGGTTGGAGGAAAAAAAGATTCCAGAAAATTATTCTGCATCTTTATACCTCAAGCAGAGATACGTTCCCTCATACCAGAAACGCTGCCCTCCAAGTGCTTTGACCTCTGGCTCCGCAACATGACTCCCTGCTCACTGCTGCCTGCCGGCTTTCTTCTCTCCTGCCTTCCGCTCACCTGCCGTGAGCCTCCTTTGAGTGCTTCTCCAAGGGTAGAGAAGTCAGGTTAGGAGGAGAAACAGAAGCACAGAAGTACTAGTAGATCAAAACAGAGAGGAGAAGGGAAGAAAAATAAGAGGCGGGGAAGCAACAGACCACAGCAGGGCCCTCCTCTCCCGGAGCCCAGAGAGCCTCTTTCAGCCCCCACTGCCCTGCCTCTGGCCAAGGACACACCCAGACACCCTCCTGGCAGACCCTTGAGGAAGGACGTTCTGCCCTCATGTCTATTTTTCTAAGCCGAGGATGAATTTTGCTTTTTTTACAAGATCTCTGTAATCCCACAGTTTCTCTTCCCTCTAAGCTGGGGGCATTAGGAGGATTTATGGTGGCCGCAGATGGGGCTGTTGCCCTGGCTGTTCTCCTTGGTCAGCCAGGATTCCCAGTGAGAAGTTCCTTGACTTCATAGGCTCCTTATCCCCCGACACCCCTGCCCCAGAAGAGCATGCCCCTCCATGGGCTCCTCGGGAATCTCAGATTCTAGAAAACGAAATGGAGCCCCTCCTCACGGAATGTTTAGCCATTCCTGCTTCGGTTGGTTCCAACCACTAGCACCAGGGCTTTTTCTTGCTCAAGACATTGACTGTTTTCACAGAGGACAATTCAAACCTTGTTTGGTGACCTGCAGACTCTCCCCTCTGGGCCTGAGAGGTGAGGTCTGGAGGGTGGCCCCTGCCCCCCTGCCACTAGCCTCTTGGAGATGGGTCACTCAGGGTAATGACTTTGTCTTGGGTCTCTAGCTCACAGCAAAAGGCTGCTGCCTCTGAGACCAGGGACTGGATGTGGATTCTTCAATACTCCAAGTCTAAGGCTCTCAGACCCTCATCCCCCATCAAAGGAAAAAATTTTCCTGACCATAAATACATTAGTTGCCTGTTGCGTTAAACTACATTGTAAAGAAATCCATCAGCCACTCTGAGCACTGTTGTCCTCTGAGGCCTCCCTTGCACAAGGACATTTTATCTTATTAATGAATAAAACATGCTGATTTCCTAAAATTAAAAAGTACGGTGGTGATGCCGAATTCTCAGGAAGGATTCTGGAGCCTGTGCTTTGCGGGGACTCCCATCTCTGCGGCTGAGTGAGGCTTTTCCTCTTCCTTCCTGGAGTCTGCTGAGCTTCTGCGCCTGCCTGTCCTGTGCCGGCGAGGGAGCCGGCCCGTGCAGCAGGAGCTCACAAAGTTTCTACCGTCCACGTCAGGAGAGATGCGGAAACACAAGGCACGGTCTTCCTACCTTCTCCACTGGATTCTTGTTCCCTCCTGCCTGGCCTTCTTTCCCACTGAAGTGGGACTTGGCACCAGTAGCTGTGGAGACAGACCCACCCTGAAAGCTAAGGCCCAGCCGCTTAATTCCTAAATTCAGAAGAACTGCTCCCAGCTAGGGGGCATAGCCATTTTCCCAGAAGTGCAAAAAGACTACTGAAACTGACTCCTCAGGCTTTGCTCTTGGAGGAGCTAGAAACAAGTGCTGGGAAGACACAGAAGGTTAGAGTTTTAGGGCAAAAATAAAATAAAGTACACAAAGCAGTGTACTTTTGTCCCCCACTCCGTCTCCCCTCCCTTTGTCGGGGGTGGGAGCAGAGGAGGGGTGAGAATCCTCTGCCCGAAAGTGTGGAGCCTGCCAAGACCGGCTACAGAATTTGCAAAGCGTAGAGCAAATGAACATGGCAGGCCCCTTGATCAAAAGGCAGCAAACAGTGCTACAATAAAAAGCGTTTAACTTTCTTCTACAGTCTTCCTCCTAACTTGTCATCAAGTTCTTTATTTGCTACTTAATGTTGTTCTAAGAAAAATCATCGTTTAAAATTATCAGCCTGAATTTTACCATCCTACTTTATACTGTGCAATGCCAGTTTTAAATGCAAATTTAAGAGCATTTAATTCATATGCAGAACCACTGACTTCACGCAATTTGTATTTCATAGCTCGTACATGCATATGCATCTCATTCTTTCCAGAACAGTGGAGACACTGCACAAAACCAACCCAACTGTCTTTGTTTCGCTTTTTGACACACGCGCATTCTACCAACACTCTCTACCTTTTGCTTACTGATGGGTAAGGAAGGACTGAAAGGAAAAGAAACTATGGGTTGCTCTCTAGCTCCCTTTCTTCTGTTTCCCCGTTTTCAGTTCGGTGGTTGGTCAGGATAAGGAAGTAACAAATGCTGCATGCAAATGGGGCAGAAAGAAGGGGCAACGTGCATTCTACACATCTGTCCTCTGCCCATGTGCATGTGATACTTTATGAAAGACAAGTTCAAAGACAAAATGGTTAAGAATTTCAAGATGAGGACAGCAGAGCATTAAACCAAGCACAGGCTCTTCTGAGCATCAGCGAGAGATGCCCTGATGTACCATCTCCTGGCTGCAGCTTGGAAGGGGAAGCAGACCCATCCCGCACCATCTGGCACCACACAAGCCAGAGAGACAGCAGCCGGCTGTGCCTATATGTGACAAGTCCCACCTAAAAAGGAGCATAGAAGGGCCAGGCATGATAGCTCACACTTGTATTTCCAGAGCTTTGGGAAGCTGAGACAAAAGGATCACTTGAGGCAAGGAGTTTGAAACCCATCTGGGCAACATAGCAAGACCCCATTTCTACAAAAAATAGAAAAATTAGCCAGGCATAGTGGTGCACACCTGCAGTCCCAGCTGCTTGGGAGGCTGAAGTGAGAGGATCACCTGAGCCCGAGAGTTTGAGGCTGCAATGAGCTGTGATCATATCACTGTACTCCAGCCTGGGCAGGAAAGAGAGACCCTACCCCTAAAAATAAAAAATAGTAGCATGGAGGGGATAAATAGGCTTTTCAGGGTTCAGAAAGAGACCCAAAATTAGCAAGGAGAATGCAGTCACATTCCAGTTTGAATAGCTTGCCTGGAGGGTGAGGGAGGAGCACCTAAGGGCTAGCTGGGACCTGCCCACGGAGTCAGAGTCTGGGAAGCAGCTGTCCCTCCATAGACTTATTCTGGCCACAGACAGAGCTTGGAAGGGAATGGAACTGAATTTTACTGGAAGTCACTAGATTGGACTGGTCTACCCAACATGTCTGTTTGACACCGTGCTAGGTGAGTCTCAGAATCAGATAGTAGAAGAAAGAAGCTCTGTTACCCTGCACTTCTGTTTTGCAGATGGTCATAATTTGTGAAATCCCCATCCTTTTAGCCATCAGTTGAGCAGTCCCTGTGTTGCCAGGAACTATTTTAAATACTAGATATACATTTATCATCTTGTTTAAGAAGTCCCCTAGCACCCTGAAATGTTGCTTTAAATAATTTGTCCATTGTGTCACCGTACATGTATTTTATGATTACTTTGAGTAATGTCTGTCTTCCCAGCTAGACTGAGCTGCCTGAGGACAGGGACCATATGAGTAGCCAGTGTTCCCCAGTAGCTTGCTAACTGCTGCATCAATGGTGGCGGCAGCATGTACAATTGCTTAGGCCATGTGGTACGCAAGGATAGCACATCTGAAGAGGTGGTCTTCCCATTGAAGACATTGCAGAGTTGAGTTTTTATTATGACAGTGTTCTGGCAGGTGGCAGTAAAGTGTCTTGTCCTAACATATTCAATGTACTATGACAATTTTCCAGCAAATAGAAGTGAAATGTCTTGAGCAAGGGGTGCCTTTTACTCCCATCCAAGTACTAACCAGGCCCGACCATGCTTAGTTTCCGAGATCAGACGAGATCGGGCGTGTTCAGGATGGTATGGCCGTAGACTTCTAATTCTCACAAAGATACCACGTGGACTAGCGCAGCACTGCCTGATCCACTAACCAAGCAATGCTTCAAAACATCTCACTTCACACTTACGGAGTAGCTTCGTGACTTGGAAGCTCTGCTGATTAGATGCTGTCACTAAAAAAATGTGTGAGATATATATATATGATATATATTTATGTGGTTATGTAACATGTATATATTTATGAAGGAAAGGTGATATATATACACGTACATATAAATTCCTTCATAAATATGAAATAACAGGCTGTCCTGCATCAGCCATTTGCCTGCCTTCAAATACTGAAGACCTAGAGGAGTATTTGATTTGCTCTAACCTGAAATATAATGACAAGGGCTTTCTCCACTCTCTCTTCCTCCCTCTCTCCTCTAATAAATAAGAGGAAAAAAGGAAGTCTTTTCTCACCAGTTCTAACAACTGGCCTTACAGATGGGATTCATGCCCCAAAATGAATAAATGTCAGGGTGGCAAGATGCGTATTAATTAGGCAGGAAATAATCTTCCTGCAGCAGCATGCTCTGTCTTCTCTAACAAGACTGAAAATGATTTGCGCCACCTGTTTATGGTTCTGAGTGCTCGCCTCCAGTCCTTCAAGTACTCTATTAAAAACTTTTTGATTAAGTTGGTCCCAGGGTCAACTTTTTGTTTGTTTGTTTCTTTGGAATGAATAAATTGAGGTTCCACACCCTTGAGCCTGGAGAGTCACCTAAGTAAATCAGCAGCAAGCAGTCAAGCTTAAAATACCAGGAGTGTAGGCATTACTCTCAGGTCTGACGTTACCTGAGAGACTCCAGATATGTCTGATTCATAAAAACTCCATTGCACAGGTGTGTAGAGTGAACTTTCTTTCCCATTTATTTTAAGGACATTTTAGCTGTCAGGAGTTGGGGAGAAGGTGGCTTTGTTTTTTACAAGGCTGCAATGTTTTTCACTGTTAGATGCTGAGAGGTGATTGCATGTGCGTATATATAGAGACACATCCCCAGTTTGCACCCAAGTCATAATAAATTTATGTGCTATTTACACATGGCTCTAAATCATTTCACTAAGAGAAGCATGCAGCCTAGAAATTTAACTGCTTTTTCTGGTGCATAAATGGCCACCTCTCTGTAAAAGAGAATGGAAAGTAGGTAAAGGAAGCCGCGGCTTCCACTGCCACCGTCAACTAATGATTATAGCTTGTCCTTGCCTAGCACCGAGTGAGGTGCTCTCCCATGCCTGATCTTATTCGATTGTCATAAAATCCCTGTGAAGTTGAAAGAACAGGGATTATTAGCCTGGATTTTTTTTTTAATAAATGGAGAAATTGATACTTAGGAAAGATATTGACTTTTTCAAGTTCATGTAGTTTCTAAGTGTTCCAAAAAGCCTATATTCTAGGGATTATGATATCAAGTAGTCCAGCAGTCTTACTAATCTACGCTGCATCCATAAGCCACTAAGGCTTCCCCATCCATTATAGGTTCTTCCTGTACTTTGGACATTTTGGTATAATACCAATTTCCTAAGCCTTGAGCAGTTACTGGAAAGTCATCTGCTATTGTGGATTTGGGCCTGGATAGGACTCAGTGTCATCACAAATGGGACTTGGTAGGCAGATGGGCCACCATACCTGTTACTGGACTCGTGGAAGACATCACCATTCAATCACCTTTCTCATCGGCTGATGTCTTGGATCAGACAGAAAAAGAAGTTGGGGATTTCAGAGAAAAATGGCAGACCAGAAGCAGCCTGCCAGCAAGCCACTCCCAAGGAAAGAAGCGAAAAATGCAAGCAGCTGCCTACACAAGGATCGCTCTTCTCTGAAGCAACATTGTGAAATCACAGAGAAGCAACATGGGACACTTGGTGTGGGGAAAAAAAGGTGACAGGGTGATATATATAACAAGATCAAAGAATGTGTGGGGAAGAATAGAGCGCTGGGGCACCACGCTCACTCTGCTGGGCTGTGCAAGTTGTGAGAAGGCTCCCTCCACCACCACAGACTTCTACCTGGTCGGACCGGGGACCTGCCTGGAGTCTGTGCAGGGTCACTGCACGTGGTGGGGATTGGGCAGCAGCTAAAGCCATCCTGAGCTCTTGGGTGTACGGTACCAGGTCGGCACCAGTCTGGGGAGGGAGTGGACTAAGAGGAGGCTTCCCTGAGACATACCCTGTGACTGGGAGCCCAGCACTTCTCCCCTACAGAGCAATGGGATCTGAGCAGCAGGCTCCAACCTGAGAGGCTTTGGGCAACTGCTTCGGCAGGTCCTGGGGAGGGCGGGGAGAACTCCAAGGTCCCTGGGTTGCTGGAACCAACCTTTGCCCACATGACTTGGCATCCAAGTGGTCCCCAAGCCTGTGGAACAGGCTGCCACTTGCTTGACCCTGACTCTGCCCTCCAGGCCCCAGCTGCCTCCTGCCTATTCTGCCCTGACCCAACCCTCCAGGTTGGATCAACCCCTCTGCCCACACAGCCCTGCTCCCAGCTCTGAGGCCCTGCTCAGAAACCATGCTTTGGGCTCCTTCCCAGAGTCAGCTCTGAGGCCCTCGCACTGGGCCTGAGGTTCTGCCTCTGTGCCTCCAGAGCTCCCACCTGGCCCAAGACAACATCCCAGGATTCCAACACTGTATCTGGACCCCAAGACCCCACCCCAGAGCCTCCACTACCACCGCAGGGCTGGAGGAACTACTCTAAAGTCCAATGCCCTGCCAGGGATCTCCCCCAGCCTCGAGCCATTAGTACTCCATGACCTGGGTTGAGCAAATGCCCACAGCCCAGATACCCACAGCAATTGCTAGATAGCCTCACCCAGCTGTTACTGTCACCCCTGTGGGGAGACCCTTGGTAGAACAATCCCCACAACACCAGCCTCAGTGAAGAGCGTCTCATCCAGCTCCCAACCTGAACATCCTACAACTATCTGGTCAGCAACCCAACATTTGACACAAATAGCATTCAGCACAGTCTTGAGCAGAGGCAATCACAGGTGGGCAGAACAAATCAAAACAGCTGCATAATAGGCTTCTAGTGTACAGACCCCTCCTCTGACACGTCAACATTCCAGAGCAGGGGGAAAAAAAGCGCCATATAGGGACTTCCCCTTCTTCTAATCAAGTAGGAGAGTTCCCAACAAGGAACAGGTGCCCTGAAAATCTATTAACCCTGAGTTGAGAAAAGATATTTCAGAAGAGAAGAAACCATCAAAAGAACCTGAGCAACACGAAAAATCAAAACAGATTGACACCCCCAAGGGATCACAATGGAGCTACAGCAGTGAACTCCAACTATAAGAAAATTGTTGAAATGGCAGAAATGGAATTCAGAATATGGATGGCAAATAAGATGAATGGAATTGAATAGAAAGTTGAAAACCAACAAAAAGAAGCCAAAAAAAAATATTTCAGGAAATTAATGAAAAAGTCACTAAAGAACTAGACAAAATAAAGAAGGGTATAATAGAACTTAAAGAAACAAAAGAGTCATTTGGATAATTTCAAAACACAGCAGAAAGTTTCAGCAACGGATTAAACCAAGGAGAAGAAAGAATCTCAGAGCTTGAAGACAAGTCTCTTGAGCTAATCCAGTCATTTAAAGAGGCCAGGAAAAGAATAAAAAAGGCATAGCAATCGCTTAGAGAGATATGGGACTATATGAAGTGAAAAAACATATGAATTGTAAGTATCCCCGAGAGAGACGAAGATAGAGCTAAAAGCAAGGAAAAACCATTTGAGGGAATTATTGAGGAAAACTTCCCTGGTATTGCCAGAGATCCAGACATCCAGATACAAGATGGTCATTAAACACCAGCAAGATTCATAGCAAATAGGACATCTCCAAGACACATAACAATCAACGTGGCCAAAATCAAAATGAAAGAGAAAATTCTACAAGCAGCTAGATGTAAGCAACAACTGACCTACAAGGAAAAATCCAGCAGGCTAACATCAGACTTCTCAGCAGAAACATTACAAGCCAGAAAGGAGTGGGCACCCATCTTTGATCTTCTTAGCTTAGAATTTTGTATCCTACAAAACTAAGTTTCACAGTTGGTGGAGAAATTAATACTTTTCCAGATAAGCAAACATTGAGGGAATTTGTTATGACCAGACCTGCCCTGCAGGAAATACTCAGAACTGCATTATACATGACTCAGCACAATAGATACCCACCAGTGTAAAATCACCCAAAATAACCAAAGCTCACAACTCCTATAGAACAATAGCACAAGAAGAAAAGCAAAGCAACAAGATACTACCCATTGTAGTACCTTGAACATGACAGCATCACACACATCAATTCTATCTCTTAATGTTAATGGCTTGAATGCACCACTCAAAAGACATAGGCTGGCTGAATGGATGAAAAAATACAAACCAAGTATCTGCTGCCTCCAGGAGACACATTTAAACCATGAGGATGCAAATAGGCTCAAAATGAAAGGATGAAAAAAATATTCCACACAATTGGTAACCAAAAGAGAGCAGGTGTAGCCATTCTTATATCAGACAAAATTTACTTTAATTCAACAATGTTAAAGAAAAACAAAGATAGGCATCATACAATAGTAAAGGGAACAATTCAACAAGAGAACATAATAATCCTAAATATATATGCACATAACACAGGAACTCCCAGATACATAAAAACAAATTCTACTAGAGCTAAGCAAGGAAATAAATAATGGCATAGTAACTGCTGGGGACATCAGCACCCCACTATCAGAGCTGGACAGATCATCAGAGCAGAAAACAAATAAGGAAACACTGGACTCAAATAGGACCCTAGAACAAATGGACCTAATAGATATTTACAGAACATTCAACTCAAAAACTACTGAATATACATTCTTCTTATCAGCACATGGGACATCCTCCAAGATTGATCATATCTTAGGCCACAAAACATGTCTCAACAAATTTTAAAAAATCAAAATCATGTCATGTATCATCTCAGACCATAGTGGATTAAAATTAGAAATCAATTCTAATAGTAACACTCAATTCTACACAAAGTTATGGAAATTAACAACCTGATAGTGAACAATTATTAGGTCAATAACAAAATTAAGATCAAAATCAAAAGCTTCCTTTAACTGAACAACAAAGTACACATAAGCTATCAAAATCATTGGTACACAGCAAAAGCATACCTAAGGGGAAAATTCATAGCCTTAAATTCCCACATCCAAAAGCCAGAAAATTTGTTCTTTGAAAAGATAAATGATATTGAGAGACTTATTGCTAGATTAACCAGGAATAGAAGAGAAAGGACCCAAATAAGCTCAATCAGGATTGAAAAAGGAGATATCACAACTGATAGCACAGTGATAAAAAAAAAACATCATCTGTGAATAATACAAAAATCTCTACGCACATAAACTAGAAAATGTAGAGGAAATAGACAAATACCTGGAAACACACAACCATCCAAGACTCAATCAGAAAGAAATAGAACTCCTGAACAGACCAATAATGAGCAGTGTGAGATTGAAGCAGTTGTTGTTCCAACAACAACAAAAAAAGCCCCACACTAGATGGATTCACAGCCAAATTCTACCAGACCTACAAAGAACTGGTACTCATACTGCAGAAATTATTCCATAACATTGAGAAGAAGGAAATTCTCTCCAATTCATTCTATTAAGCCAGTATCACCTTGATACCAAAGCCAGGTAAGGACACAACAAAAAAATAAAACTACAGACCAATATCCCTTATGAATATAGATGCAAAAATTCTCAATAAAATACTAGCAAACCAAATTCAACAGCACACCATGAAAATAATCCACCATGACCAAGTGGGCTTCATCCCAGGGATGCAAGAATGGTTCAACATATGGAAGTCAATAAATGTGATTCTCCACATAAACAGAAGCAAAAATAAAGACCATATGATCATCTCAATAGATGAAGAAAAATCATTCCACAAAATTCAGCATGCTTTCATGATAAAAACCCTCAACAAACTAGGCATAGAAGGAACATATGTCAAAATTATAAAAACCATACATGACAAACCCACAGCCAACATCATACTGAATGGGGAAAAGTTGAAAGCATTCCTACTAAGAACTGAAATAAGACAAGGGTGCCCACTGTTACCACTTCTATTCAACTGGAACTATGAAATGACAAAAGGAGCATAAACCACTCACATTCTGATCACTGTTTATCAGGCTAAACTCTTCTAATTTTCTCATAGAATTATTGATTTGTTTGACTATTATCTACTTTCAGAAATAATAAACTGTAAATTACTGCAATTTTTTGTTACAACGAGGCTGGAGGACCTCTCCATGCCTGAAAGGCAAAGTGGACACTCCCTGTGCCTTCTTCCCTGGCGTTCTTCATCAATAACTCCAAATGAGAATGTTCCCACTACAAGGAGAGTCTGAGATTTCTTGCTTGAATAGGAGAGTGGGCATTTCCTGCACCTTCTTCCCTGGCTTGCTCCAGTGATAATTACAGCCCTGCAATAGTCTCCATGGGAAGAGGTTGGAGGACTATCCAACAAGAACAGAAGGGATGGTACCCTCTATGCCCTTTTCCCCAGCTTTCTCTAGAGATAAAATCCTGAAATCTCTCATGAGAGGAGTCTGGGGATCTCTCCATATCTAAAAGGGAAAGTGGTTGCTCCCTGGCTTGCTACAGTGATTGAAAACTCTAGACCAAAAGTCTCCCCCTGCTAGGAGGATGTGAGACTTCTGCTTGCTCAAACAAGAGAGTGTACACTTCCTGCACCTTCTTCCCTGGATTTCTGCAGCAATAAATACAGATCTGCAGACTCTCTCTGAAAATAGTTTCTACATGCCCCAGCTTTTACAGCCTTCATACAAGGAACTAAATCCCTTGCTTTGAGAGGTGACAGAGAACTTCTGAGTCTCCTAGACCACAGAGAACAAAAAGAGACTTTTAAACTTGCAAACATTCAACAGCTATCTCTCCAGGTTCAAAGTGAGTAGTCTGATTGAGAGTACAGGCATTTGCCTCAGACCTTCCCCTTGGTGTAGGGCAGAATGAGTGGAAGATAAATTCTGGCTCTCAGCTTCTCTGCAAAGAAAGAAGAAACTAGAACATACATCTAACATCCCAACCTCCATCTGCATCCCAAGGAACTGGCTTCTATCCCACATCTCTCAAAACAATAGCATGACTTGATACTCTTTAATTTCTTGGAGGCCACTTGTAAAAAAAAAAACAAAAAAACCCAGCATGTTGGACAAGCACACAGAGGCACCTAGAATCTCTGGCCAGGCTGACTAAGGAGGAGATCTCCTACAAGAGACCAGTGTAACAAGACTGGGGAAGGTAGTTCTTTTATCTAATGCACAGAAACCAACACAGGAAGTCAAGGAAAATAAAGAAACAGGAACAGGGAAATACGCTCCAAATAAAAGAACAAGATAAATCTCCAGAAGCTGATTCTAATGAAATGGAGATACATGACTTACCTGACAGGGAATTCAAAAGGATAGTCATAAAGATGCTCACCAAAGTAAGGAGAGCAATGCGTGAACAAACTGAACTTCAATAGAGAGATAGAAAAGATTAAGAAATATCAAACAAATCATCGAGCTGAAGATTACAGTAACTGAACTCAAAAATTCAATAGAGGAGTTCAACAGCTGATTAAATCAAACAGAAGAAAGAATTAGTGAACTTGAAGACAGATTATTGGAAATCATCCAATCTAAGGAACAAAAAGAAAAAAGAATGAAAAAGAGTGAAGACAGCTTAAGGGACTATGAAACACCATCAGGTGAAATAATATGTGCATTATCATAGTACCAGAAAGAGAAGAGAGAGAGAGAAAGAGACAGAAAACACATTCAAAGAAATAATGGCAATATAAGAATGGACCCAGCCTCCCCAGGCTAATGTCTTAAATCAAGGGGAAAAGAGTTTGTGCTAAGTCTTCATGTCCTTATAAGCAGCAAGCATGGATTGGCCTCAAAACATACAATTTTGGGGGTGAATACCTAGGGTGTCATTAGAATAATCACTCACTTTGCTTCATTTTACTTCTATTTCCTTCTGAAATGCCTCTACCCTCAGAATTATTACTTAGGCTCAGAAATGGGAAGCAACTTTTTAAAGCTCCTTTCTTCTTTTCCACCTTCACTGCCTGCCTAACTGGTAAGTTTCATGAGGTCCCTGTATTATCACTACACATGGAGGCATTACTCTGAGAGAGACCCAACACTGCCCTGCCTAAATCTCTTTTCTCATCCATACCCTAATTCATCTTTTCATAGCAATGAAATAATCAGGAATGGAGCAAGATTTTATGTAAGGGTATCCAGAGCAGCGTTCACTTATAATAGTAAAACCCAGAAACAACATAAACATTCCTCAGTGGGAGAATGGCTAATTAATTGTGGCACTTCCATAACATGGAACACTAAATAGGCTTTAAATAAACATAGTTAATGGCACGGAGAAGTACTCCTCATATAATGGTATGTGGGAAAAAGCAGATACAAAATGACAAACCAGTCATGAAACTGTACACATAAATTTGTATACATAAATGACTAGAAAAAAATAAATCAAAGGTTAATAATAGTTAACTCTCAATAGTATAATTTTGAGGGATTTTTTTCTTATTCACATTTATTATACTCTTCAAAATACAGTATTATGTAATTATAAAAAATCAGCACACATTGAAAGCTATGTGTATATCAATCATGGTTTATGACAGGAAAATAAGCATCTAAATAGGTCAGTGGTTCTCAAACTTCACTGTGCATCACAATCTCCTGGAGGGCTTGTTAAAACACAGATTGCTGGGTACTATCACCAGAGTTTTTGATTCAGTAGGCTTGGGATGGGGTGCATGAATTTGCATTTCTAACAGATTCTCAAATCATGATGATGCTGGTATAAGACCACTCTTTTTTTTTTTTATTTCAGCATATTATGGGGGCACAGATGTTTAGGTTACGTATGTTGCCGTTACCCCCCTTGCCCCCCAAGTCCGAGC
>NW_012147819.1:35276-43211 GCF_000956105.1 Propithecus coquereli | reverse complement strand
CTTTTTAATTTGATCAGGTCCCATTTATTTATTTTGGTTGTTGCTGTGATTGCCTTTGGGGTAAGACCACTCTTTGAGGATGACTACCCTGGGTATTTCAGGTAGAAAGGTTTAATTTTAAGCAAAGCTGGAAGAGAGTAAGTGTGAGCAAATTTGTTGGCTGTGCTAAGGGAAGATAACTTAGAGGAGCTGCCACTAGATATCAGGTTAGACTGCTACAGCCATGATCTAAAGATCATGAAGTTGCTACTAATATCCCGGGGTCAGGAAACTACAGGAAACTTTTACTGGCTTCATGGCCGCTTCTTGATCTTGAAGTTGTGACTGACAGTAGAACATGGAGTCTGCTGCAAAAGCTCACCTCTGCTGCAGCCCATATATCGGCCATGCCTCTGTCTGCCAGAGGAAGGAGAGCTCCTTCTCTGCCTTCCTAAGATCAAGAAAGTCTGTGAAATAGAATTTCCAGGCTTCCAGCTCCTGAGATACAAGGGAGAGTATACATGCAGTTGAGAATCAATGCTGATTGACAAGAAACAATGTCCAGCAGAGAGGAACAGAGGGAAGAGAAGAACCAAGGAGGAAAAGGAAGAGAAGTGAGAGAGGGAGAGAGAGAGAAAAGAAGTGAAAGTGCCTATCACACGTGGGTGCAGAATTAAGTGAACTCACCAGTTGTGGGATGGGAATTGGTGGTAGTATAAATGGGGGTAGGACGGGGACGAGGAACCAGTGAATGGTTGCATCAGACTAACAGCACAGAAGGGATTCAGTTGCATGGCCAAAGAGGTGCACTGGAATCAGACCCAAAATATGTTAACAGAGAGACCAACATCATCTTGGACCAGGTCAAGACAGAAATTCTGACTTGAAGTCTGTGATTGGAGTAACAAAATTTTGTGATTCCTCCTGCCGAATTTCCATCCTATGCCTAAAGCAATTCGGTTTAGGTGAGTAGATAAAAAGTGCTCTTAAAACTGTAAAACACTATATAAATGTAAAGAACCATCATCTTTCTTTTTTATTTTAAGGTGGCCATCTAACTACTGAGTGATCTGAAGCTCAGGGTCTGGGCTTCTTCCTAAAAGTCTCTGAGATGCTGAAGAAGGCAGAGGAAGAAAGGGTTCCCTTGGCCTCCTCCCCCATCTCTCGCAGTCCCCTCCACGGACAAGTCTTGCTTTGCTGCACAATCACCCTTGAGAATAGCTGTGCCACGCTACGTACAGGCCAATTGGAGTTGCAAATGCGATTGACGGGCAGTGGAAACTGCTGCTCTCTCCTCTTTTCACAGAGCAGCCCATTGAAGTGATGAGTGTCCAAATGGATGAGGAGGAAGCTTCAGGTCGGGATTCCTGGGACAGCTTAGGGGGCCGGGAACTGTGTTCTGAGAAGTATGGGTGACGGAGCAGGTGAAACATTTCCTTATGCTATTGAGCAAGGAGAGGCTCAGGGAGGATGGCAGTGGGGTCTCAGGTACATTCTTCTCAGGTGCCTGTTTTCTGTTCTCTCCAACATCCATAATTCAGCCTGATCCCCACTTTTGAAGCCAGAGGTGCTGCTAAAGCTACACCTGGGCCTCCTCAGCAGTGCGGAGGAGGTAATGTAACGGTAATGACTGAAGAGGACCTTTAGGAGCAGAGTCAATCCCCCAGGGCCCATGGTAGTCTCCAGCCTCTCCTGCAGTGGTCCTCAGCCACGTGGTATCACTGAAACATCAAAGCCCCCCTTACAGGCTTTCTCCAGGCAAGGCAGCTCCCCAGCCTGCCAGGGACCCTCACACCCTGCCTTGCTGTTGTCCTTTGCTTTGCTTCATTTTGTTTACTGAGTGGCCCTTGCTGGCCTCCAGCAGCAGAGCAAGGCACCTCTCCACCCCTCCCTTTCCTCTCCCCTTCCCCACACCTGCAAACAAGGACCATGTCTGACATTCTACCCTCTGTCCAAGGTCAAGGGGCTGACGAGGTCTTAGGGTCTGTCCCGTCTTAGCTCCTTTGCTTTCCCCAGCTGAGGGGGCAAGGCAGGCCGAGTACTGCTGAGGAGGCCCAGGTATCTGCTGCTTGCTACATTCTCTTTATTCTCTGACACTTGCCAAAAGCATGTGGCCTCTGGATTGGACTTTCCTCACAGGAAAGTGGTAGCAAGTACAACTCAGGTATGAACATTGGGAAGGAAAAGCCAAAGCAAACTTTTCAGACCACTCTCGGTCCCACCACCACATCCCTCATGTCCTTTCTCCTCTGGAGTCAGGGCCAAAGCCCCCACCTATACCAAACCACTCTTTTGCTTTGCTTGGTCCCTCTGGGATGTCACAGGTGCATGTGGCAGTTGGGCACAGACTTGGGTGCTACCTGTGGGCCACAAGACTCCATATGAAAGTATCTATTTCTACTGGACTTACAATCCTGACCACTCACTCAAGGCAATGGCTGACCATTGATGTTGTTCTGAGGAGACTTTGCCCTTTCCTGCCTGCCCTGGAAGCAGGAAGCCTCCCATCTTGCATATTGTTTTAGTGGCCAAACTATATTGTACATCACACATGATTGATCAGATGAAAACTATGAGGGAAACGTTCTGCTAGCTTTTCCTTGTCCTGTGAACGTGTAGAAACAGACATTTCCTGAAGCAAGTGGGAACATTTTCCTTCCTGAAGGGGTGAGATTGCTGCCTTTCTCACCCGGACACCTGGAGGGTTTTCTAGGGCTGGATATTTTTTTTAGACAACAGCATCTGCGGCATGTTGCACAGATTTTGAAAAGGCTACAGGTTAATATACCATCTATCTAGACATTTAAAAGGCACTTTTAAAATGCTAAATGTCCGTGCTCTGTCTGATGAGTGAGGTTCTGTGCTTCAATTCCAGAGGGCTCCTGTGGATGCCACCACACATAGAGAGAATGGAAAACGTGGTTATTCCAAGCTTGTTTTTCTGCAAGGAGATCTGGGCTGGTGTGGCTGACCAATTTACAACCTGTCTTGGATTTATCTGCGTTTGAGAAACTGATCATGGACAGCTACGTGGAATGCGACTGCAGTATGACGTGCTCCGAGGAAGAACGGAGAGAGGGTGAAAGGGACTCTCGCAGCAAACAGCTCTAGGGGGAAACTCGAGAGTGGAAAGAAGTTTTCTGCTGAACGAGGCTCTTACTTCTCATTTGCAGTGGGTTAAGCTGTTTCCAGGATGCCATTTGCCACTTCTGATAATGTGTGTGTTTTTTTATATTATCCCAACATTTGGCAAATGGTTTCCAAGTCCAAACACTTGGTATTATTTTACGCTAGGTGGACGTGGAGCTCCAGGCAGGCTCAGGCGTGTTCGGAAAGCTGGCTGTGAGAGGGCTGTAATTTGTCTGGGTCTTTTTATTCAGCAGTCAGCCTGTCCTTGAAATGATTAATTCATAAAGAGGAAGAGCTGCTGTTTGTTTTAGGAGCTCACAGTCCAAAAGAGAAACAGGGTTGAAAAAAGTGTAGTCTCTCTTGACAAGAACCTGGGGATCTCCCAGCTTGGTTTCTCCCAGGTTGCCCCAAATTTGGCCTGATAAGTTGTCATATAAAATGTGATAGGTATTTATTGATTTCCAGAGATACAAACTAGCCATAGATATAGAATTAAGAAAAATGACTATACACAACAGACTAGAGAACTGAAGTATGTAAATAGGGTGCCATGAGAAATAGAATCAAATATTTTAATCAGGCATGTAATAATCAACAAACTGTTGATTAAATTGATCAATCATTCTTTCAAAAATATTAATTGGGCGTCTCCAGCACCACCCTAGGTGCTGGGAATACGTCAATGAATAAGACCCTAGCCCTGCTCTCGGGGACGGCTCAGTGCAATTGGAGAATCCTAGAAGTAAATCAATGATTACAGGACACAAAGATAAGCGTCCTGATGGGAAAGCCCAGGGGGATGTGGGAGCACAAAGAAGGGGCCCCTAACTCCGTGGGAGGGAGAGGAAGGGCAGAGTCAGAGAAAACTTCCCAGGCCAGGTAATATCTCCTGAGAACTGAAGTGAAGCAGTCGATGGCCGAGGAATCCTGTCGATTAGGCTCATGACCCGCTCCAATGCAAAGAATTAACTGGAAGCAGAAGATGAGCACAGAATGAGGACTTTTGTGCTATTGGAATTCAAGATTCAGCAGGTGTCCGGAGGATTTGATGTGGGTTCTAGAGTATTGGAAAGGTTCTTCCAGGTAGGAAAAAGAGGGGAAGGCCCCCTACGCAGGAAAAATGTCATTTACAGGAACAAGAAAGGACTGAGATGCTCAGAGGTCAACAAGTGGAGCATTTATTCAATAAATGTTTATTGGCAAGCGCAGGGTTTCGTAGGAAAAACAAAGTCGTCTACCACACGCTGCCACCAGCAAGAGCAGGGGTCAGCAAACTTTTCTGTAACAGGTCAGCTAGGAAACATTTTAGCCTTTGTGGATCATACAGAATTGGTCCACAGGCCATGGTTTTGACAGCCTCTGCTCTAGAGACTTACACTCTTACTGGGAACACGAGATAGATACGTAAAAAATTTATAGAACAAATGACTTTGCCTGCAGTCCTGGAAGAGAAGTTCAGTAACAGGGCCTGGGGTCAGATTGCAAAGAGCTTTGAATGCCAGACTCAGTGTTTGGATGTCATCTTGTAAGTAGTGAGGGATCATTGATGGTTTTGAACAAAGGATTGTTTTTTGCAAGATTAGTTTTGCAACAAGGTGCAGAATGGATGAAAGCATAGACAGCCTCGAGGCAGGGAAACTGGTGAGAACTCTGTAGTGGTCCTCAAAGCTTCAAGTGAGCACTCAGGTTCTGCAGTTTGTGGGGGAAATGGAGTGGGAAACACAAGGGTGAGAGACATTTCACATAGTTTGAAGATCGTGTCTGAGGCCTGAGGGAAAGAACAGAATCAAAGATAATTCCACAGTAACAAACCTGGGTGGCTAAATGGTGTTGCTGGATGAATTAGATTCAAAAAGTTGGGAAAGGAAAGTGGTTTGAAGGGACAGATTTGCTTGGCTGAATGCATGTTAGGTTTGAATGGAGAATAGTACATCCACATGAAACTGCTGATCTGAAATACCAGGAGGGGAGCTCATAAATGTGGCCAGGACTGCAAAAGTAGAACTGTGGGTCATTCATGAAGACTTGGTAGCAGTAATGGTTAGAAGGATAATAGCAACGGGCACTAATGGAGAGCCACTATTACATCAGGTACTAGACGTTTTACATGTACAATCTCCTTCAGTCACCCGTGCACCCGCGAAGGTATAAATTGTTATCCTCATTTTACAGGTAGGGAGCCTGAGCCTTAGAGAGGGTAAGTGATTTGCCCAGAGTCACACAATTAGCGAGGTGCCATGTCTGTCTGCCTCACAAGGCTGTGCTCACAGCATCAAACTGCACTGCCTGCTGGTTAGAAGGGGATTTCTTCCGGGCGTGCAGAGGCTTTCTTCTCCACTAGCCTGTCAAACTCAGAGCCTGTGTTCATGCTTGGTTTTCTAATGCATATGGAAAAATACACTCTTTGTTTTCTAAATTAACCAGACACCCACATGGCCACTGCTCACACACTGATTCAACCCTTGCAAGTCTGACTTCTCTCTTGGAGGCTTGTTCACCCTCTTCTGCCAGAGAGAAGACCTAGGGACAAACAGAGTGGCATAATCTACACACCTGCTGTAGTTGAGGTCACTAGGTTCCCCGATCGGTCCCTTGCTCACAGGCTTAGCATCTAGACTTCACCACCATGACCTCTTCCTGCCTTACCTGCTCTGGCAGCAGGGACACCTAGCACCTTGCCTGTGTTCCTTCATGTCATAGCTCCCAGTGGTAGATGGCAAAAATGGCCCTCCCCCTTCCTGCAGCCATGCCCCTGCACCATGACTTTGAAGCTCCTCCATTGAAAGGTAGCATGTTTCCCTACCCTTGAATCTGGGCTGGCCTTGTGACCTGCTTGATCACTAGAATATGGGGGAAGTGATATTTTGCCAGGTCCACGCATAGGCTCCAAGAGTCCTTACGTTTACCCACTCTCTCTCAAAACCCCTATCTCTGCCATGTGAACAGCTTGGGCTGGCCTGCTGGCAGGGAAGAAACCACATGGACCAGAGATGCATAGCCCATTGTCCCAGCCAAGTGCTGAGACCTGTGGGAGAGCCCGGCCAAGATCAGCACAACCACCGACTCAACACACAGACACCTCGCTGACCGTGGGTGCCTGAGGGAGCCAGCTGAGCCCAAACTGAGGTGATGACTTGAAGAATCTTGAGTTAAATAAATGGTTGTTTTTCTCTTTTAAACTACTAAGCCTTAAGATTTCAGAGCAGTAGCTACCTAATACACTACCTTTGTCTCACAAAGACCTCAATGATATCTGCATTTGAATAGCAATCAGCTATCTACATTTTATTCTAGAACTACCTGGATTCCACATATCTGAGGACTCAGATTCACCGACTTACCTGCCTGTGGTTGCCACGAGTCACCTACAGAACTGAGAACGGAAAGCAGAACCAGGCTAGTTGTACTTCTAACCTCAAAGACACTCTCCCTCTCAGATGAAAGGGCTCTGATTAAAAGGCAGGAAAGATCAGATACCTCTGGAGTTCACTGTTAAAATTGTCTAAAAACCTCAAAGTCGCTTTGCTTCTGACTATTCATATGTCGTAAGACTAATTAACTATGACAAGCTGACCACCAGGAACCATTTCATAAGGATATGATGATGGATGGGTCCATGCTGTTACAATATCATTGCTAAAAAAGATGTGACGAGTCCAAGTTCCAATTACTTAGATACACACACAATACAGAGGTCTCTTTCAAGCCACAGAACCCCATTGCAATAGGCTGACATGTGTCACCTTTTCTGTATTTAAGAGCCACATCCATGGGCTGGTGACATACTGAGCTATGCATGCTAGGCCTTCTCTGTGTTTGGCTGCTGGAACGAGACCCAACTAGATCTTGTTGCTTCAGGGATTTGGATACCAAATGGGTGGTTAGCACAGTAGAAAAATCCAACCCAGAGCAATATTTTCCCATTGCCAATGTGGGAAATACACGTGTGTGTGCATGTGTGTGTGAGTGTGTGCGCATGAGTGTGTGTGTGTGTGCGTGTGTGTGTGCGTGTGCGTGTGTGTGTGTGTGATGCCTAATGCTACACCACCAGTGAGAACTGCATGTCAGGACTAGCCTTGCCTCCACTAAATGACCTTTATGTTTTTGTTAGGATGTGTTTGGCCAGAGGTTGCCCTCAGTTTTGGCTATACGGTTTAGAGCAGAATTTGGAAAATGAGTCTCAAAATCTGGGGTCAGCAAAACTTTTCTTAAAGGATCAGATAATAAACATTTTAGACTTGGAGGCCAAGAGGAAATAGCAAGGATATTACGTAGATATTTATATAACCATTTAAAATGTAACCACTCAAAAATGTAAAAAACAATTCTTAGCTCACTGGCCGTAAAAAAACAGGCAGCTGGCCAGATTTGGCCCATGGGCTACAGTTTGCCAATCCTTGCCTAAATAAACAATATTGTTGGATTCCTCACTAGTGTTATAGTTCTGTAAGAAAACTTCTCTTAGTTGTAGAAAATTTCTCTTAGGTACAGAAAGTCTGGTTGAAAGAAGATTGAAAAATAAGTTAATATAAAATTACATACAGTAATATACTCCTGAGATATGTAATCCTACATCTTTCTTACTGTCCACAGTAATGATCTTTTAAAGTAATAACATTAAAAAACTTTTTTGTTTTTAAAATTACATACAGTAATATCACTTTTTTGGTGTATAGGTCTATGGTTTTGACAAATACATAGAGTTTTGTAACTGTCCTGTATTAAGTAGTTTTGTATTGCTGCTGTAACAAATTACCACAAACTTATGATGCTTGAGACAATACCGGTTGAGTATCTCACGTTTTCCATAGGTCAGACATCCAGTAG
>NW_012147819.1:0-35226 GCF_000956105.1 Propithecus coquereli | reverse complement strand
CGTTTTGTAAAACAAAGGAGTATGGTGGAGAGGAGGAGCTACTTGTCTAAAAAATGCAGCCAGCACTTGATGTCATAATTTGAAGTGTATGGAGGGGAGAGTTTTGGAGTCTCCTATTTTAGGCATCTGCCGACCTAAATGTTTTTTCTGTAAGAAAGCTGAATAATCTGTAATACTAACATTTTGAATTTAAAACTTTTAGTAGGCAATACATTCATTCACATGATGCAAGAACCAAATCTACATAAAGAAATGTATTGTGAGAAACCTTGCTCTTCCTGCATTCCAGCCACCCTGCAGTGAATCCTGTACATGCTACCAGGGTTTCTTTATGTAAACACAAATATAAATGCTTGTTTGGCCCGTTTTCTTTTCCAAAAGGTAGCCTATTATGCACATTGTTTCATATCTTGCTCTTTTTGTTACTTAGAATCTATCCTGGAAGTTTTTCCATATTGGTACACAGAGATGTGTTATGGATTTAAGAGAATTAAAATTATGTATATTTATTTTGTAAACAGTTTATTGAGATGTTTTAACTCTAAATTATAATTTTTTCCAAACTGTTTCCAATTCTGCCGAGTCAAACTCCCTGGGTAATAGCCCCTTTTACATTTTGACCTGACTCCAAAACTTGACAATTACTTCTGGTTATTAAAACAGTCACTCTCAGAGTGAACAAATTGTTTGAAGGTCTTAATGTAGCGAATATATGTGGTAGTTTCCAACTCATTGGCTGTGGACCATGCAGACTAGCACATCTAATCATAAGAGATCTGTAAAACAATGTCTGCTAACAAAATAAATAAGTCTCACACATAGATGTACTATTATTTTTTAACTGTGTATAGATACAGTGTGATTTCTGAAATACAAAATTATTTTAAAGTGTTTTTAAAAAGTCACTTTCGATTTTAAGAATGGTTTAAAAACGTCTTCCATACACTGTCACATGGGCTGGACTTGAGTGCTTAGAGGCTTGAGTTGGACAATCATCTAGTGGCTGCGTGAGTGTCCACGCTCACACTCTTCTCCTTTAGCTTTGATGTTGGGGTAAGAACAGGAACAGAGAGGGAGGGATTTCTCCTTATGTTCTGCCATGAAGAAGCTGTGCCCATCCTCTGGGGCCAGTCACTAGCTGCTCATCTAGCTCATTGCCTGTGGGCTTTCTGTGGACAGGTGGTGGCAGCTCTTTTAGTGGTGGTATGTGTCATTAGGAATATAATGCTGTTACAGGAGCAGAAAACCCAAATAATAGTGGCTTAAGTAAGAAGAGGTAATGAGAAGTCTGGGGCTATTATAGTGGCTTCACAATGGTATCAGTGGCTTAAGCTCTTTCTAGTTTGTTGCTCTGCCATCCTTAGGGTATGACCCTCATCTTCATTCTCTTCATTCTCACAAAACAGCTGCTAGAGCTCCAGCTATCTCATCCAATTTACAAGAAATAAGAAAGAGTAAAAGAATAAAAGGAGGAAAGGATATTGCCTATCACAGGAAAACAAGTTTCCCAGAACTCTTCCCTCATTGTCCAGAACTGTTACTTGAACAACCTGAGCTGCAACTAGGCATTGTAGTTTTGTTTTTTTGTTTTGTTTTTTTTTTTTTGAGACAGAGTCTCACTGTGTTGCCCGGGGCTAGAGTGCTGTGGCGTCAGCCTAGCTCACAGCAACCTCAAACTCCTGGACTCGAGCGATCCTCCTGCCTCAGCCTCCCAAGTAGCTGGGACTACAGGCATGCACCACCATGCCCAGCTAATTTTTATATGTATATATTTTTAGTTGTACAGCTAATTTCTTTCTATTTTTTTTAGTAGAGACGGGGTCTCGCTCTTGCTCAGGCTGGTCTCGAACTCCCGAGCTCAAACGATCCACCCGCCTCAGCCTCCCAGAGTGCTAGGATTACAGGCGTGAGCCACCGCGCCCGGCCGGCATTGTAGTTTTTAGGCAGGCATATTGCTTTCTCCAATAGGATCGGGGTTCTCTTAGCAAGGAGGAGGGTGAGATTGGCTGTTTAGTAAAAAACAAATCATTTTCATCATTCACTTCCTTGCAAGATTCAGCCACATTTTCCAGTGAACCGCCAGCTTTTTGCAAATCTGTAACCCTCAGGTTCATCCACCCTCTACACTCCCCATCTCCAGAATCCACTGGCATGTGCACAATCTACCTTTAGTACTGCTTAGAGATCAGAAACCCTTGCTGGGGGGCAAGAGAATGCCCTTCCTCTTCTCTGCCTGGCCATCCTGCTAGGCCAGCCTTCTCTGTCCTGCCTCTTCCTCCAAGTGTCCCCTCCAGTGTCGGGTGCTCTGCAGGCTTAGCAGTTTGCAAACAACTTAATGAAGGGGGATAGTTTGGCCAGCCCAATCTTTACAAGGGCTCAGTTAAGGAATCGCTCTTCTCTCACCAACACTGTACTTCCCCATCAAGGAGCCTGTTCTCCCACCCAAAGTTGTCCTCTTGTATTACCTGGGGGGTGGATAGTAGTGGTGTGGCTGCAACTGGTCACCATCACTGGCAGGTTCCTGAACTTAGATTGCTGTCAATTTAGAGGCTCTTAGTCTTAGGCTTTAGCTGAAACTCTGGAGTAACCAGAAAATCCCCCTCGGCTCCCAACATACCTCGTGATACCTTGTGTAGACTTCTCCACGACCCCTCTGCTCCCCGCAAAGACATGCCTCGCCCTCCCCAATGGTGCAGTCCTGAGGTCAATATACTATTCCAAGCTTCAAACCCCATTATTTTTTTCATCATTACTTATAACCACAGATGTATCAGCCGTAAATGTACACACGAACTGCCTCAAATCAGAAGGAAGCTGCAGGGCTAAAACCAAGTCCAGTTAATGGGTTTGAAACAGTTGTTGGGCTTCGAGCCTCATTGCTTCTACCCTTTTAAAAAGCTTCGAGGTAATAAGTCATTATCCAGGGAGATAATATAACCCACGTCACAGATAAAATGCCTAGTTTATTTTCTCTGGCATTCTGAGCTTTGTTTAATGCATGTGGGATTTGGGAGCCCTGAGAGGGAGCCGGGGTGCGTGTGTAAGTGCTGGGTGAACCTGGGAGCAAAGGCAGAAGATTCTTAAGGGGTCTTCTCATCACCTGTAATCCTGCGTCTACAGGCTCCCTCTTTCATCCTGTTTGCTGATGCCTTCCCCCAACTTCCTCCCTCCAGGGATAGATCATTCCTTTTTATTCTTCAGCCACCATAGCAATTTGGCTTGTTTTTATCCTGAATTCCACAGTGTGCAACATTTTCAGCCTTGCCGGATGGAGGCCTAGGTATTACCAGGAGGAACTGATTCCGCAAAGTGTTCCTGCCCTAAGGCCTTCACAGAGGCAAAGTCCACTGGGAGACACATACGGAGTTTTGTCACTGTTCCCGGGTCCCAGAGCCTGGCCTAGCCCAGCTCAGCCCTCAGGAGCCAGGTCCAGAAAGCGGTCCTGCGCTGCTCTCTGATCCACTGCAGCCCTGGAGACTCCAGGATCAAAACTTGTGTGTTGTCTGTTATCCATACTAGAATGTAAGCTCCATGCATGCTGGGAATTTTGTTTGTTTAATTCCCTCCTGTAGCCCCCGTGCCTAGAACGATACTGTCACACAAATGCGCAATAAATATTTGTCCATTGACTGAACACCAGTCTCCAGCTAGGTCACCTTTAGGACCAGCACAGTTCTGCAGCTGACTCAGAGCTTGGGCCTGGATCCTGGCCACACGTAGATCAACTGGAGCGAGTTCAGATCTGACGAGTCCCATTCCAGAGTGTGCACCAGAGGCTGCCCAGAATCCTATAGAAAGCCTGCAGTGGGGCCCACGGGACTGTGTTCATTACTATTCCATTTCTGCAGTGAGTGGCCCAGGACAGAGCGTAGACACTCGAGTGAAGGGTGAGGGCCATTCCCCTCAATCCGGCATCCGCCTCCCTGCCGTGGCTGGGTCACCGTGTTATTACTGCCTCCTGGCACATTATACCGAATCATCACAGGCCACAATTTCTTGTTCTGGACAAAGAGTTCATCTCCCTTTTTAAAAAGGAAGGATATTTCAGTTTGCTGATCAGGTTTCCAGATGAGTCAGCTGGGCATTGAAGATAGTTTCACTATTCTACTTACGAAAAAAAAGGTGGGGAAAGAAGAGAAGACTAAAAAGAAAGGCTTATGTGGTTTACGGTTTGGAGCATTTCTTTTCTGAACCTTTAGAAAATTTTTCTCATGAGGCTTAATACAGCAAAGACTAGAATGGAAAATGTGCTTATCTGGGATCTCAGATGCTGGCAGCCTAATAAATCCAGGCCCAGGTTCAGATCAACATTGTCTGAAGCTATAGCCTCTTGGTATAATCTATAGTCAAAGGGGTAACCAAACATCTTTTCATGAGGACCACTGCTTACTTTTTAAAAATCACAGAAGTAGGACCAAAGGAAAACTTTAAAGCTGACATCATTGAACTTCATAAGCTGAAAATAACCTATATCTGCCGAAGAGAGAAAACAAAGATTTACACAAACTGCCAAGCGGCACCCAGAGGGCTCCCAAGTTTTCTTAAGCAAGACTCATTTTTATTCCCTGAAGAGCTTCGGTAGAAAGAACCCAGGATGGAATTTGGAAAAACTAAGGCTGGCAATCATTGATCTAACAGAGGGTAAAATACTTTGGAATTGATTTTCTTAGTCCTGAAAACCCTGCAGTAGCTCCCTGTTACAGAGTGTTTGTGTCCACCCAAGATTCAGATGTTGAAGCCCTACGGCCGGTGTGATGTATTAGGAAACGGGGCCTTTGGGAGGGGATCAGGCTTAGATGAGGTCATGAGGGTAGGGCCCTTTAATGTGATTAGCACCCATGTAAGAAGAAGAAACACCAGAGCTTCCTGTCTTTGCCACGTGAGATTACAAGGAGATGGCAGCTGACTACAAGCTAGGAAGAGCACCCTCACCAAGACCTGGCCATGCCGGCACCTTGATCTCAGACTTCCCAGCCTCCAGAACTGTGAGAAATAAATGTCTGTCGTTAAAGCCACCCAGTCTATGGTATTTTATTATGGCAGCTTGAATAGACTAAGACACTTTCCATTTCATTTCCTCCCCATTTTAAAGGCCTACATCTACCTACAGGCTCTGAATCACCTCCCCACTAATCTCCCCTCATTTTCTCTGTTCCAGCCCATTGGCCTCCTAGCACACACCAAGCACATTCCTACCTCAGGGCCTTTGCATCAGCTGCTTCTCACCTGGAATGCTCTCTTCCAGGTACCCACAGGGCATGGCTCACTCCCTAACATCCCCCTGGTCTTCCCTCAATGTCACCATCTCAGTGGGGCCTTCCCTAAAACCATAACTGTTACCCCACATTGCCTGCCCTCTCCCCTGCTTTATTTCTTTCCATAGCATTTCTATTTTTCCTCACTTAATCCTTTCTATTATCTATCTTCCCTACTGGATCATAATTTTCAATGAGAAAAAGTATTTTTGTGTTTTCTGCTATAACCTTGGCACCTAGAATAGTGCCTGATACATAATAAGCCCTCAATAATTTTTTTTATTGGCCAGGCACAGTGGCTCACACCTGTAATCCTAGCATTTTGGGAGGCCAAGGCAGGAGGATCACTTGATCTCAGGAGTTCAAGACCAGCCTGACTAAGAGCCAGACTCCATCTCTACTAAAAATAGAAAAATTAGCCCAGTATGGTGGCACATTCCTGTAGTCCTAGCTACTTGGGAGGCTGACGCAAGAAGATTGCTTAAGCCCAAGAGTTTGAGGTTGCTGTGAGCTAGGCTGATGCCATAGCACTCTAGCCCAGGCAACAGAGCGAGACTGTGTCTCAAAAAAAAAAATAATAATAATAATATTTTTTAATTGAATGAATGAAATTAACTGATCCTAAACTTACCTAAATCTGAGGTCTAGACTTATCTGTACACACTGTATAGTCTCCATTGTGTTTGCAAAGTATTTGTTCTCTTCCATCCAGATCTTCCGCATGGTTCCACGGGCTGCTCCAGGTTGCTGGTTGAATGGGCCAGGTGAGAGGCACACTAAACCCTCAACAACAGGGCGAGAGGACCCACGAGGGAGCCAGGTCTGGGCAAGTGAGAGTATGGGGAGACCAATAGAGCCACAGAGGTCAACTGCAGAAAAGACAGCAAGTGTCTAAGGTGTCACTGCACTCTGGGTGATCCCGTACATCCCAACAGGAGGTGGGCACAGCAGCAAGGAATTCAGATGTCAACCAAATGCTCAGGCAAGCTGTAGGCTTACTTCCAGAAAATCTGTCCACACCAGACAGGCCACTAGCCGGGGGGTCAAGGGCAGAATTCAGAACAATGGGAGGTATTAAGGCCTTACATGTGCAGTCCCAGAAGAGTAGGGACAGAGAAGAAATCAAGAGTCTTCAGAGTGGTCCATCCCAGGACCTACAGAGCTTATCACTTGGGGGGAAGGTACTTGGGGATGGGATGGGGCTGGTGGAGCCCCCTTAGCTGGCCCCCTAGCCCACCGGTTGAACAGAGAAGTGACCGCCTCCTTTTGCCATGCTCGCTCAGGAAGTATTAATAAAATAGGTCTGATGCTGGGGTGCAGACACCCCACAGATTTAGCAGCGAGAAGTTGGGAAAGCCAGAGGAAGCGGAAGGAAGCAAGGTCATTGATACCACTACGGTTGTTCTAATACTATTATCTTCTTGTCCCCAAGGGAGGCTTAAGGAATTGCGTTTCTGCTCTCAAGAGTTGCTTCCTAACAGCGCTCTCATCACTGAGCTCTTCTTCTCCATTTCTGGTGCCCTGTTCTGTCTGATAGATGAATTTAAATTCACTATTTTAAATACCATTGCTTTAATGAAAGCTTATCCAGGGGCCAGAGGAGTTAACCAGCCCCCCCAGAGTCAGAGCTAACATTCCATTCAGAGCTCAAACCGATAGTGGATTAATTAATTCTGCCTTTAAAGAAGAGAAAGAAAAACCCTCGTCTTTCTTTAAGAACCACGATAAACTACTTCTTTATTTTTTGTCGGTTTTATCAACCATTTTTTTTTTTTAAGAGCTGGGCTCAGCTTTATTGGTTTTTTTCTGTGCCCTTTCAAGTAAAAAGAACTTTTATTAACACAGTTCCTAACACAGTTCACAGTGCCTGTTAAGCAGTGGGCTTCTGAATAGGACCTTCCCGCAAGGCCGGGAGGAGTGACAGATAGTGCCCGGCGCCCAGGGTTTGCACTTGGCCGCCGCAGTCAGGGAGCCTGTTCCTGAAGATGCGACAGGCCGGCGGAGACTTCCATATGGATGAAAGTACAGATATTTGGAAAGTGAGTGACAAAGGACAGAGGAGAAAACATTTCCCAGGATTCGGCTCCTTTCACATAATTTTGAGCTGCCCAGTTTGGGTCTATTTCTTAATTTGGGGCCAGTCAGAAGAAAAAGCCATTTTAATCATATTCATTCTACAGCTTCCGGCTGCCCCGCTGCAGCGCGCTGGCCCAGGGCATCTTCTGGCCGAGGAGCTCCAAGCTGCTCACAAGTCCAGCAGGTTCTCATCACGCTCTTGCTCTCCCTGCCCCAGCCAGCCCCTTCCCCAGGTATCTCTCTGTCGTGAATTCTGTTTTCCAAGGAAGGAGACCAAACCCTGAACTGGTCATTACTTTTCTGAAGTTACCAAAATGTAATGAAGCCTGGACTTAGGCCCATATTCAACCCAGGTCCCCAGGACCAGTGAGGACGGCTGCACCGCCTCTCCCCGGTGACTTCACTGCAGCCAGAGCCAAGCCCCCAGGGCAGGCCTGGGTCCCTCTGAGCCCCTAGGGTGACTGACATGGCCCTTGGTCCTGAGACAGACCACTTTGCAGGCTCTTGATTTCTTCTCTATCTAGAACTGCATATACAAGGCCTCGATACCTTCCCTGGTGCTAGTTAGTGTCCTCCCCTAGGGACTGAATTCTGCTCTTGACCCCTAGACACAATGATTCTGGCCTCCTTGGAGCAATTGGAATCATCACAGGCCTTGCCCATGGTCTGTCTGAGTGAGCCAGGCTTGGGCATGTTCCCCAACTGTGTTTCCACATCAAACCCCTCTCCCCTGAGAGAAAGAAAGAAACCCTGAGCAGTGCAGCCTGGCACCCCCTCTCTTCTTGTACCTGCCTGGCCACCATGTCTCCTGGGGTGACACGGGCTGGGAACAGCAATTCTTAAAGACATGTTTCTGCTACTCAGCCTCCTGGGACAGAATTCTTCTCCTCTTTATTTTTTTCTGAGCAAGACAGAGCCAATTCCCAACTATCATATCTCTGTTGCAACTTTGCACTGCTTTTCAAGGTGGATTTTATGGTTATTTGCAGCAGAGAATGCCCCCAGCTCTGTTTTCTCTCCCATCCCCCAAAGAACCAGGCTTGACAAAGTAATTCTGTACAGCTCCCACCAGCAGGAAGAACATCAGCAGTTCAGACACAATACAATAAAAACCACCAGCTTGTTTTCTCACCGGTTGCCTTGTAGCTAAGTGCTAATGGTGTCTTCTGTCGAATCGATTAGGTCTGTTGGCTGGGTTTCTAATACCCCTGGCCGATCTGCAATTATAGAATACCTGCTGCTTTTCTGTCTTCTTACCTAATCATTCCATAGCTCCTTAAGGCAAGGTAAGACATTTCCACCCACTCCTCGATTTGGAATGAAGAAACTAAGGCAGTTCACATACAAAGCTCATGGCAGAATTGAGCCAATGACCTTCTAACGCCCACTGGAGCACTTTACCCACAGTCCTCTGCCACCAGGTTACTTTGGTCAATTACTCTAAACAGCCCGGTTTCCCTGCCCCCGCAGAGACTCCTCAGAGCATTCTGAGATCCCACCCATGCAGCTGGCTGGACCAGGTCCCTGCCTTCAAGGCTGGCCAGTGGCCTATGAGGTGGCCTGGAGTGAAAATGTTGCCAAATAAGGCCGAGCCCATCGCATCTCTCAGGGAATTTGAACTCAGAATACACAGAGGGAGGAGCTCTTCAGGAGCTGCAGAGATTGTAGCAGCAGGGACAGAGTCACCACATTGTCACAGAAGTGGAGGTGCAAAGCTGGGAGGCCACATGCTGCTGCCACATCCCCTGATAAAGCCTGCTGCCGTGGGGTGACCTTCCTGAATGCGCTCACAGAGAGGTTGTGGGCTCTTCCTACTCATCCTCGGGGCCGTTGGAAGTTTCCATCTTCCTTATTTGCTCCTGAATTCTTACCATCAGCCCTCATTGCTAAAGATAAACCAACCATGGCACCATGGCATTCAGAAGGGCTGAGGGACAGGTTCCAGATGGGCTAATGTAGGCATAAGGCAGAAAAGAAGGTCGAGAGAGCCTGAGTGCCGCCATTTGGCCAGTACCAGACCCCAACCTCCCCGAACAAGGAAGTTGCCGGCAAGGTGCCAATCCCGGACCACCCAAGGATGGATGAATTACTAAGCTGTCTGTGCTTACCTTTCTGTGACAACAGTTCATAATTAACCTGTAGGCCTGACCTTAAGACAATGCTGGTCACGTACAGATATTTCCTAACAGGGTTTTGGACACATAAAAATGTGACCATTGCCCCATAAGGTGTCCCCCTCCTGCTCAGGGAAGGATCCCTACTCGTCTCTGTCTCTCTCTCAGTATATGTTCTGTGGCTAGCTGGCTCGCTCTCGAATTCTTTCCAGCGTGAAGCCAAGAACCCACTTGGCGAGTTCAGGGTGCTTCCTTCCTTCACTGGGACACCCCCGCACCAAGACCTGTTGGTTCCTCTGATGATACATTTTCTCTAGGGCAGGACTGGAAGAGAAGCAAGGGAGTGCATGAAGGTGATAGAAACAGGGAATTTTTGATAGGTTTGGAGCCCAGGCCCGGCCATGGCAAACAAAGAAAGAGAAAGCAGGCAGGAGGGGAGGGGAACACGGACGGTGAGAAGGGATAAGCTGGGCCAGATCTGAAGGCCATTGGGAACGCCGACGACTCATGCTGGGTTTTAAAGTTGCTTTTGCTTCTTTTAGTTCTGAACCAGCAGTTGACGAGTGCGAAGGCTACCCCAGAGTCGGGAACACAAGTGATGGGGCGGAACTGCGGTTCCTCAGAGTTCAGTGCTCTCACTGGCTCAGAGGAGCTCACTGCACGGGCTCCCTGCCTTTTGCACCACAAGGCCAGCAACAGGCCCACATCAGCCCTTACGATCTTCCCACTCCCACATAAGTAAGTTCCTCCTCTGCCATGGTTACCCCACACGCTGTTTTTATAGGTCACCAGGCCTGTGTGGTCGTGGTCCACCAACAGAAGGGCACGGCTGCTAGAGAGAAGCTTGGCCTCCAGCTGGGGTCCTCTGTCCCCTCTACACCCCATCCCATCACTTCGGGGGACAAATCCTGCAGATGAGGGTCTCTGAAACTAAGACTGCCCCCGAAACAGCTTCCCTGCCTTCTCTTCCTTCCCCTCCACCAACTTGGGACAGGATCACTTATCCAACCCCTCGAAGGAAGGGGAGAGAACCATCGACAGTTCCAGGCTGGGTGCTGGTATTTCACATGCGTTATTCAGTCTTCACATTCCCTGTAGGAGACGCATCATTACATTATCACCCCATGTTGCAGGTAAAGAAACTGAGGCACAGGGAGATCAAACCACTTCCTCAAAATCACAGAGCAAGTAAAGGCATTGAAACCCCAAGATCATCTAACACCAAATCCCAGGCTCTTCCCATAGCACTCTGATGCCCCTGCAAATCTGCTCAGAACCACCCAGGTGTGTGACCGCCATGGGTCCTCCAACTCCCTTAGCATTCACACGTGGCCCAGTGGATTGCAAGTGTATTTGATTTATTGGAGATTTTCTTTTTCAGTCATTCCAGAGCCAAATAATGGCTCTGGTTTTTCTTTCTCTTACACCTCACATGCAATCCACCAGGAAGCCCTGTTGAAGCCTCAACAGTTACCTAGGAGCTCACTCTTTCCGCTGCTACCTCCTTGGGCTGAGTGACACCTGGCTTTCCTGCATTCCTGCTGTTGGACTTCTTCCCTGCTACAGCTGCAGATGGATTTAAAACTAAGTCCGATGTGCCACGCTGTGCTCCACCACCGCCAGAGCTCCCCCATTCACCCAGAGTCACGTATTCTCTGACCTCGTCTGCAAGGCCTTAGTGGCCATGGTCGGGCTCCGTTCCTCTCTCTCCGATGTTTCTCTCTGCCTTGTTGTCACTGCTCCAGCCGCCTGAGTCTCCTCGTGCTTCTCAGAACACTCCTACCTTCCAGCCTTTGCCCTGAACACTCCTCCCCTAGACATCACTTGGCTAATCCCGTCACCTCCTCCACCTGCTCACACATCACCTTCCCTCTGAAGCCTCCCCGGCTTCCCCTTCTTCATACATTTCCAGCTCCACTTACCCTGCTCCAGTAACCTCTTAACTTACCTATCTGTTGTGTTTGTGATGGAGTGTCTGTCCCCCTCCGCTAGAGTGAATACACCATAAGAACAGGGATCTTTGTCTCTATTGGTCACTGATACATCCCAGTGCCCAGAACAGAGGCTGGCACTTACTAGGTGTTCACTAAATATTGCTTGAAGGAATAAAATAGATACAGAGCTCACAGGATCCATCCTACAGTCTTTATGCTCGTCTCTCCCTGGGTCTGGCTGGGCACAGCTGCGATCCATCATCTCCGACGTCCACTTCTAGGGCGGGACACAGGTACAACTTTCACTCCTCTGCTTCTCTCCCTAAACTCCTCTCTCTCTGGGAGGAAACGTCTGTGTAATGCATGTGTCTCAATCAGCTACCCCAGCCCTGTAATTCTGCCATAAATGCAAAACATCTCACTCTCACATAAGGACAGCTCTTGGTTCTTTCCATTCTACATGGAATGAACACTTGAGGCATCTGAAACTTCAATCAAGTGATGCCAAAACAGTCAGTGCAAATCCCAGTGTGCTTTAATGAACAGCGTCCCCCCTGCAATTCTTTTTATTGTAGTCAGAAATGGCTAATGGTGAACATCATTAGAGTAGCATAGGCTTAAAAACTGAATGTGGGTTAATGTTCATAACAAGAGGAGTAATTAGTTTCTCCACAGACATTTACACTTAATTTCTAAAGCCTATTATTTATTATATTTTGTCTTATTTAGGGCCCTTGGTAAATTGTTTGCATTTAACAAGTTGTTTGAGTCTCAGAAGTCTTGTATTTCATACTCAAGAAGTCAAAGCAACACCTTTGATCAAAGTGGAACGTTTTAATTAAATAACCATAAAATTCTCCTCAAGGAAACGATTACACCCAAAAGCACAGTGAACAGATTTTCTTTTTGTTGCTCTTCTTAATTCTCGACATTGGCCCAGTTTGGTCACTATCCTACTGCATTTATCCAGTATTTAGCCAATAGTACTTAGCCCAGTGTTGTCCTCTTTGCAGTGGTGGCCAAGACCATGTCCAATCTCCCGGAAACTGCCCCATGATTGAAGAGTCTCTGGAGGCCCTGATCCAGTACGCAAGGGATGGGTCCTAAAATCTACTCCCCGGAAAAGCTTCCTTGATGCTGCTGGTGGAAACCGGATGTAGAAACCAGTGCATTGGTGACTTGCTCCAGAAGAGACTGAGCAAAGCACTTTGCACACGGTACTATTCACTCCAAAATATGCAATGACTTGGATACAAAGAAGAGAATTGGGCACTACTAATAGTTACTGAGCATGTGATATGGAAGCTCTGGGAGAATAAGGACCTTATTAGTCCTATTCTCAATCCTATCGCCAGTACTGGAACACAGTAGGTGCTAATAAACATCAGTTGAGGCCGGGCATGGTGGCTCACGCCTGTAATCCTAGCACTCTGGGAGGCCCAGGCGGGTGGATTGCTCAAGGTCAGGAGTTCGAGACCAGCCTGAGCAAGAGTGAGACCCCGTCTCTACTAAAAATAGAAAGAAATTAATCGGACAACTAAAAATATATAGAAAAAATTAGCCAGACATGGTGGCGCATGCCTGTAGTCCCAGGTACTTGGGAGGCTGAGGCAGAAGGATTGCTTTAGCCCAGGACTTTGAGGTTTCTGTGAGATAGGCTGATGCCATGACACTGTGGCCTGGGCAACAGAGTGAGATTCTGTCTCAAAAAAAAAAAAAAAAATCAGTTGAGTAAATGAACCTACTCTATGCTGATCGCTTTACATACAATAATCACTTAGCTTACTCCTTACCAAACGAGGTAAAGTAGAGGCTTATCGGCCCTGTTGGACAGATGGGCATAATAATATTCCAAGAAGTTAAGTAAGTTGCTCAATTAGCCAGGAAGTGCCTGAGAAGACTGGAACTCAGGTTTGTTTAGCTCCAAAGCCGTTGCCTATTGCATACCCCACCGGCAGCCAGGTAGACAGGTCAGGGTGGGTTCAGACTGTGTCAGTTACTGCCTTTGCCAGCCCCATCTGCAGCAGTAACTGAAGACCTCCAACCTGCCAATTCAGCCCACTCACCTCCTCCAGGGCCCATCCTGACACCATCTCCATCAGAAGGTAGATTCTGGAATATGTCACACTGCCTTGAGTTGGGATTCTGTTGTACTCAGGGTGGCTCCACCCATCCACATGTTCACAGAGCTGGACAATCCCCACCCTGTCTGCTTTCTTCCCAATCCCTGCCAAGAGGGATCTATCTATAAGATCCAACTTTTCCTGGGCCCATTCTTGGAAGTCTTGTCTCTAAATGGGGGCCCTGATAACCTGCCCAGCCCTTGGGCACAAGGAGACATAGACCACAGGCTTTCGCGCTGTGGCAGCTTCATAGGCAGAGGTCCCATCCACTCCCAGACTTTCTTCCTTGTCAATTCCTGCCCTTAAACCAAGCCCAGCATGACTGTGAGCCACATCCTTCACACAGGCCCAGGCAGATGGCACCTCTAATCCAGATCACGTATCTATTTAATAGCAAACAAACATCACTGCTCGCAAAGGACCAGGAAGGCAGGGCTGGTGGATCAGCATGCTCTCTATGTGAACAACTTTAAAATAGCTTCTCTCTTGAGTGAGGGGTCACAAGCTTCCTTTTCACACATGAGTAATAGCACATTAATATGGCACCTTGCTGGGTAAGTGTGGCCCAATTTTCTTGCATCACGGGAATGAGAGCTTCGAGGCACCCCTAAAACTCCAAGCCCCTCACAGTCCTGTCCCTTCTGTGCCACAGTCCTGATGATGACGGATGATGGCGATGGAGAGCATTTCCATGCTGCTGGGATACTCACTCTTCTCCAGCACTAATGTCTTAGCGCCATAAAGGCACATTGTATTTTCAAGGCTTGTCTGATCCTATTTCTTTGTAAATTGAATTAAGCTCTTTACTGTGTATTACTGATATTAAAAAAAAATGAATTCACATCTTGCAAACACAGCAAAAAGCAATCGCTCCTATGGCAAGGAAGTCATTGGCCAGCAGCCACAGGAACTCAATTTTAACTTTCAAGCCCAGTCAGCAGGCAAACACTCTGGCCAACAGCAGGGGCAGCCCTGGACAGCATTGCCAGCTGGGTATGGTGAGCTGTCAGCATCCCAGGTCTCTCTCTTTCCTTCTTTTTCCTTCCCATCCACTTCCAGTGCCTCTTCAACCCAAACACTCCACCCTCTCATCCTTCCTGGTCTCTCCTGCGTCCTAGAGAAAAGAGCCTATACGTGTGTCCACGTGAAGGTCAGGTACCTAAGTGGCACGACCCAGGTGAAAAATGATTTATAAAGTGCTATGCAAGAATAATAATAATGCCTTCTATGTGAATTGCTTCTACACTTTGCCAGGTGCTCCTGTCTCAGTGGCATAAGAACTCTCATTAAGCTTTTATTCCCAATCCCTCTATCCCCAGTTTCTTTGCATTTCAGGATCCCGGTGGTAAGGAATGAAAAATAAAGGAAAGAAGAAATGAAGTTTAAAATTACCAGGCCTCAGGGAGCAGTGATTTTGGGTAGAGCCTAGAGAAGAGTTAGGGGTAGTTTCCTGCACTCCTCAAGTTGCTGGAAGATAGTAGCCCCGTATCTGTCTTTTGGCTTTTTTGAATATTTTAAATGATTGAGACCAATGTCAACGGAAAAAGACCAAACTCTGTAAAATAATTTTAAAGAGATTTACTCTGAGCCAAATTTGAGGACCATGACCCGGAGCCATGCCCAAGAGGCCTTGAGCAAGTGGACTCGCTGAGGTTGGGTTACAGTTTGGTTTTATACATTTCAAGGAGACAGGGGTTACAGGTAAAATCATAAACCAATACGTAGAAGGAATACATTGGTTTGGCCCGAAAAGGTGGGCCATCTTGAAGTGGGGACTTACAGGTTATAGGTGGGTTTAAAGATTCTTTGGCTTATAATTGGTTAAAGACATGAAGCTTTGTCTAGAGGCTTGGAATGTTTCAATATAAGGAGCTCTTTATCAGACATAAGCCACTGGACAAAGATTTATTGTGTAAATTGAGGACCTGCAGGTTTGTCTTGCATAGCCTTAGGCCTGTTAATGGGTTACAAGGGATGTCACCAAGAAGGCAGGGGGTATGATGAGGCATGTCTGACCTTCCTCCTGGCAGGCAATTCAGTTTTAGGATATTCCTTTGGCCACGAGGGGGTCCGTTTAGTCAGCCGGTGTGGGGGGTAAGCCTTAAAATTTTATTTTAGCTCACACCAATAAAAGCATGGAAGGAGCGTGGACTACTTTGGCATGACATTCCCATGATCTAAATGCCCATGTTAAGAGAATGAGTAAATAGTATGCATCAATTAAAAGAATAAGATAGATCTATTAATATATGTACGGATATGGAAAAGTCTCCATTGAAAAAAGCAAGTCACTGAATAATGTATCTAGTATGTAGAATCTTATTAATACATACATACACACACATACATACACATAACAACCATGTCTATATGTAAAATATGTATGTGACAATACATGAAAAAAGTCAGGATGGATACATCCCAAATTATCAATAGTCGTCATAGGTGGGGAAGGGAGTGAGATTACAGGAATAAGAAATTAAAGGGAATTTTCATTGTTTATTCTAGATACTTCTATATTGTTTGAATTTGGGCTTATAAGGAACATGCATTGATTTTGTAATTTTTTTCATGAAAACAATAAGGTCTTTCCACGTCAAAGGAAATTAATAAACTGGTCCTCCACTGCCAGCCATTTAAGGCAGGCAGCTTGGGACTGTGGCCTGATGGCTAATGCCCCAGGCTAGTGTCCCCATGTGAGTGGCCCCAAAGCTGGGCCCATGACTTCAGTGACCTGAGCACTTGCTTGTAACCTACACACCCTCATTGTACCCAGGCCCTGAAACTGGGTAGAAAATTCCAGCTAAGCACTGAGAACTTGCGAGTACTATATCTGACGGGAATACCAGACTCTAGCTGTTCCTCCTATTAGAATTCATATTGAGAGTCAAGGAATGAAAATATTTTGCACGTCTTGCTGTGGCACCTGGATAAACATACACATACTTGTAGTTACCTGACTAATGATCTTGCTTTTAAGATTGTTTTTTTCAAGGAGCTAGGAGGAAGGTTATCACAGAAATTATATCTTCACTCAGGAAAATGCTGTCAGGTTTTAATCGAACTTGTGCCGAAAATATTAATAGTAACTTTAGGGTGTGTGAGTCTATTTCTTTCCTATATTGAGTGCAGGTGAAAACCCTAGTTGGTGGCCCCTGCATGTGTGTCATCTACTTGCTGCCTACACCACAGCTCCCGTGCCAGCTCTGCCTGCGATGGTGTCTCCAGGCTGAGTCTCGAGGTTTCTTCTTCTCTGGGATAGCTACTGGCCTGAGCTATTGTCAGGCCCCAGGTTTCCTTCCTACAGGAGAGATTACACAGCACTCTGGGCTCCAGCAGGGTCAGGCTGCTCATCCCCAGTGTGAGATAATTTCTGAAAAGGTCTATACCTCCTTCCTGACAACCCAATGGTAGCTACCTATGGTTTCTCCTCACGGCTCTGGGTAGCCACTGGCTGGAAACATGAGTGCCCTATTGGGAAAGCCTTGCCCTGACCAGTCAGGAACACAATAGTAGGAGGGAGAGGTTTGCCTTGGCTACAGGCACTTGCAGCTTGAATTTGGGGCAAAATGTCTGTAGAGATTTGACAAACAATGACAGAATCAACTAAAAATTGGTGTGCTTTGAATTGCCATCATGCAACTGGCAATTCCAACCAATGTCAGAGACAAAATCCTCATCCCTGCCAGGGTAGACCCCTCTCAAATCCTGTACAACAATGCCCAGGAACCTCCTAGCACACCCTGGCTAAGAATGTGGGCTCTGAAGTTAGACACCCTGGTTAGAATCCTGAGCCTACCACTTACTGACTCTGGGAGCTTGTAAGACACTTAACATCTCTGAGCCTCAGTTTCTGCTACCGTAAAATGTTAATATGGTATTTCACAGGGTCATTGCAAAGATACAATGAGAGAAACTATGTAAAAACTCTTGGTAAACGGTAAAGCGATATAAAACGTCTTATTTAATATTTGTAGTTAAAATTAGGTTTGCATTTGAGATTTCCCAAATATGGCCAGTGTTTTCACTCTTCCATGCTTTTCCGTGTGTTGCACTCTCTGCGATGCTTGCCCTCTCTACCTGCTCTCTTCCTCTTTTTCTCTGTAATCTGTATCTTCTAGACCTCCCCAGCCTGCTGTTTCAAAATAAAGCCACGCTTCCTTTTCAAGTCCAAATTAAGATGGCCAAAGCCCCTACCTCACGAGATATGGTATCCCAGGGATCCCAGAGGGTCACACCTTCACTTCCTCATAAATCAGCTCCCCCTGCCACTTACCTACTGTCACACCCTCTCCAGGCTGACTTTGCCACCATAGGCCACAGTCAGCCCCCGGTGCTGCTGAGGGTCTCCCTGGAGCGCTAGCAACCCACACAGATGTTTCTTCTCCCAGTGTCCATTCAGCAAGGGCAGCCGAGCTCACAGCAAAACTGCCTGGGCTCCAGGGGCACAGCTCTGAGCATCCCCTCTTCCAGGTGACATTCGCTGTCATTCCCCCAGGCCAGTTCATGGTGCCAGGTACCTGAGCCAGAGGGACTTGACCATCATTCCCTCCCCCAATCTAGGTCCAGGTCATTAACCCAGATCTCCTCCCTTGTGTTGAGTGCACGTCCCAGCTCGGTCAGTGGCTCTATTCCCTGGACTAGTCCCCTGATGCACGCTCCCTGGTATTTGACCCAAATGAATAGAAACCCGACCCAGTTCTCACATGACTTGGGTGTAGCACCTAGGCTAGGTTTGATCCGGTTGACACCATGATGCCCAACGCCTCGGCAGGCCAATTGCCAGCACACCCTGGGACATTCCTGGAGGTTAGGTCAGGAACCTGGCAGGGCCTCAGGACATGAGCCAGCCTCTGCCTCTCCTCGCGTGGTGCAGACATTCACTAAAGCAAATGAAACCCTACCCAGGCTCAGCCAACGATGAACTTTGGAGAATGAGGAGTCCGAGCTTGTCCTTTAGAACTGTCTTCAGCTGTTTTGCTTCTCCTAATGGATGGTCTTCACAGCTAGACTTAGGAAAGAAAACCTTTTGTATGATCGCTGCTGTGTGCTGAATTGTGTTCCCCTAAAAATTCCTACATCAGTTCCTAACTCTCAGTGTTTCAGAATACGACCAAATTTGGAGACAGAGTCTTTAAAGAAGTAATTTAAGTTACATGAGGTTATTGAGGTGAGTCCTAATCCAACAGGGCTGGTGTCCCTATAAGAAGAGAAAATTCGGACACAGCCGTGTGCAGAGGGAAGACCCTGTTGAGTCCCAGGGAGAAGACATCCACCTGCCAGCCACGGAGAGAGGCCCGGAGCAGACCCTTCCCTCATGGCCCTCAGGGGAAACCAACGCCGTCGACACTTTGGTCTCAGATTTCTCATGTTCGCGATTGTGAAAAAACAAATTCCTGTTGTTTAAACCACCCAAACTGTGGTATTTTGTTACAGCAGCCTTATCAAAGGAATATAACCATTCAGCACTAAAATAAGAAGGAAAGAGAGAGAAACCCATGAATAGGTGGGAATTGCCGCCTGAGCTCTCTCCTGGACCCACCGCATCCCCCCCGACAGGTCGGCCACAGCGACAGCCAGGGTTAGCCCCGGCTGTAGCTTTGTGTCTGATTCCCCAAGACACTGGGAGTCTCTGTTTCTCATTCCTAACGCTAGGTCTTCCCGCAGCCACAGGAGTACAAAGCAAGATCAAGGTGCTGCGGGTTGGAGGGTGGGGCGGTCATCTATCAGCAAGGCAAGGGATGCGGCCACAATGGCTCCCTTCAATCATTATTTCAGCTTCATCAGGCAGATGCCGCCAGAGAACTGAGCTTGGAAACAAACGGACCAATGAGGAGGGAAGCGCTGTCCAGAGGCTGGAGGTTGTGTGCTGCTGGCCTCTGTCGCCAAAAGGAACGGAAAAAAATGATGAGTATCCTTCAGGCAGAGAGAGAAAGAAAGAAACTCTCCCAGGAATGCTGCCGAGAGCAAGGAGGCATCTGCAACGTGCCTTTCGTAACCTACTCGGACTTGTATTTTACAATGGGTCCAATACCTACACAAGGAACTGGCCAGAGAAATATGAATCATTTGGGTCTGGTGCTGCTTCAATGTTGTTTTTTTTTCTTTTTTTCTTAAAAGAAACATTGCAAAGCTGAACATCTGAAATGATTTTGGATTCACACCCACTGTCTGCAGAACAGCTTGGAGCTGACTAGTTTAGCTCTCTGAAAGACACTGGGATCCGTTCAGACGCTGCCCACACGCCAGAGCCTGGCACCAGCCAAGCTCGGAGAGATTTGGTTCTTGCAGACAGCTCCCTTCGTCTCCCTCCTGCTGTCAGCTGGGCTGCTGCTTGCTGTCTTTATCCCTGGTTTGGGGGTAGCTGCTTCCATCCTCGCCCAGTCCCTCACTCCCAGCCGTTAGGATATGGCAAAGTTGACCGCTCAGCCTCTCTAGACAAGCTCTTAGAGCCACACTCTTGTTCTCTCTCCCTCCTCCCCTGATCAAACATTGCTTGTATTTGTGTAAATCTGAACAGGCTGCTGCACAAGCTATCTTCTCACTAGCTCGCTTCCTGCCAGCTCTTGTTCTGCGTCGTCTTCTCTGACAACCAATTTGCTTAGACGAAACGGACCTCACGTAACAGCCTCCACTCACCCCCAGCAAAGGTGGCTTCCAAGCCCCAGTTGAGGCATAGACATCTACATACTTTAGTTGCAGAAGCAAACACCGGGACAGGTCCCTGGCACCCCTCCAGGGAGGGCCCACACTGTCCTGCCTTGTACCTCAGCTACCTGGTCAGAGATTACATGAGCAATTGTCACATAGTTGTCCTTCAACCTCTTCCCAGAGATTTCAAGTGCTCCAAATTGTTTTGGCTAATAAAAACCAAGGAGATTTGCAGGAAACTCCAGATGCATTTGAACGCTTGGGGGGATTGCGCAGCCTGAAGGCAGATGAAACTTAACTCAAATAAACATAAGGTAATGTGCGTTGGCAAAAGTCACCTCAGATGCGAGCGTACATCTGTGCACTCCAAATTTGTATCTGTCTCCGAGGAAGGAGATCTAGGAATAGCTCATAATGGATGAAATGTGAGCAGAGTAGTCAAAGATTGTCCCAGAGCAACTACTTCTTGACGAGGTAAATCAGATCTCATTTTGCAGGGACTCCATCCGTGGCCCAAACTGGAATGTGCGGCTTGGTTCTGCTACAGATTCCATAGTTCCCTCCCTGCTTCCAGGCGTGGGAAGACAACAGGAAGTGGTTTTCAGGTGATGCCCTTTGAAGCCAGGAGTGCGTGGTGGTATTCCTGATGGGGAAAGTAGAGGTGTGTGTCTGTGTTTGTCCATTTTTGCCAATGACTGCCAAGCCCTGGAAAATGCCAAGTTCTCTGCCTCTGCTGTTTAACCCCCAGGAATATGTTTAGATGAAGGGCCATCTTTCAATTGATAACATCCCCTGACTTCAGTTAATTTTCTACTTTGTTACATAAAAGTTAGTGAAAAGCTGTGTTTTTATATCTTATATACATTTGCTACAAAGGGAGTTTAGTTCTTGGGGTGGGTGGGATACATACAACACACATTCATATACATATATATACACACACAAATACATACATACATATGTGTGTGTCTGCACACACGCACACACACACACACACACACACACACACACACACACACACATACACACATACTTCTGCTCCCTGCGATTCCTATAGGTCTGACTCTGCCCGGCCCCAGAAACCCAGCAGACAGGGAAGTGACTACCAGCAGTTCAGAGGCACCAGCCCTTGCCAGGCAGGAGGAGGCTGGTGCAGCCCCCCAGTCATGCCTTTGTCCCGGCCACCTGCCCCTCCTCCAAACCTCTGAAGGGTGCGGGAAGAAGGCCACCAGCCCTGAATCTTCAAGCCTTCTCCAAGATGTGCTGATACCTGGAAACAGGAGAGAGAGATGGCTTGTCACCTCCCTCTGGCCTCACAGCAACATGGGCTGAACAGGGCCTCAGCCAGCTCTGCTACAGCGACGGCGCACAGTCAAGGAGCAATGTGCTAAGGGAGGCTGTGGGCTGGGCGGGGATTTGGGGTGTGAATGTCCTCCCTCCTAGAAAGTGGGGAGAGAAGTTCCAGTGCCCGGCAATCCAGAGGCCCCCGAGGCATGGAGGAGAAAGGGAGGCGTGGCCACAGCCCCACCTCCAGGGACTGGGCAGGTCCATTTGGTCTGCCCCTCGCACAGGGCCCCACAACACCATCATTCAGCTGGAAACCCCGAGTCCATCTGGCACGAGGTGGGGGGGCAGTTCACAGGGGACAGTGCGAAACGTGCAGAGCTTCCAGCGGTGTGGAAGTCCATGCTGAAAACTGTGGACTTCCTCCTCAGTCCTCAAGAACTGAGCCATCTCTCCTCTCCCTCAGGGGCCCATGTCCTCAGGCCTGCTGGCAAGCAAAAGCCTTTTCACAATTTCTCGGCCACCCTGATGCCACTGGCACAAGCATGCCGCTCCATCCGAGGCCTTTGAGAGTCTTCTATTCCTAATAATACAGGGAATGGATCACTCATTTATGCATCACATTTTTCTCCTCTGCTCCATACTAGACACTGCGCCGGGCAGAGCAGGAGAGAAAGAGGTAGCAGCCGACAGGAAGAGAGAAACTGCACACAATTCTCAGTGTCAGTAAGAGCAACAACGCAAATAAAATGCTCAGAAGAACTTGGGACTAACAAAACAGAAATGCACCTGTAAAGTCCTAATAAAGAGGATACCGACCGATGTCATAAACGAGGAATTGATCGGTTCTTCTCGGGCTTCTTGTGCACACAGGCCACTGGAGGACCTGATTCGGGAGGTCTGCGGCAGGTCCTGGGACTCTGCAATGGTGCTGGCCTCAGACCGCACTTGTACAGCGCGGCTCTAGGCCACGGCATGTTTCCTGGGCTGTCTCATATGAACTCCCAGTACCGGCCAGTGGCGTGACAATACGGGACTACGCAACCCTCGCAGCGCACTGGGAGGCTACCGTCACACCCACGTAGCCAGCTCCCTGCCAACCTGGTTGAACCCAGAAGTTTCAGGATATTTGGAAGAACAGCAGAGTGAATATGTCTTTATATTTCTTCCTAAATATCTTGTTTCTCACTCTAACGTCTTTATCATTAGGTGGCTTTAAACTGAAGCTGGTTCTCCCCAACAATGACCTGCAAGGCTGCCTGGGCGCCCGGCACACAGGCCGTCTGCAGACAACGGCCTCCTCCTAGGAAGCCGAGGAGACTGGGAAGAATTGGCCTCAATTCAGAGGGACAAGGGTGTGAGGGTGTGGGTGGGATGATGAGGGAAGAAAGGACTTTCCAGGTGACGAGAAGAGCTTGTATAAAGCCTCAAATGCTGGAACAAGCATGTAGAGTGCTTGGAAGACACTGAAGCAAACCCGCTCCCCCAATGCTATGTGTGTTTGCTCTCTCACCGCCTCCTGTTCTGTGTTCAGGTGTCACCTCCTCAATCCACCCACCTGAAACAGTCTCCTCCTGCACCTGCCAGACCCGCCGTCCCCTTGCCCTGTCTCGCTGCAGTCCTCACTACCAGAGGTCCAACCAGGTGGTTGAAGAAAATACATCAGAAGCGTGGGACATGGCAAGGGCAAAGCCCTGGGGCAGGAACAAGCTGCTGGAATACAATCATTGACGAGAGTGTCCAAAGATGCCATTAGAGAGGACTCTGAAGACCTCGAGGTAGGACTTTGGACTCTGAGTCAGTCAGCTCTTGCTGCATGGCGCCGTCAGGCACTCAGTGGCACACAGCAACGAGCGTCTGTTTCTCACCGTGCGTGTGTGGGAGCCGGGGCAGCCCTGCTCCAGGTGCCTCAACCTGGGGACCAGACGCAGGATGCAGGGGCAGCGGCTCTCCTGCTAGTCCTGGCAGGCGGGAAGGGAAGGTGCAAACCCGACAGCACAGGCTCATGTCAAGCGCCTGCGAGAATCAGGTCCACTGCCACGCCATGGCCAACGCACACCAGGTGACTCAGTCCAAGTCAGGTGGAGGGGAATACACCACAGCCACCATGAGGCTGTGGCAGGGTAGGAGTATCGTGAAAATGGGGACGGGAATTCATTCTACCCCAGGGTAAGTGTGAGCGGGTGGGCAGGGTGCATGTTTCTTAGCATCCTCTGGCTGTTGCATGAGCAATAGGCCCACCCCAGGGGCCAGGGTGGAGGCAGAGAGACCTTGCCAGGATGCATCTGACGAGAAACACAGGCTCCCTGAGGCCTTGCTGTGTGCCCGGAGGCTAGGAGAGTGCAAGAGAAGCAGCAGACCTTGGCCCCGCCTTAGGGACCCTGCACGAAACTGTGGTGCAGCAGGAACCGTCGCCTTGAGGAGAGAGAAGGCGCATTTGGTTTTTACTCCCACAGTTCTCCCAGCTCTAGCACAGACCAACCAGATGAGAGACAAGAAAAGAAAGCAGGAGGCTCCCGCTCCAGTGCAGCGATGGCTGACGTAGGCCACCACGGAGGTCACAGGAGGGGAAGTGGCCACAGGGTCCCGACGTGGACAGAAAGGTCCCTGACAGCACTGGATGGGCGTGCAGAGCTGGGAACGAAGGCTGGGAGGAAGGAGGACCACGCGTGCCTCATGTCAGCTGTAAAAACAAGGCAGCAGGACGGCGAGTCAAAGAAGCTGGCTGGCTTCACACCTTCCAGAAAGAAATGAAAGGGCTTCCCGTCTCATGCATCCCACGTAAGCCCTGTGTATGTCACATCTCGATGTCCCGAGAGAGATGACAAAATGAAATGCTCGGAGAAAGCAGCCTTTTTGGAAAGCAGATGGTTTATAAAAGGAACAAACTGTAACCATGAATTTTTATCTGTGGAGAAATGAGCAAGTTCTCTGTTAGGGGGTGTCTAGCAGAAGCTGTAGCAAGTGTCAGGGCAGAGAGGCTCCTGAACGGGGCAGGGCTGGGCGGAGGGGACCGCCGCCCAGGCTCCTGCTCATCCACTGGAGGCTCCTCTAGATCCTGAATAGCAGAATCAGACCAGCCGGCTCCCAGCGAGGCAGGCTACCCGTGGATCAGACAGTCCCTCTGCACAGCACCGCAGAGGTTTATGAAAGGACAGTGTTTTAAGGTCCAAATGGAAGCCATGTTATTCAAAATTTCAAATTCACGTAAACATCCAAAAACAAACCCACATAACCAGAAAGGAAACATGAGCCATTAAATGTGTCAGATCAAGTCACAGAACATCTTTCAACTTTAGTTTTTTCATCTTTAGGCTGGCATGTTTGGACCAAATGACCTTTTAACATTCCTTTTCCTTCTGAAATTCTATGATCCATTAAAGAGCACCTTGTAAGAAATTCTAAAAAATGCCAAAAACAAAAACAAGAAACTGAGGGCATCCGTGGAGTGCACTGAAGGAATGAAACAGAAATAAAAGACAGACTGCATCTGTGCTTTGCCTTGCCCTTTACCGAGGAAGATGTGCGCCCTGGAAATGGACAGGTCGGAGCACTCAATAAAATCATCGTCAATGCACAGAATGTTCTTGTCTGAGCTGACAAAACAGATATCAATAAATCACCCAGACAGGTTGCGATCCACCAAAGAATTTCAAATGAATTCCTGGGCAGAACTGGGAGCTGTCGACGGTGATGTGAGAGCAGTTGTTGCCACAGCCGCGGTGCTAGAGGACAGTCGGGTTGCTGACGTCATCCTGAGTTTCCAGAGGGGACCCTTGGAAACCACCACCTGGTTGTTTCTCCCTTCCATGCTCACCAGACTGCTGGGATCTTTAAATAAAGTACAGAATTGCAGGAAGCTCAATCGGCACGACCCACGGAGGCGGGATGGGCTCTACACGGAAGGACCGGTGTGATGGTCAGAGCTCCCTGGGGATGCAGAGTCGGAGGAAAGAGTTGTGTTGTGGCCTTGGATATGCCTTTGACAAGTGTCCACACCAGAAACTTCAATGTGGGTAAAGAATGATTTGGGTCACCATAAGATTAAGGGACTTTTGAAATGGACAAAGAATTGAATCTCAACATAGGAAAACCAGGTAATAAAAAGAGAATCTTTTTTTGTGTGTGTGTGTAAAGTATGAATTTGCAAAGATCAGGAGGGGCTGACCTTGGTTTTATAAAGAGATTTTAAGAACTAGGTACACCGTGAAACTTCCAAGGTTACAATCGACCCTGAGACATTCCAAGTAAAACAGTAAGTCAATAGGATAGAGACTTTTTGAGGCTAAACAGAAAGTGGTACAGGAATTTTAGGGCAAGTTCAAGTGAAAGCACCCTAAGAACAAATAGTTTTAGAATAATAGTCTAGAAAGTACCCATGAAGCCAAGAGAAGGCCCTGGGAGTTATTTGCTTTCCTGAGAACATTAAGCCCAATACAGGACAATAGCACCAAAACAATAAAATGCCAGGCATTCCATAAATATTTGTTAAATGAATGAAATGCTGAACCATCGGAAAGACACAAAATAGAAAATATGTCCCAAACTTGAACAAAACTATTTGTAACAGAATATTAAAATGGGACTCTTCTTGCCTCCATAGACAAAAACAATAGATGTTACATTCTAAAGTAAGACCATTATTTTTTACAGGACTTGTAAAAAGGAGATGGCTGACAATCTCGAGAAGACACATACTGAATGATTCCATAAAATAACATAATTATAGAGATGGAGAACAGATTAGTGATGCCAGGTTAGGGATGCTATAAAAGGTAGCATGAAAGAGCCTTGTAGTGATAGCACAATTCTATTAATAGATCTTGATCTCAATGGTGGTTACGTGTGGTTGTACACATGTGATAAAATTGCGTAGAGTTGTGAACACACACACAATCGAGTGTATGCATGACTGTGTGATATGAATAAGCTCTGTGGATTGTACCAATTTCGATTTCCTGGTTTTGATATTGCTCTACAGTTATGCAGATGTTAACACTGGAGGTGAAGATGCCATGGGATCTCCTGTATGTTTCTTGGCAATTTCCTGTGAACCTGTAATTATTTCCAAATTAAAAGTTTTAAAAAAAGAAGTGGGGGAGTCAAAAACCAGTTTCAACCCTGAGCTGATCACCCACCTCTAGCCTATATAAGCGAGTAGAGAATTTAAGGAAAGGAGAGAGTGCGGGTTGAGAGAACACTTTCAGAAAATGCTCTAAGTATGTTATGATTCCAAACCTCTCCTTGGAGTAAGGAGTAGAGTGCTGGCCCCTCGCGTTAAAATTAGTGAAGAGCCTTCAGTAGGAGCACCCTGAGAGCATGATCTATGTCCCGTGTGGTTAAGGGACACATTAAACTGTGTCTAATCCCTAGCTGAGAAATTTCAGGAGCAAGAGTTGGGCAGTCCAGCAGCTGACACACAAGCCAAGGACAGGAAGCCGTGCTGGGCGCCTGCTCTCCCAGCGTTTGTCAGTGTACAAGATGTATGATTGCTTCCCCTGAGCCATGTGTGGACCAAACACAGTCTTCTCCAAGAGGGCTGCCTGGGGAGATGAAGACAGAGCAGCAGAGATAAGACAGAGACAATGCTGAATGCCAGGAGCCAGAGGAGTGCGCAGGGAGCTAGAGGAGAGTGCGTTGCCCGTGTCAATGAACTGCAGGTGACAGGGAGGTCTCCAGTGATGGGAAGGTCGAAAAACCCCATGAGATACAGGTAAGAACAAGAGTCAACTTTAAATACCTCCTAAGCCCAGCGAGGGTAACACTAACTCGCAATAGTAGCAGGCAAGGGAAACCATTTCTGGCCAATGTTCTCTCTTCTCCCTCCCCATGCTCCACCCTAAAGGGTCAGAAATCCCAGTTAATGAGATGGAGGTGGGAGATGGAAAGGCACGAGGAGAAGAAAGAATATATTCCCTCTCCCTGTGGTAGGTCATGACGGGGAAAGGAAGGGAAAACTTCATACTGAATCAAGTTCAAAGTATTATGATGTAGGCCTGGGATTTTAAAATATTGTTTGGAGAACTTTGTATTACCTGGGTGATCAGTAAATCTGTCTGATTTTTCATCCAGATGCAGGAGAAGAACTGGACCCACAGAGCATATTTAAAGGGACAGTGGGAGGCAAGATGTTGGTTCATGGTTGTATGCCATGGTCTTGCCTCAAGGTGATGGTTGCATGAGTGCACACTGAGGACTCCGTGCAGGGCTATGTTATCAGGAAAGATATCACAGAACTAGAGGGCAACTCAAAAGATCAAGGGCATAGTGGGGGAGGGAGTTCAGGCCTACAAGAAGAAAATCAAAAAAGATATGACTTCAACATGAAAACAGAGGTTGAAATAGAAATTTTATTGAAATCAATACAATCATGAATGATATGGATAAGGTCAATAAGAAATTTTGCCATAACTGGAGGTACCACTCAAGGCAAGAGAAAGAAACAATAAGGACAAATATTCTTAGGGAAGACATTGCCTCTCAAGAAATAGTATAGGTGAAGACCAGGCACGGTGGCTCATGCCTGTAATCCTAGCACTTTAGGAGGCTAAGGCAGGAGGATTGCTTGAGGCCAGGAGTTTGAGACAAGCCTGGGCAAGATAGCAAGATCCCATCTCAAAAAAAAAAAAGAAGAAGAAGAAGAAGAAAAAGAAATGTTTTAGGTTAAAAAGATGAAGAGGTAGTGTTAAAGTTAAATTCACTTGAATTTTAAAAATAAATCTTTCATACAGCACTTTTAGAGAGAGGGAAGAATCCAAAATTATATCAACAAGATGAAAAGTACTGAAATGCAACCAGAAGTATCCATAGCATATGGATGTTTAATGTACCTCATAATAAATTTTAATTTTCCAAAGTATATCCTATACAACACTTTTAGGGAACAAGAGGTATCTATTACTATAATCACACCAACAAGATTAAGCAGTAATAGCTTGAAGTATGAATAGCTACCATATTGATAAGAAAATTTATTTCATTAATAAATAAAATATCACTAATGGAATGTCACTAACATTGTTCCTCCAATCAATGTAACTAAGATTATTTTGCACCCCATCTGAGAGGCTATAAAAGACTTTTAAAGGGTTAGGATTGTTGCTTCTCCACCAATGTGCACATTGCATTGTCCTGCCCCAAGGCCCTGGTGGGCGTGTTCCCTCTGCCCAAAATGCTCTTCCCCACCCTATGCATCAACTAGGTCTCTGCTTGAATGTCACCTGCTCGAAAACCCTCCCCTTATTTCCCCTATGTACAATGGCCACCATTGCCCATCACTACCTGAAACTCTAGTATTTGTTTTCTGCTTATGTATTATCTGTCTCCCTGCTGGAACGTGAGTGCCAGGAAAGCAGCAACTTTGCCTTTTCACCGCTGTATCCCCAGGGCTTAGAGCAGTGACAGGCACCTAGCGGGCTGTGACAAAGTCTGCCAGTTTCCCAGCTAATGTCCATGCTTCCCTTCTTCCTTAGTAACAGAGTCCCTATACTGTCACGTCTGGTAGTTGTACCCAGCTATAAAACTACATCTATAGCCTCTCTCGTCAATAGAAGTGGTCACAGCAGAAGTCATGGGGTGGGGATTCTTGGAAAACACTTAGAAGAAGGCTTACTCTTTAAAGGAGGTATGCCCTTTTGCCTTTGCCCCTTCCTTCTTCCTACTTGCTGGAACTTGAATGTAATGGCTGGAGCTGCAGCAGGTCTTGTGACCATGAGGTAAGCTTACTTAGAGGAACCACTCTAGCATGGGCCTGAGACTTTGATGGCCATACCAGACCTAGACTATGTACTGTGAACTTCTTTCACATGGAAGAAAAATAAACCTCTAACTAGTTTAAGTCACATGATTAGTGTTATTTATTATACGTAGCCAAACCTAATTCCAATATAAGGGTGTTTAGTAAATATTTGTTGGATAAATGAATGTTTTCCTTTTAAATGCTCAAAAACTTTTTTTAAAAAAACCGTACATTGCTATATTCCCCACTCCAAATCTCTGATTAAGCAGTTCTGGAGGCAAGAACTGGGTGATTGCGATCTTCACATTAGTTTGCAAACCACTAGTTGGACAACCCTTCCATTAAGCTAGATCTGCACAGAGCAGAAGCAGTAAGCATTCTGGAATCCCGGCTCAGTCACCTCCCTGCTGGCTGTGTGACCTGCGGCAACTTGCCTCTCACTAAGCCTCAGTTTTACCATCAGTAATTCAGGTCAATGTTTTAAGTAGACGTTTCACAAATATTTCTTCTTGTTGTTATAATACATGAGCTCTAAGGCAAACTAGGACATTTTAGGAAAATGCCATGCCCACGTGGCTCTCTCAGACAATGCTGGGAAAACTGCATGGTGGATCTCATCTACCATGACAATTCTCATGCTCTAATGCTTGAAGGAAAAGAAGGCAAGTCATACACAGAGAACTCTTTTAAATGCAAGTCACAGAGACCCTTGGCATCTAGCTGAGTTAAATTGAGGAATGGGGCTGGGCCTTAGGAACAACGGAACCGGGGGCCCAACATCCCCAGACTCTGTTCCCATCCGCAGGCCCCATCTTTGTTTCTGCTTCGTTCTTCTCTTCCTCTCTCTCCCCTTGCTTTCTCTGCTTTTCTGGTTTGCATGGTAGAAAAATATGGCTGAGGAGAAGTCCTAAATTCACATGGTACTGGTCTCACCATCCAGGAGGAGACTCAGGCATCCAAATTCCAGGTTTCCAGGAAAGAAACGGCCGTAGGTTCGGTCAGTGATACAACCAGCCTGGCCTCATAAACTATAGCCCGGTGGGCCGGGGTAGGCCCTCTGCAGGAACAAAGCTGGTCCTAACAATTTAGGTAGAGGTAGGAGCAATGCCCCTAACTGGGACATAAGTGGACAGAAAAACAGTGTTTATTATGAGAATTGAAGTCAATTTTTCTTTGGATGAACAGAGAATCTAAGCTAGACTCGAAGAAGTCAGGATACCGAGATGCTAACTATTCAAAACTATGTGAGATGCTAACTTTTCAAAAAGCTGGCCCACCTAAACTGGTTCAGTCCAATTTGGGGCCGCTAACTGGGGGTAATTGAGACAGTGACCTGAATTGGGGCATCCTGGATACTGCACAGACAATTTAAAGAAAAGTAACTGGTGAGTAGAGGGCTTGGAGTGGTCAAATATTTAGTTTGATAAATATTCGGGCACAGTTTCCCTCAAAGACCAAATGCTTGTGATAAAGTGAACACAAGAAAAAAGAATATGTCAGATCAGCCACTTTTAACCTCTTTTATCTTTGGAAATAAAAAGACTATTTATAGATTGCTCATCCTCTTCTGCAAGGGCTGCTTTGAAGATGCCGTGCACGCTGTCTCTGCACCCCTCCTCAGCAACGGCTCCCACCGAGCACGTGTCCTCCCCCACTGGGCCCTTGAACCCCAGCCCCTCCCCTGGCCCCATGTGGCCCAGGTTTAGTAAGAGCACACCTGTTCCTGGTCTCTGAGTGCCTACGATCTTTTGCTAGTTCCCCCAACTCTACCCACACCTCCATCAGTCTCTTCCTTTGGGGAGGAAAAGGATGACGTGCATATTGTCCCCAGGATATAAATGGACAAATGGCTTCCTTGCTCTTCAAGTCATTAACTGGTTTGTTATATGTGTGTATGAGTGGCATCTGGCCTGCATCGCAACTCTGCTGCCTGTGCCAGAGCCTAGAGCCTTGTCACTGGCCTGGAGCCCCATCACCCATGAGTGCTCATGGCAGGATAGAAGTAGCTGTTGCAGAAAAGACACTCTGTGAAGGTGGCTGACTCTCTTTCTAGATGGACCCCTCCAGGGCTTTTTATTTTCTTGACATCGATATAAGCTTATAAGATCTAAATAGCCTAATTAAAATCAGGGGTAAATCTCCCTGTGACATCCGCTGCATGGGGAATATAATAGGCAACACTTTTGAAATTAGTGCCACTGACCCTGAGAGACGCCGGAGGCCCCGAATGCAGGTATAATAAAAAGAAGAGGCAATCCTGTGTGGCCTCGCTTTGGCTGAAATGTCCATTGATCCTCTTGCCAGCTCAGCAGAGCAGAGCATGCTTGGACTTGGAGGTCGCGGGCACCTGGGCTTGCATTCTGGCCCGAACCCTTAGGACCTGCAAGCCCTGGGGAAATTTTCATAATTTCTCTAGGTTTCTGTTTCTTCTTCTGCAAAATAGTATTCGTGGGAGGACTAAATGAGATACCATGTGAAGACCTGGCACAAAGTAGCCTCTCAAATAAATCACATGTACAGTTGTGAACGCAGCTGAAATAGCACAATACATCAGACATGCTTCTCTGTGTTTCTTGAAGTTTTCTCTTGGGTATTAACAATGTCCGTCGGTTGCTGTCTCAGAGGAAAGTTGCGCTAGCACGTACAGCAAGTTTCTCCCAGTGTGGTGATCGCAGCTCTGATATCTGTTAAGCTTATAAAACTGTAGAGTCTGGGCCCCCCTCCCCACTACATCTCAGGAGTGTGGGGCCCAGGACTCTGCATTTTTAACAAGCATTCCAGGTGAGTCTCACACTTAAAAGTATGAGGACTTCTGGTCTATATGCCATGGATTTTAAAATGCATTGGTGATTTTTTTCTAAAGAAAAGTCAAAGAGGAGGGCCAGAGGTGCTTTTAGCTGGTGAGGACGATCTCACTGATGACGGCTGGAGGAGGTGCCCTTTGCCTGGGTCGTGGGCTGCTGGTAGGAATGGCAGCCATCCTCCCAGCCCCGACACTGCGATGCTCTCCTGCCTAGCGAAGTAGCCAAACAGCCAGGTATCCGCCCCATATCTGCCTATACTGTCAAGATTTCCTAAAATTTTGGATATTTTCTGGAATCAAACATACTTTCTCTCTCTTAGAAAATTTAGGAGAAATAAAAGTGAGGACCGAGTGAAAATGAGTCCCCTCTAAATGACCAGTGGAAAACTCTAGTGCGCAGTAGGCTACGCAGTGCCTCCTGCCTTGCACTTGGATACTGGTCAGGAAACACAGTAATTTCGGCACTCTGTGGAGTTCCTTTCTTTCTTCCCTTCCTTATTTTTCCTTTATTTCTAGTCACCAAAAATGCTGTGTGCATCGGGGTCTAAATATTAGGAGGAAAACGCTGAGTGAGGTCTTTTCACGCTGGCTCTCCAGCGCCCCCCGTGTCTCTGCGCGTCTTTCCGGCCTCGACCCCTGTCTGTGATCTCTTACTTCTGGCTAGTGAGGAACGAGAAGCTTTTTCCTCCAGATCTCTGGTTAACTGTCCTGACTGACTGATTCGACCTCACTCAATACAAGAGGGTCTTTGGGATCTGAGCCACCAGGAATTAAGGACCCTATTTTTTTTTTTTAAAGGACCAAGTCTACGTCTAATCTAAATGATGAAATAAAAATCTTCCTTTTTCTGACAGGTCTGTTGCTGTACCAAGACAGCTCTGTAAAGAATTAACCTGTAAGTCATTCTCTAACGTGTGGCTAAGTCTAACATCATGAGGGAAGATGAGGGCCATTCTGGGGCTTCTAGGATGTGGAGCAGCAGAAGGAGTACCCCAAATTGGTCCTTGCCAGGTTTATTCTACTGGCTCAGAAAGCCTCATTTGGGGTGACTCCAGAACTATTGCTCCTTAATCAGCCCTTCATTTTTCAAGAAAAAATGAATATGGTTGGGGAATAGGGGAGCCATGCCCACATCTGGGGATGAGCTTGGTGACACAGCTGATTATGTTCAGAGTTTTCAGTGCCACGGGATGCTGTGAGAAGGAGACAGACCCCCTTATCCCAGCCATTTGTTCTCAGACATGTATATGCTTGATGACAAAAGGGACCAGGAGAGAAGGATGGATTACACACTCAATATTCACTCATTGAACAAATGCCCACTGAGCACCTGCTCTTAGACAGGCTCTGTGCAAGGCACAGTGGTCAGGGATGCACAGGGCATGGTTTACAGGGCTCCCTCCAGGAGCTCACAGGCCAAGGGGGAGACAGGCCAGCTACCACAATGAGGCGTAAGTAGAGAGCGACCAAGATGCTGTGCGAGGGAAGGGAAGGGACAGCAAACGCTGCCTGAGGCAGCTCAGAGGATCGGCCCACTCCTCAAGACAGAACTGCAGACTCGGGTTCCAGGGCAGGTCAATAGCATTACCTCTTAGTCCCAGGAGACCGTCATTACCACAGTCGTTTGAATGGCAGGGGAAAAAATGGTTGCCTATTGCTCCTACAAGCCCACCCCCTTGCTCAACATTATGGAAAATTACAGTCCACTTGGTGGAGATCATTCCTCCCTGACGTGGGAAATCATGTTCCTGTGAATCACTCCACACCCCATAGCCACTATTTTTCATCGCATACGAGCTATTATTTCCAGCTGGGTGTTGACAAGACAAAACTGTTCCCTAATGCTTAAGTAATAGAGTGGAAAATCGTTGACAAAATATGAAAAGGTTGATTTTGATTACACATACGATCTCATCTTTTAAGAACAAAATGTAATTTGAGCAGGCATGAGTCATTCCTTGCAAGGTTGTGAAGTGATATACATAGATATATATTTAGACAGTTATTTAATTGGTTAGTTTTAAAATAATACCTTCACTGGTTTATGCGTGCAGATTATAAAAACTCAAGATACATACAAAAAAATAAATGCATTACTCAAATCCCACTACCAACAATAACTAGTGTTAATATATGGTGCACATCAATTCAGACATCTCTCTATAATTGGTTGGAGGAATGGATGGGTGAACAAAAATAATTTTATAAGAATGGAATCATGTCATATTTCTTTCAAAAATAGAAACGTTACATTTGTTTTACATAAATTTAATATAAGACAAAAGAAACTAAAATGAAAATAAAGGAAATACTGAAATTTATAGAACTTTCCTTATTCTTAAAAGACTGCTTTAAGAATAAGAAAAAAGATAATGAATATCATTAAAAGGATGTTTTTCTAATTACTTGTTTCAATTTTGAACAGTATAAATAGGAAGGTTTAGCCATGAAAGGCTAAGCACCCCTTATGCTTATATTTCCTCCTGCCTTTCTTTGTACCACCTACTCACTGTTTGGGTGCTTCATTTTGTGTACTTTGTCAAGATTTATGTACTTACATTTGTTGTGCAATCGTACTTCCCTTAGTTGTAATTGTTGCTGTTTTTATTTAATCTTGACTCTGTATTTAAATGGACTCAATTTTCTCATCAGTGGTTATTTTACCATTCTTTGGTTCATCTCTTGATGGGATGGATTTCTCCATCACAATGAGATAAAATATTGATTACAGCAAACAGGTATATGACATTTACTATGTTCCAGGCACTATTCAAGCACTGTGCATATATATATATCAAATACATCCTCATGTTGTATTATCTTTGAGCTCCTTAACTATCACGTAATTATTTTTTCCTCTGTATTTGCTGTGATTATCTCAAGTCTTGTAATTAATATGACTTTCAGCTATGTCTACTATCTCTTTCTATTTCTAACAGATACTCAGAATTTTATGTTGTTCCTTTAGTTCTTCAATATCTCATTCCATCTCATTTTGTTGTTTTATCATGTTATTTTGATCTTTCGTTTTATTTAATCCATGTTCTTATTAAGTTCTTGTAAAGCACAATATGCTTGCAAGGAATCTGCTTGCTATTTTGGTTTTGGATTCTTCCAGATAGGAATTTTCATATGTCTTTATCGTGCATTTTATTTCTTAGAATATTTATATAGTGATTGTGTGTGTGTGATTTTTTTTTTTTTTTTTGCATTCATAATTTCTCTAGGTTTCTGTTTCTTCTTCTGCA
>NW_012147818.1:28932-29757 GCF_000956105.1 Propithecus coquereli | reverse complement strand
TTTATTTAAATTATCCACTTTTTATATAATATTACTTTTAATTTTGACCGAGACCAATTAATACTATTTGATAATTTGTATTAAAATGATAATGCAAACTTAACATTAAGTTTCTTATAAATGCACACTTTTACTTAATGTTCGGGATATGTTTATTTTCTGTTTAAAATATGTTAATATTTAGTTTTAGTGTTATGGTCAATGTCATTCATTCTAAGCAGTGTTTTTTTAAAAATGATATAGATTCTAGTATTTTATAATTGTGTGAAATTAATCTCCAAATCCTGCTATGGTGTATTTTGCATCAGGGTTGCAACCCCTTGGCTTGATCTCCAGGCACGTCCCATCTCCTCCCTTTTCTACCTGACGCTGGTAATCGCTCATTCCCAACTTGCAATGCTTCTTAACCACCTCGCCTATCTGGAGTTCCTTCCTTGCTTAAAAGCTTTCTCCTTTATCTTCTAAAACCTTACCTAGCTCTTCCAGTTCTGCCCAGCCTCCCGCTTCTCTGAAGTTCAGAATTAAGCTTAAAGTCCACGTTTTATTCATGTAGAATCGAAGCTCCCTGGGGGTAGGGGTGTTAGTCATCTTTCCTTCAGTGCTGTATGTACAGAGTTGAACACTTTCTGGCACATTAAATGTTCTCAGTAAATATTTGTTGAACAAATAAACGAAACTGACAATAAGTTCTCCTGCTAATATCATCAGTATTTCAAACTTCCTTTGTTAACTTCTCCAAATATTTCCCGAGTTAAACTCTTGATGAATGCCAACAGTTAACAAGTTTGCATCTGCAAGCCTGGCTCTTTTTCCTCTAAGCTCTAG
>NW_012147818.1:16811-17462 GCF_000956105.1 Propithecus coquereli | reverse complement strand
ATTTCAGGCAAGAGGAAAATATAATTACAGGCAGAGGGTGTAAAGATGAAATCTTGTGATATTCTTAAGATAGTTGAGGATTGTGGGGTGGCGTAATTTAGCCCTGGTGGTAGAAGAAGAAAAGTAGAGAGAAGGAAAGCTTGGTGGACATAAGCTGGAAAGTATAGATGGGGAACACACTTGGAAGCTTTAAGATAGATGAGAGAGTACTAGAGCAGTGGTGTCAATAATGCTTTGAGGATAGAGGATGGGACCCTGGAGTACAGCAGCCCATGAAGTCACAGAAGCCAGGGACCGAGACGGGGTGGGGGGTTGGGGAGAAGAAAATAAATGAGAAGGAGAACAAGTGTTTCACCCAGCGTAGTAACTGGAACCCAAGGGTAGAGGAGGCTTCAAGAAGACGGAGCTAGCAGGCGCAGGCACCACAAAGAAGTCACGTAGATGAGCTGGGAGAAGGAAACCTTGCATTTGGCAGGCAGGAGGTGGCATTAATAGATGGGGGTGGGTGAGTCAGAATCAGGGTCTAGGAGTGAAAAGAGGTGAGAAAGTGGAGCAGGAAGCCTGTGCTGTTAGCTCCAGAATTGTACCGATTGTGCATTTGAACAAGAAAAGAAACATGAGGCATTAGTTTGAAAAGACAAAGAGAAGAGA
>NW_012147818.1:15510-16761 GCF_000956105.1 Propithecus coquereli | reverse complement strand
GAATTGAATTAAATCCATCCAATATAGACTAACACCAGAACTTATTTATATAATTTCTCCTGTATCTAGGAGCCATAATATGCAAAAATTAATGCATCTATTTCCAACACACATAGAATATACAGGCAAATATATTTTTTGATAAAGCTGCCATATATTCGGCACTCTTCTAGTTCCTAGGGTGAAAATGATTAAAAAACAATCCTTATCTTTAAGGAACTAAAATTCCAGTACAGAAAAATACTCTCTTATAATTAATTATAATGCAATATGAGTGTTATACTACTAATAAAAACAGAGGATGTGGGAGCGCAGAGAACACAGATAATACATTCTTTCTTTAATAGCAGAGAAAAGGTCCTGCTACTAAATGCCCCAGAGAAGTTTTCTTCAAAGTATAAGTAGGAATTCACCAAGCAGAGGCATGGAAAGGCCATTTCAGGCAAGAGGAAAATATAATTACAGGCAGAGGGTGTAAAGATGAAATCTTGTGATATTCTTAAGATAGTTGAGGATTGTGGGGTGTAGTAATTTAGCCCTGGTGGTAGAAGAAGAAGAGTAGAGAGAAGGAAAGCTTGGTGGACATAAGCTGGAAAGTATAGATGGGGAACACAGTTGGAAGCTTTAAGATAGATGAGAGAGTACTAGAGCAGTGGTGTCAATAATGCTTTGAGGACAGAGGATGGGACCCTGGAGTACAGCAGCCCATGAAGACACAGAAGCCAGGGACTGAGACGGGGTGGGGGGTTGGGGAGAAGAAAATAAATGAGAAGGAGAACAAGTGATTCACCCAGCGTAGTAACTGGAACCCAAGGGTAGAGGAGGCTTCAAGAAGAGGGAGCTAGCAGGCGCAGGCACCACAAAGAAGTCACGTAGGATGAGCTGGGAGAAGGAAACCTTGCATTTGGCAGGCAGGAGGTGGCGTTAATAGACGGGGGTGGGTGAGTCAGAATCAGGGTCTAGGAGTGAAAAGAGGTGAGAAAGTGGAGCAAGAAGCCTGTGCTGTTAGCTCCAGAATTGTACCGATTGTGCATTTGAACAAGAAAAGAAACATGAGGCATTAGTTTGAAAAGACAAAGAGAAGAGAAAAGTACCTCTGTGGGCTAAGCAGAGTATGCCTGGAAAGAAGGAATAATGGGAAATATAAGAAAGGAGGTAACAGAGTCCTCTTATTTTCCTCTTATTTTGCCTCTGAAAGCAGATGCACATAAGGAAGAATGAGTAAATATGTAGATAGCTTTAGAAGTAGAG
>NW_012147818.1:13887-15460 GCF_000956105.1 Propithecus coquereli | reverse complement strand
TTATTATTCACTTAATATATAGTTTGTGCAAAACACTGCAGAAGCCATTACAAATTGAATAATTTCTTAAATGTGCCAAAACAGCATACAATTAATTACTTAATGGAAATAAGAATTACAAGAAAAAAATACAATGCCAGGCAACATGTAAAAAATGTTATATGAGTTCTATAAAATACCTTGGGAGTTAGATGAGTTGCAGTCTTCAGGGAAAAAGCAATGGTGCAAATATTAGAGTCTTGAAGATAACAAGTAGAATTGATTGGTGGGGAATTATACCAGGTAGAAAAAAATGACAAAATGGCATTAGCAGCCTGGAGAAAAGTGAAAGAGTTTTAAAAATAGGGATTATTTCAAAGTAGCGAAATCTACTGCATCTACATGCGTAGTGGCTATTAAGTTAGGTTCGGCAGGGTGTGATATTCCTTGACTGCTAGGCAAAGAATTATAAACTTGCTAAGGTAAGCAAGAGGAAGCTATATGATTAAAAGAGTGACTTTCTCAATTCAGCACTTTAAGGCTTTGGATTTAAGAGTATAAGCGCAAGATGTTTGAAGAGGAAACATTTAGAGGCTAAGAATCCAGATGGAGGAATGTCATGATAATCTAGACATGAGATGACAAGAGCCTGATCCATGGTAGATAGAGTGAATATGGAAAGGGCATGAGAAATATTTCAAAGGAAATACCAAGTGAGGCAATGTGTAGATGACAAGGAAAAATATACCTTTGAAATTCTGAGTTTGAAACCTAGGATAAGAGTGGACCCACTAATAACATCTGAGAAAGGGAACACAGAAGCTATGAAAGATGGTGTTGTCCTTAGTTTTTGTTCTCCTTCATGTATTGGAGTTTATACTATTTGTTTTCCAGAACTCCCTCTGACGGTGGATATACTTCCCAGCCTGGTGACATTTTTTTTCAACGTATAGTGCTGGGAAAGTTTGATATCCACATAGTCTTTTTCTTTAAAAATAAGATATTTAATGCCTTATTCCACACAAAAAATATTAATTTGAGATAGAGGATATGTTTAAAGATAGTACCTAAAGCCAATAAGGCTCTTCAAGAAAATCTAGAAGACTATCTTTATTATCTCAGTAAAAGGCTAAAGACTTATATCAACTAAAGAAACCAGAGTATCTTCATTACCTTAGATTCTCACAGATTTTTTAGACAGAACACACAAACATACCAACAATAAAAAATTGATACTTTGGACTTCATCAAAATTTAAACTTCTACATATTAAAAAAATCATTAGAAAATTAATAGGCAACATATACTGGTGAAAATATTCACAGTGCAAGATATTTGACAAAGGATTTGTGCCCAGAATATATAAATAACTTTTCAACTCTACAAGCAATATAATAAAAATAGGTAAAATATATGAACAGAAGATTAGGCATGGAAAATGAGCATATTTAAAGATGTTAAACGTTATTAGTCAGTAAAAAAATGTAAAATAAGGCCACCATAAGATATCTCTTTATATCTTCAAGAAAGAAAATTAAAAAGACTGACAACACAAAATGTTGGTAAGGATATGAAGCAACTGGAACTCTTATAT
>NW_012147818.1:2955-3777 GCF_000956105.1 Propithecus coquereli | reverse complement strand
TTTCTAATTAAATGGACACTAAAGTTTATGCATATACATAAACTGAACTAATTTATTTCCCAAAATAAATGTCAGTGCTGGCCAAGGACCAAACATGGTATTTTTCATAACTTGTAATATTAATGGTTATAATTAAAGTTAACAGTGAGAAAATCAAGAGGTCAAGAGGAAAGTGTTATTTTGCTGTTTGAAATACAACATTTTTGCCATGAACTCTATGAAAAATAAATACAAGTAGGGCAAAGGGAAAAAATTAAGAGTTTCCATACTCCAATTAAATATAGGGCTTTCACCTTAGGTCAAATACCATTTACTGAAAATACCTGACTTTATAAAAGAAGGCTTATAATTGCCTTATTTCCTTTGAAAAATATACAGCATTGTGCCAAGCAGGTACATTTGTGTTGTTGTTGGTGTGACCAGTTCATTTGGAGGGGCTGTTGAATGTCACATGCACCACTTAAGAACGACCACATTTTTAAGATGGCAGAAAAATAACTGCAGCAGATCAGTTTGCTGACCCTGACTGCTATAAATGGCTACATGAAATGAGAATAGGTAGATCAACACAGCTCAGGTTCCGAAGTGAAATTTTATCTTATTTCTGGCACCGCACATACTAACCTGATCCTTATCTGTCTAAGAAAAAACATTCCTCTGTAACAGGCTGGCATAACTCTTTACGATTGCCACATACCTCTTAAAAATTATGAAAGAGCCATTGTATTAAAACCTGGGACAAACAGGATATTTAAGGCCTGCTAGTGTGATCAAGTTAATCTGTAAATTTCACTTTGTTTTAGAAATCTCTGAGGAAAAAAA
>NW_012147818.1:1980-2905 GCF_000956105.1 Propithecus coquereli | reverse complement strand
AAAGGAGAAGAAACGCCCTTCTGGCATTTTTGGAGGCGAATTCTTGAATATTTTTGAAATTCTTTCCATAACATTAGCTAATTATGTTTTTTTTTGCTTTGTTTTACTTCTTGAGAAAATTTTCGCCATATATACTGACAAAGAAAAGCATCGGTGTCATCTAATAATAATTTTTTCAGAATAGAGATAAAATCAAACTCTTTTTTAAAAAATCAAATTTTTGTAATGATCTAATAGTTCTGGTTATTTATAAGAAAGTTGTGCTTACAGCATGATGAATCCTATGAACATGGCCATGATGAAGGCTGGAGAAGGGCGAGTAGTTACTCCTCTCTTCTCACTCCACCCTCTATCAGCTGGTAACCCTCAAGTTTTTTATCTCCAACCAAGGCCTTAGGGATGAGTTCTTACTCTACCTAGGAGACAGCCCCACATGGAGGGGATGACACAAAGTCATCTCAAATTCAAAATATCCAAAAGTGGACTTTCCATCTTTCCTCCAATTCTAGCCCTTCTCTGTCCCCTCTCACCAGTTTCGCAAATCTGAAACCTGGGACTGACCCTTCATTCCCCCGTTTCCCTACTGTAAAGCCAATCAGTCACTAAGTCCTCTTGGTTTGGCATATATGCAGCCCACCGTCTGCATCTCCACTGATCTCACATTAATGATGATCCCCAATGCTTGCCAGGCACTGTGTAAGTGCCTTATACACACCGTCTTTCCGAATACTTACACCTGCACTCTCAGATCGTTATTAGGACTGTCCCCAGTATACACACTGGAAAACGGGCTGAGAGAAGATAAAGGATTTGCTCAAGGTCACATAATTGACAGCAGGACTGATTACAAAATCTCACTCAAAATGTCTTAATTACTTCGTGACAAATTACCTTAAACTCTTGCCTTATAACTGGTTTCTTGTTC
>NW_012147818.1:0-435 GCF_000956105.1 Propithecus coquereli | reverse complement strand
CAATGTCTGACAGCTTTTTCCCTGTATTTTCTTCTAGGAGTTTTACAGTCTCAGGTGTTGCATTCTGTACTTCATTGGTGAGATATTCTTATTAACTATAAACACTTTTTCAATATTGTAACTATTCCAAGTAGGCTCAGTAATTCACCTATTGGCTACAGTTATAAAGTTTTAAAGAATATTTGAGCTGGACCCTAAAAGAAGGAGAAAGTTCAGTATCACCCAGGACCCACAAGAGCAGAGAATTCTATGTCTTATTTCAAAGGATGGGAAGATCCTAGTATTAATTTGAGTTCTTTCCTGCTCCAGTTGGATAGAAGTTATGTAAATACCAGGGAGAAGTAAATTACAGTTTTTATGTATGCTCACTCATAGTAACAAATTCAAATGGTACTTTGCTATTCACCATCCTAGTCTAGAGTGTAAAAATATACT
>NW_012147817.1:21772-22092 GCF_000956105.1 Propithecus coquereli | reverse complement strand
AAAAAAAAAGAACTTTAACTCCTGTGAAGCTATTTCATCATTTATTTCCAAGTCACCATCTAAGAATCAATAAATTCTGGAAAATTGAAAATGTAGTATGTAAGGTTTGCAAAGTTGATTAATGTGCCATTCCCTAAAAGAATTTGAAATTAACCCTAAAGACACCCTACTTAATGTTATATTAATTTGAAAGCAAGATTTTTTTTCCTTTCTTTATGAATCCATCCAATTATAAGTGGTTGCTTTAGGATAACATTCTCAAGCATTGTTTATGAAAATTCTTCTATAAGAAATGTGATCTTTTGATTATAGCTGAATTC
>NW_012147817.1:18667-18982 GCF_000956105.1 Propithecus coquereli | reverse complement strand
TCCATGGAAAGGAAGCTCAGGCTAGGCAGGAAAACAGATAATAAACACATGAGTATAACATAATGTGGTGTTGTACTAGGCAGCTCTCGATAAGGAAATGTTAAGAAAATAAAATAAGAAGAAATCATGATGTGGTTCAAAAGAGCTTATCATTCTAGTTAGATTAAAAATAAAGGTTATACAACTAGGAAAAAATGGAAAGCAACAAAAGATTAAGTGCAAAAAAAAAGCTGAAATTGTTTGTATTATATCTGGGAGGATATAATGATTGAACAGTAGGAGTGAGAGAGCGTATTGGAGATAAGGCCTTTATTT
>NW_012147817.1:14228-15732 GCF_000956105.1 Propithecus coquereli | reverse complement strand
CTATGTCTCATTTTCTGAAATTGGCAGTGTAGTTGTCTCAGATAGCTAAGGTAATTTATGACTTCTGGAAAAAATAAGCAAACAAAATATTACGTTTCTCAAAGCCTTTGAAACTAAAGAGTATCCATACAACCAAAACACAGGTAACTATTCACATCAGTAAATAATACAGACATAACCCCGTTTATTTCATTAATTGATATAACATTTAGCCCATGCTCTAGACCTAGTATTGAGCTGTTCAGCAAAGTCTAAGCTTCTCTGTACCCCAAGCAGCTCAGGAATGCCTTACATCATGCAATCAGAAAATCTTGTTTCCAGAGGTTCACCTGTTGACAGGTTCCCACCTTCAGTATACTTCAAGCTTAATATCTCCTCTGTCTTACTGTTTAGATACAAATTTACCCAGGTATCTCTTAGCAGAATCCAACCAAAAATCACATTTGTGATGAGTGCAAAATTGTGGGTGCAGTTCACAGGCATGGCCCGAGGAGTGACTCTATTAAAGTAATTTACATGTGTGCGTGTACATATATATATTACTGTTACTAAAATTTCAAGGGAGTTGAGGAGAGATAAAGCACTTTTGATAGCCAATTCCTATACGTGATCAGAATTGACTTCTAAGGAGCATTTAACAAAATTTATCACTCCCTCTTAATGGAAACATCTTCGATTGGCTTCTAGGACTGGATTTCCTCCTCCCTCACTGACTGCTCTTTAACAATTTCTTTTTCCTACCCATGCATAAATGAGGGGAGACACTCCTTATTTATTTTCTGCTTACACTCAATCTCGCGATGATCTCTTCCAGTCCTGTGGCTTTAAAAGGGCATTTCGAACTGAACAAATTCAAGTCTGAGTCCTAATTTTTTGCTCAAAACTTTCTTCTACCAAAGTCCTCTCTATCTCAATTAATGACAACACTGCTCTTCCATTGTTTCTGGCTAAACAATGTGTAGTCATCCCTTGATTCTTCTCTTTCTCTTATACCCCATATCTAATCCATCAGCACTTTCTGTCACACTTACTTTAGAATATTTCCAAAATTCAGTCATTCTTAAATATTGTCTCCCTCACCCCAGGTTGTAACTATTAATATTTAGTAGCAAGTGCCATCAATTCTACTTTCTAAATGGCTATAAAGTCTATGTATGTCCCTTCATTCCCTGCAACATTATCCAGCCCAACCCACGATCTGCTGTCCACCTGACCTTCTGGTATGGTTTCCTAATTTTTCCTCCCTTTATCCACACCTGATTATTACACCACATGGAAACTAGTGATACATTTGTTTTCGCATGTGTATTTACATTAGTACCTTACTTAAAATTCTCCTCATTGCCCTCAGAATAAGTAAAACATTTCTAAACAAGACCTACAGCATCCTACATGCGCTGGCACCTTCGTGCCCTCCCAGCTCGCCTTTCTTCCTCTCAAAACCCACTGGCCTTCTTGCAGTTTGCCATCTCATGTGCAAATCCCTCTTTAATGTTTCATATTC
>NW_012147817.1:11290-11543 GCF_000956105.1 Propithecus coquereli | reverse complement strand
CCCGAATGAGGTCTTACATGGTAACTTATAGATAATAGAGAGAAATGGAAAATGGAAGAAATAAAAGAATACACTGAGACAAAGATAAAGTTTTATAAGTTTATAAAGATTATAGGCAAAGAGGGAGCTCAGGGGGCTGAGACCTCTCCGTTGGTCTCAAAAGCCCCGAATGAGGTCTTACATGGTAACTTATAGGAAATAGTGAACAAGGGTAACAGATTTACATAACAACAGGTAGTTCCTCTCAGGTTAA
>NW_012147817.1:9331-10530 GCF_000956105.1 Propithecus coquereli | reverse complement strand
AAGATACACTTATCTCTTGAATTTCATGAATATTTTCAATTTAGACTAGATATCTTGGATATAAAATTATCTGCTTCTTAGAATATATTCTAGAATACGTGTGGAGTTGGGCAAGTATCTCCACCAGAAGGTTTGGGGCATTTTACACATTTCCAGGTGAACGGTGTGTTCCAATACAATAGATCTCTCTTAGACCTTACTAGGACAACTGTGTGTGGTGGTAGTAAGGAAATGAAGAAATTTTATATAGATACACACTCTGTGTGAGAGACGGGGATCAGTGAAAATCAGGTATTATTTTGTCCATTTTCTCAAACAAAAAGAAATACAAATTAGAAATAAAAGCAATGCTGTGGAGAACAAGGAAAAATGTAAAGAATGAGAATGGGTTGGCACCTTCCAGCCTAGTAAATTCTAGCTGTGGTTCTGCCTATGGAAAGCACATTTTAGGTATTCAGGCCAAAAGACTAGGGGAAAACAGGGGGAGGTGGGAAAAGAAATTTAAAGTCATAAAGTGTCTTGTTTTACCTCTGTTCCCTGTCAATGCCACTCCATCAAGCTAGGAAAAATAATTAAACCAATTGTGTGTTCTGCATTCTGGAAAATGAATGCATGATTCTTCTGCTATTTTGCATCAGATTAGCTTCGTGCTTGGAAAAAATTCAAATAATATGTGTATCTACCATCTGTATAAACCATGTATTCTTTGATTGAACTAATCCAATAACATGCAACCTTATTTTCCACAGATTAACATTGACTTCAGTACCAGGGACCTCATCTCAAAGAACATTGCTGAACCAACTCTCAAATGCTTTGATGAGGCTCAGAAATTAATCTATAGTCTTATGGCCAAGGATTCTTTTCCTCGATTTCTAAAGTCAGAGATTTATAAGCAATTGGTAAATAGCCAACAGGTTGGAAATCATAAAAAATGGCTCCCTTTCTTGTGAAGAAGGTAAATGATAAACTAATTAATTGCTATACTTCAGAACTAAAATATTTTAAAGAGACAAACACAATATAATTTTTAAGGTATAGAAAACATTTTTTACTCTAACAGAAGAATAATTTTTTATATATCAAGCCTGAATTTCTAAGTCATTTGTTTAGAATTTATTCACTTTATAAGGTACTTAAAAATCTCTTACTGGAGGAGTACAAAGGAAGCTTTAGAGATGTAATACAATCTTAAACCA
>NW_012147817.1:7540-8565 GCF_000956105.1 Propithecus coquereli | reverse complement strand
AATAAGTATGAATAATTTCATGTCAATATGAGAAGCTATAAAGATTCAATATATCTTCCATGTTTTCATTTTATTTGTACAGATTTATTTATCTGTATTGACATTTCTATTTTGAGATTGAACATTAAAAAATGAAGGAAAAAGTAGCACGGCTTATTTTATGTTTCAACAAACTACTCATTTGATAGACAAAATTTTGTCTCCTTTCTGTCATGAAAAATAAACATTTAAACATATGCAAATGGAATATTCCCTGTACATTTGCAAATTCTTTAAAGGAAGGCATAAATACAAATTGGCTGTGAAGTGTTCAGTGTGCCTTAAGGTGCCCTTAGTGGAAAACAGCTATATACTTTTCAGCATTTATTCTGGAGGTTCCAACCTTAATTTACTCTCTATTTAAATGGGAAATTTAAAAATTACTCCCAGAGATGAAATAGACTTTTGAGGATAAAAGGAACCTTAGAATTTAAAACCACATACCCCCGCTTTAGACATGGGGAAAAAATGAAATCTCAGTTATCTCCTGAGGTCGCAGAGCTGGTAAGTGGCTGAGCTGATCAGTGCTTTGCCCACGGGGCCACCCTGACTCCTTGTTCCAACAGGGTGGTGTAGTCCCCTCCCCAGTTTAGAACTATGCTGAGGTCTCAATCTAAATTCCTACTGACCCTCAAATGCCCAAGCACGATCCCTTTCACTGGATCTTTGAACTGTCTCTTTACAGTCAGCTGGCAACTTCTTTCTTGTTACCATAGAGCAAGACTTCGTGTTTAATGATTGCCTCTCAAGTTTTCTCTAATGATGTGAAGTAAGCCACAAATCAAGCCTTCACCACCTAGAAGAAGTAGGTGCCTGAAAAATACAGCAGTTGTCAAAATGGTGGGTTGAAAATTAAATGTTAAATGACTCTAATAGAATCCCAACCAAAGACCTTCAATAGCATTACCTACCTCCTCAACTCACTTCCCATCCCAAGTGATAATTCTAGGTTTTCTGACTTAATAAGACAGAAAAGGAAACAATTA
>NW_012147817.1:0-491 GCF_000956105.1 Propithecus coquereli | reverse complement strand
TAAGTGCTTAATGAAAATTTTTTATTTTATGAAATGCAGACACTATGAAACTATATTTGAGTTATTTAAAAATCTTCAAATTAGGCTTTGTAACAATTTTAAGAGAATAATCCCAGACTGATAAACAAATAACTTTTAATGTTTCCTGAATTTAAAATAATAGTTAGTGCTAATTAAACATATACAAGTTATCTAACCTTTAACATATAGCCATATTTGAACTGAACAAACATAAAGAGTTTTATTAAGCATGAGTACTTCGGACACATGCCTTGAGAAACATGTGATTTCTTAGGGACATAAACTGTAAGAAAATAATCAAGAAACTTTATGGTAGAAAATATCTAAAAGTTTTTAAATGCAAAATTCTTTTAAGATTGTTTTTCTCTCAAGATGAAAATGTTAGAAAAATAGCAACTTTTTGACAAAAAGATGCTGTGTACTGGCTTTCAAGAGCTATGCAATTCATTATGTAAATGTAATTTTACTCT
>NW_012147816.1:53595-54158 GCF_000956105.1 Propithecus coquereli | reverse complement strand
CAACTCTCATTTGTCCTACCTGCTTCTGTCTCAAACTTTCAATCAGACACATCCTGGGGGGATGAGACCCAGGAGTATGTGACAGGGAGATAATATGGCTCAGCTATTAGATGTAATGGCAGACAAAAAGTGTTTTGGTTTTGAAAGGATATCTTCAGAAAAGTGTGATGAAAACACATTAATTAATATCTAGCAAGGGTTTTGATATCTGGCAGACTTTGGGCTAATTGAGTTATACTCATGAGATCATGTCATTCTCACAATTATTTTATGAGATAGGTACGGCCATTATCCCTTTTTGCCAGATAAAAATACAAAGCTGTATGAGGATAACTTGTCTCTTTTATAAATTTAGTAAGTGGCATGGCAAGAATTCCAAACAAGGCCTCTTCAGTTCTAGAGCTTGGGATATTAAGCCCAACAGATTTTGTGCATGACTGAAGTCTGTGAAAAATACAGTACTTTGAGGAAAAAGAAAAAGTAAAAAAAAAAAAAAGGTTAATATTACTGTTCAATGCTCGGTGTTTTCTAAGAATGAATATATGGTTTGAAACTTTTTGACT
>NW_012147816.1:41223-42020 GCF_000956105.1 Propithecus coquereli | reverse complement strand
AAAATAGGTTTATATTAATAAGCAAATTATCTGAAATGCTTTAGCATTAGCATAACAAAAGCCTCCCTCACTCCATGCTTGACTCTTCTCCCTACATTCCATGCAGATTCTTTCAGAATTCTGGAAGAGGGTCTCTTCATGAAGCTGAACCTTTGGTCCCCTTTTATAGGGTTCACTCTGGACAGAGGAAACATTTTACCTTGTTTCATGACAATCAGTGGACCTATAGTTCAGCTCAATTATGTCTCCTCTTTTAGGTGTTTCCAGGCAAGAGGCACATAGTCATTTTTCTCTCCTCCATACTCCAAATAGCACATGAGAAGCTTTCTAAGTGGATGCATTGAAGGCCCATCACTAGGCTTAAGATGGACACTGTACCTGCTCCCATCCCAACAAACAAGGGGAAAGAACTAGAGTTATTCAATAACTCTCTCCCAAGAAATCCTCACTATGGATCTCTCTCAAATCAGTCTAGCCCCAGCCCTGTCACCATGTTTGGCTTAAGTCTGGGTACAGGTAAGAAGCAAAGAAGGTCAAGGGCCACCCTGACAGCAAATTTTGCATAGATAGCCAAACATTTCTACTTTAAAATAAGAGGTATTGACACTTAACTGTGTTTAATTACTAATATAGTAATCATCCCAAACTAAGATATTAAAACAGCCTCTTTTAACATTGAGTTAAGTGTGTAAATAATATGTCATTAATGTTACACAGGGATGCTTCTCACAGATATGTCTGAAAGCAAGTTCAGTGGCTTCTTTGATCATCTGCTTCAATGGATTCTTATAAATGAC
>NW_012147816.1:27360-28258 GCF_000956105.1 Propithecus coquereli | reverse complement strand
GTACGCTTGGCTCTTAACCTAGGCACAAGCACATAATAGTTGGTTAGTAGATAATATATTAGGAAGGAAAAAACAATCAATGATTTTAAGTAGAGAGTAAAGTGGATTATATCAATTTATATTTGGCAAGATAAATCATTAGGAGAATTAAAAAGAAATATCATTTGTTTAAGGTTTTTGTTTTCTTTCACGGTTTCCTTTCCCATGGACAAAAGTTTTCTTTTAGTTTGTGATGGTGTTAGGTAGAGAGCGAGGAATTCTAGGTCTCCTAGGGAAAGAAGTGGAAAGACATCTGGGAAGAAGGCCCCCATCTTGGTCCTACCCACCCTAATCTCCAGAGCTACTGTCATACCTGGGGAGGAGTGAACACTCTACGAATCTGCCAATCAACTTGGCACACTGGCTGCAAAAGAATGTAGAGGACTCTCTAGCCCACAGGCCAAGCAGCATAGGTACCATAGAGTCCGGAAATTGACCTACAACAACCCACATGCATAGTAATGGAACTCCCAACTGTCCAATCAAAGTGGTTCCATGGTGACGTCTGAGCCACTAGAGAGGTCCCAATCTGGGCACTATAAAACAAGATGCAGACCATAACCAACCCTTTTTTGCACCCTTCCTTTTCTTCTATCTTTGCTTCGACAATGGGTCCAGTTGTCTGCAGTGTATGTATCACACTCTGTAAACCTATATCTTGCTCTTGCCCTATAATCCTATCTTTCTCTCCTCAATAAATCTCATTTTCATGCTTGTCTTACTTTGGTGTGTCTGGTCATTCTTCGGCCCTGAATACCCTAAGAACCGACATTTCTGACTAAAACCTGACAATGGTACACAGCTAATTGTCCTCTGTGAACTTCATTTTGAATGCCTAAGGAAACACTACAAAGAGTTT
>NW_012147816.1:25261-25628 GCF_000956105.1 Propithecus coquereli | reverse complement strand
CTTGCAATAGTGAATTGTGCTGCTATAAACATCTGAGTGCAGATATCTTTATTATAGAATGTCTTTTGCTCTTTTGGGTAGATGCCTAATAGTGCTATTGCAGCACCTGTTATATTTTCCTGGATTGAACTTGAGGCCCATTATCCGAAGTGAGGTATCACAAGATCGGAAGAATGGGCTCTACTTATACTCACCATCAAATTGGCACTAACTGATTAACACCACGGTGCTCACATGGCAGTAATATTCTCCAGGGATTAGGGTGTTGAGGGGGTAAACTCACAACTAAAGGACACGGTGAGCATTGTAGAGGGGAAGGGCATGCCTCTAACCCTCACTTGGGTGAGGCAAAGACATAAAATGTAAC
>NW_012147816.1:24738-25211 GCF_000956105.1 Propithecus coquereli | reverse complement strand
CATGATAAATAGATGTAGAAGAATGGCAGCTCCCATAACCAAGTGACTGAAATGCACCATTTACACATGACTTGTGAGAGAGTGCTGGCCTCTGTTATCCAGGGGCAATAAATGTGGTGCAGCTATCATCCTTGCTGACAGTGGTCTGCTCTTAATGTAAATCTGACTATAGTTCCTTCCTTTACACTGATTCTATTAACTAACCAAAATATTCCCAAGATATTTTTTTCCTGTTTAATTTATCTAGAGTTAATTTCTATTGCTGGCAGACAAGAATTGACATATAATATTATACAAGGGTATTTGTGTTCAAATCTTATGTTCATTCTAGTGAAAATCACAAATAAAGCAAAAAAAAAAAAACAAAACAAATTGTCAACAATATTATTAAATATTATCCTGGGAATGTGGGTCCCTTAAGAAGACTTGATATAAAAGAAAGGATAATTTTTGAGGTAAAAGCATACCATCAT
>NW_012147816.1:13750-14743 GCF_000956105.1 Propithecus coquereli | reverse complement strand
AAGGTCCTTTTTATTTGTGATATAATCAGTTCTGAAGCAAAGTATCTTTGCTTATTTACTTAAGCAAAGACAAGAAATGATAGTTACTGCAAATAAGCAATGTTTCTCTGAAGACAGAGGCTTGTTTGACTGTGAACTGAAATAATCTCATGAAAACTAAAATGGAGTATTTGGAAGTGAATTTGTGACTGAAAAACAGTTCCCTGGTTTCTTTCTTAAAATGTCAATTGTGATAGATTTCTACCAATTAGTTTTGTACTTCTATTTCCTCCAGTCTATTCCTAAAGGTAAGCAAAGCAAATAGCATCCAGCGTTCAGTATTTGACCACCTGAAATGCAGTTACTATTCATAAAACAGCTGAAAAAAGTGGGACAGTTTTATGAATCAATTAAAATGACACCATTGGCCAGATCCCTGATTTTCACACCAGGATATACTAATTTCTTTCCTTTTCTTTTCCCTTGCATTTGTGTATGCAAAGTTCTGTGCCATGTCTATGGAATTCTCAGTAGACTAGAAATCTAATGACCTGAATTTTAGCCCCTTCTCTAACACTATCTGGCACTGTAAGTAGATTATCTTTTCTTCTCCTGCTTAAGATTTCCTTCTTGTCAAATTTCTTCAAGCCTCTAATTTTCTGATTCTATCTATGTTAGATATAAACAATTTAGCCATTAACTATAATATCTCAAAAAGGATAAACAAATACAAACATTTTATCACACATGATATTAGCATATGGAAGAGTAAGCAAAGTACAACGAATTGTTTTTTACTCTTGGTGGTGGAAAGTATATGTTTCAAAAACTGTTTGAAAAAAAAGCATGGAAATTGGATATCTCCAAATATGACATTTCTTACTGAAATTTAATCAGAGGATAAGGGTAACAAAGTCAAGGTACAGTAATAGAAAGCTTCAAAGTCCCCTAAATGCTACCACCTACTTCTCTATGTCTACATTTTATTCCTTTCTAAGAAAACAGAAGTTATTC
>NW_012147816.1:0-310 GCF_000956105.1 Propithecus coquereli | reverse complement strand
ACTTGTTAAACTCCAACTATTTCTCAGACAATATGTTAGATAGTTTCAATGTTCTCTTCCTTAATTCTAATGACTCATTTACAGAGTAGATATTAGCTGATCACTTGGGGAAAGGGGATGATACTTGTTAAACTCCAACTATTTCTCAGACAATATGTTAGATACTTTCAATGTTCTCTTCCTTAATTCTAATGACTCATTTACAGAGTAGATACTATTATTTCCATTTTAAAAATGAGGAAACTGAGGCTCAGTGAGGTTAAGTAACATGCCCAAATTTGTACTGCTAGTAGATTAATCTGAACATTAT
>NW_012147815.1:21912-22534 GCF_000956105.1 Propithecus coquereli | reverse complement strand
TGAGTACATGTGGTGCTTGTTTTTCCATTCTTGGGATACTTCACTTAGTAGAATGGGCTCCAGCTCTATCCAGGATAATACAAGAGGTGCTAGATTACCATTGCTTTTCATGGCTGAGTAGAACTCCATGGTAGACATACACCACATTTTATTAATCCACTCATGTATTGATGGGCACTCGGGTTGTTTCCACATATTTGCAATTGTGAATTGTGCTACTAAGAACACTTGAGTGCAGATGTCTTTTTCATAGAATGTCTTTTTTTCCTTTGGGTAGATGCCAGGGAAAGTGGTAAAGTCCTAATTCATAGAACTGTTTTGTGAGCCCAATTGGTTAGACTAATAAAGTTGATACATACATACATTTTTTTCCACATCCCGATAGATTTTTTTTGTTTGCAATTAGCCATGATAATATGGCCAACCTCACTAGTAATCGGAAAATGCAAAGCAAATCAACGTGTGATTCTACTACCACCCAGAAGAATAGCTTAAATTTTAAATAGTAAAAATTCCAAGTGTTGGCAAAAATGTAGGAAAACTATAACTCTCATCTAATGCTGGTGGGAGTACACATTAGTACAATCTGTGTGGAAACTGACATATCTACCAAATTTGAATA
>NW_012147815.1:18303-20127 GCF_000956105.1 Propithecus coquereli | reverse complement strand
TGGTAATTAGTACACCAATTGCCTTAAAAGCCTCCTTTTAAATTATTAAAAGGTGTGTTAAAGTACAATAAGAACTTGACTAATTGCAGCTCAATTAAAAAAAAAAACACCTCAGATTGTTTTGGCATTATTTTTTAGAAGAGTGGGAATAAATACGAAAACTATCAAAAGAGAACAATGCAGAGCTTTCTACAGCAATAAACTCCACTTGAAAGAGATTCAAAAGCAAGCAGGTGAGTGTGAACGTTTATGGTGAGAAAAAAGAAAATTTTCAGCCTTTATAGATTTTATAGAATTTAATGTCTTTGTGTAACGGATAATTTTCAGAATACTATTCCTAAAGTTTGGAGGTGTTAATCTAAGGCAAATGGTACCAAATATCCTGGTCATGAAAGAAGTATTATCAGGCAGGGGCACATGGAGATCCAAAAAAGAGAAGTCCATGGAATTGTTCATGACACTGGGTCGGAACCAAGGTCTCATTATCTGGGCTCTGTATTTGATTTTCTTCACTATTCCAGGTGGCAAGTAATTGGCTCATTACCACACGAAGGGTATTGAATTCTAATTTAGAATTAATTTAACTACAGATTAGAGGCTGAAGTAAAGTAATTCTATTTTAATTCTAAATTAAAAACTCTTAAATTTACAGTCTGATGAATAGATGGTAATGATTTATTCTTTTCCCTGGGAGAGGGTCTGCCCATATTCCTTGGAGATTGGCCTTCTTCCTCCAATTTCCAAGGAAGTAGTGTTGTATCTGTTTAACTCTTTATTCCATAGTCACGTCTCGCTCTGAATGTGTTCTGCTTCCTGCTCCAATGTTTATGGGATCCTTGTGAATACTTTGGGCCCACCAGGATAATCCAGGATACTGTCCCTATTTTAAGATCAGTTGATTGGCACCTGTAGTTCCCTCTGTACTTTTAAATACCTTTTGCCCTGTAACCTAACATATTCATAGGTAACAGGAATTAGACCTCTTGAGGGAGTTGGGGGGTGGTGCATTATTCTGCCTAACATACTCTATTACATTTTCTGTGGGGAAGAAATGTCTTTTATTCAGGGGTCCAGGGTTTATAGTTAAGGGCTGGGGGATAGGGAAAGTCTGTGGGTTATTTGAATACCTACCACCTGTGCTCATAGAGAGGCATAGATTGAACAAAGTTGGCAGGGTTTAATTAACATAGAAAGTATGACACCTGTTGTCTACCAGGTTCTACCAGGCAAGTCAAATTTAACAAATAAGTTGATTATCTCTAGTTAATTCACCTTGTGTGTGTAGGGTGGGACAGGACATTGGATACTTTTTCCTTCCTTAGAGAACCTCATTGATCTCAATTGAGAATTTGTGTTTGACTTTCTTTTGTTATATGGAACAATCTTTTTTCCAGTCTCTTCTCTTTAGAATAACTACAAGTGTTCTTGTCAATAGGGGTTAGGATGTGGGCCATGTAGCATAGCTATTTGACCCGCAGAGCCCTAAGTTTATTTTGGGTCCTAACTTTTGTTTGTTGCTGGTCTAAAGTCCTTTCAAAACGTTTTGCAAGTTGCTATAGTTCATGCAAAGGGGCTATCTGTCCATTCAACTTCTGTGTCTGAATTAGGTCTCCAATTTAAGATTTAACTTCATTGACAAGTTGAGATAAAAGGTCTGATGTTATCTTACCACCTTCTTTAACTTCTGAATGTTGGTGGAAAGTATTTTTTAGCCTATCTTAAAAATCTGCTGCAGTTTAATCTTTCTCAGTTTGTGTTACTGAATTAGGGGCTAATGGATTTTTATTAGAAATGTTTCAGGTGTGGTTTTTATTAGCAGAAGAA
>NW_012147815.1:17752-18253 GCF_000956105.1 Propithecus coquereli | reverse complement strand
AATTATCAGTAGATTTATTAAAGAGACTTTAACGAATATATGGGAAGGGTTAGGTAAAACACAAACTAAACTCTAACATGCCAGGGCTTGTAAAGCTGAGTTGCTACTGTTAATATCCATAGGCCTGGGAGAATGAAGGGGAGGAACAGCTCTTGAAATGCAGGAGAAAGGTGTGTGGAGACAGCTTGGAAAGCAGTGACCTTCAGTCAAGAGACATAGCCAACCAGTGACAGCATAGAGAGAAAGTTGAGAAAATAAAAATATTCAAAAGCAGCCTGAGCAAGAGCGAGACCCCATCTCTACTAAAAATAGAAAGAAATTAATCAAACAACTAAAAATATATAGAAAAAAATTAGCCGGACATGGTGGCACATGCCTATAGTCCCAGCTACTTGGGAGGCTGAGGCAGCAGGATCACTTGAGCCCAGGAGTTTGAGGTTGCTGTGAGCTAGGATGACGCCACGGCACTCTAGCCCAGACAACACAGTGAGACTCTGTCTC
>NW_012147815.1:16411-17702 GCF_000956105.1 Propithecus coquereli | reverse complement strand
GTATCTTTTAAGTCTCTTTCTGTCAGTCCAATCAGATTTTGCTATCCAGCATTTAGCATTCGAGTTTCTGGCCGATGTGTTTACAAGTTGGTTTCACAGCCACTGGACTGCTGAGCCAACTCAAATAACAAGCTTGTAGGATCTCTGTCTTTGTTGCATACTCTGTTCTACTTATGCCAAATGCCATTTTTCACACAGCACAATACAAAATGGAAACACACAAGAGAACAAAAATAAATGGCCTGATTCTACTACGGATACCCAATAAATGGAAACCAATAACAAAGTCCAGAAACCAACTGAGAATAAACAGATGAGAAACTCAATGTAAAGAGAACAGCATTCAGATCTGCTGTTAACTTACCATTTTGGCGTGGACTTGTCAGGGAGGCAGTCTGTCCTTGGTTCTTGGTGTGCTCTTGGCAGAAGAATGACCAGACGCACCAAACTGTCAAGTCCAGACTATTATCCTGGTCCTCCAACTCCTTACTTGGAACAATCACTAGCAGGGCCAATAGGATGGAGTAAGCCCAGGCAGAAAACAGTTTCACACGAGCAGCTTTCTTGTAGAACAAAACGGGTCTGTCTCTGTAAGTGGAGGGATGCACAGAAAGACAGAGAAACTCACTCACGTCTCAGATTGTTTCCTTTTATTGGCCCCGTCTGGGGGCGGGCTCTCAGGAGGTGTGGGATATTACCAAATGATCAACAGGTGTCCTCAAAATTCCATCTGTGTATATGAGCTCCCTCTCCAAAAGCCCACCTGGGCAGGCAGGTGAACCACAATGTAGATTTCAGCTAATATCATAATAACTATCCTTAGGTTACTATAGGTCACTTTCCAAATCCTATCATGCCTGGGCTGGGGAATTCCCAGATTGATAAAGCATTCCCTCCTCCCCAGGGTGTAGCAGTTGCTCAGGATGGGATTAAGGGTGGGGCAACACCAAAATGGAGTGCCCACTCTTATCCTTTTTCCCAGGTGGAGCAATTGCTCAAAACAGCACCAAAGCAGGGAACCCTTGTTCCCTAGAAGAGCTGGAGATCCTAACTATCAACCTAACAGACTCACCAAGCCAGGAGCAGCAGGTACAAGGTTCGTCCATAGCTACCATATATCTGGTTGAAGGTTGGGGTCTACAGTGATGACAACCGCAAACCTTGTCTTTTGGGGAGCTTCAGGAAAAAAAAAAAAACTGTAAAAATAAGCAAAGACTATACAAATAAGAAAAAATAAAGCTTATTTAGAGTTTGCCATAGCAAGGGAGTTAGCTACCATTACAAGATCCAT
>NW_012147815.1:6028-6466 GCF_000956105.1 Propithecus coquereli | reverse complement strand
TTTTCTCTCTCTTTCTTTTTTGAGTTTTCAAGCTTTTCATTATAGGTTTAAATAACTAAACATGAAAAACTCTTTCTATCATTGCTGAAGTCTTCTTGGTATACTGAATTTTAGAAACATGTGAATATTATAGTTTTTAAGGTGGAAGCTCCTGGCACATGCATGCCCCCTGAGGACTAGGGAAGTACACCACTTTCGCAGGCAGTATTTTATTTTCTGTTTTTATTTTTTTTCTTTTTCCTAGGCTCATCATGAATAACTCTTGGCATTACAGACTTTTCAAGTCAGTCCTGGAAGATCTGGGCTGTTGCCAGGAGCCAATGCCATCACAGAACAGAAGACGTGATCACTTTGTTTTATTTATCTCTCCTTGTCTGGGGCAGTTAATGATTTCTCAAAATATATTTTTTTCCTTTTTTTTCTTGCTAGTGTTTTGAT
>NW_012147815.1:3285-3961 GCF_000956105.1 Propithecus coquereli | reverse complement strand
TGTCTGTAAAATTTTACTTTTAAATTAATTATAGTTTTACTTTTATTTGGAAAGTAGAGGCAGTGTCCTCAGCTTGCATGGTATATTGAAATGGAGCAGGGAAAGTCAGAAAAAAAACAGAAAAAATAATGCACTTACATATGATAAAAAGAAACTATATTTGCAAGTTATGTCAACGCCACCTATTGTCTGCAAAGCAAAAGTGCACACTCTGAAATGCCAAGAAGCAGAATAAGTCAAGGGTGGAAAACAGAAGGAACAAAGACGGAGGGTCACCAGCTTGAGAGAACCAGGTTAAACGTGCTGAAAGAGCGGGCCGCGGCGGGCCAGGCAGGAGAAGGGTCATTTCACAGCCCGCACAATGGGGGCCTAGGAGGTGAAGAAACGGAAAGAACTAGACGGCGCGGGGACCTCCGACAGGAAACGGAAGAAACTCAGGGAGGCGACGTGTCAGAGTCACTGCCGACCCCGAGACGCCTCTGCTGGAAGCGCCTTAGCGTAAGGTCAGACCGTCGGTCTCTGGGGATCTTCAGAACAGAGGCCTCCGTCGAGGAATGAAAAACAATTGAACGGTCTCGTGAGTGCGGGGCGCGGTGGCTCACGCCTGTAATCCTAGCACTCTGGGAGGCCGAGGCGGGAGGATTGCTTGAGCTCAGGAGTTCGAGACCAGCCTGAG
>NW_012147815.1:0-320 GCF_000956105.1 Propithecus coquereli | reverse complement strand
TAACCAATTATTTTTTAGAAGAAATTTAATTTTAAAAAGAGGGATGAAAAATTATGGTCAGATCACTAAATAATGCTTCAAGTCCTTATTTAAAATTTAAGATATTATAAGGTTGTTCATTTTGTTTGGTATAACCCTTTTGCGAATAACAGTTTCCACAAGAATAGTGGTGAAATGATTAACTTTGATAATCAGTATTAATGTGTCTGACAATTTTACTTTTATTAAACATTTACCATAACAGATAAATGTATTATCATTAAGATAAAAATACCGACTTTATAAATAAAGGTGCCAGCTGAGAGTAGAGAGGGTGTTTA
>NW_012147814.1:13013-13283 GCF_000956105.1 Propithecus coquereli | reverse complement strand
ATTTCATTTCACTTCTAAATTTTCTATCTATTTTCTATCTCTTAGACTGTTTTAAAACTAATGCTTTTCTTGGATAAAATTCTCTAGAATGTCAAGCCACAAAGGTTGAATATGGCCCAATATTTCTTGAAGGTGGGGCTTCTAAATTAACATTGAAAATTTCTGAAGATATTTTTTTTTACTTACATTATCTGCTTAATTTATCACCCTTTTCATTCCAAATACATCTCTGAGATAGGTCTTCTTCTGACACAGTGATTTTTATTTGTA
>NW_012147814.1:9903-11277 GCF_000956105.1 Propithecus coquereli | reverse complement strand
AGCTGAGCGGTTCTGACAGAAATGCTTATTTAGAGAAAAGGTGTTAATATTCAAAAAGACTAAAACGAATATCTAAAAGAGTTGCCTCTGGAGAATACAATTGGGCCACCCTTCTGTACCATCTAATTTTTATAGTCAAAGTAGTTCTTACATAACTTACATTGTAAGTAATGCTTACAAACCATTACCTAGTTTAAGGCAGGTTGGCAAACTTTTTTTTTTTTTTTAATAAAGGCCCAGATAGTAAATATTTTAGCGTTTGCAAGGCATGTGATCTCCGTTGCAGCTATTGAACACTGCTGTTACAGTGCCAAAGCAGCCAGCCATACACAATACTTAAATAAGTGAGCTTGGCTGTGTTCCATTAAACCTTTATTTACATAAACAATGATAGGCAGGATTTGGCCCATGGACCAGTTTGTCAATTTGTTTTAAAGAGTCAAATAGTGCTAAAAGGCCCATAATAAAAACAGTGGTCAATTGGCACCCTCCTGCCCAAACCACTTCTGAGAAGCACTCCAAACACTTTAGTCCATTTTTTTTGGTATTTTTCTCCATAAATATAAATAATTTATGAATCAAGGGACAGCAGGGTGCTTTTGTTTCTAAATAATTTGCTGCTATCCTTTGATTCACCAATTTTAGACACTATCTGTTTATATCAAGATACTCCACGATATCAGCTTCTTGTCGCTTCTTCACCTTTTCTTCTCTTCATCTCCCTAAATTGTTGTTGGAATATTTGTTTAAATCTATATTCAGTGTTATTATGACTATGTAGACTTTGTTCACTCCTGAGCCAATAGCTGTGGTTGCTTCTTGTGCAAAATTTTTGGTTTTCCTGGAGTTAATAATTTTATTGCTTAGTTTTCTTTGAATCTCACACTTTCTTTCCATTTCTTCTAATAGTTGTATAAAATGACTCTCACTGCAGTATTCCAGAGTTAAAACCATCATAAAATCTATTGATTTTGTTTTTTTTCCTGATAATGTTGTTCCTGGATCCCTTTATTGTCCTGATCCAGTCAGGGGTGGTTGTTCTCTAAGCTTCTACATGGTTATCATATTAATTGCTGTCACTATCTGAGAATTCCCTTTTCATCTCTTCTGTGTTGGGTCCTTTGTCTCCTGGGTCCCTCATTTTGGTGGAGCATGTTCATCTAATCACCTGTGAGGCGTGGCTTGGGAGGAGGGTTTGTTGTAAGCCTGACTTCTAGCTTGCTGGGGTTGGGTGGGGTAGCAAGGTTGGTGTGTATAGCCCTGTTTTCAGTCTGTAGCCTTTTATATTCAGCCCTTCTCTATGCCTGATGTCTTGGAGTCTGAACTTGCTCTGGCTCAACTTCTCGAGAGATTGTATCTCTTGCCTCTTGACAG
>NW_012147814.1:8590-8851 GCF_000956105.1 Propithecus coquereli | reverse complement strand
CTTTGTTTTGCTCGTTCATCTATAACAAACAGGTAATTTTATAAAATATAAAATCATGTACATGGGGATATTGCAACAATAAAAGATTGCTACTTAGTATAAAATTTTAAAATGCTTCCAGTTTCTGCATTTCTTTTATTACAAATGAAAAACAAACAGTCCCACGGGACCACATTGGTCTACAGACTATGCTCACAGGCATAGAGAAAATTTGGGAAGAGCATTTTATCCTAGCCAAAATTTTGACATATGAAAAACTTT
>NW_012147814.1:8173-8540 GCF_000956105.1 Propithecus coquereli | reverse complement strand
GAAGAGCATTTTATCCTAGCCAAAATTTTGACATATGAAAAACTTTCTTAGCATTCTGATACTTCTCTTTCTGGACCTTTTGCTCACTTCCTGTCGACTTTCTTCTCTCTCAATCTCAGAAGGTCTCTTTACCATCCTAAACTCTACTTAGTTTTGAAGAATTATAAAGGATAATAGTAACCATGTGCACTATTTATTATACATCTATTGTAAGGAGCGTGCTGTGTCACATGCTGGAATTAAAATAGTATACAAGTTAGAAATGGCTCTGCGTTTGTCGAATTTAAGAGTCAGGTGCCAAGAAAGAAAATACATGTATGTATATATGTGTGTGCCTGTACACTTGTATGTGAATGTATGTGAATAT
>NW_012147814.1:6102-6508 GCF_000956105.1 Propithecus coquereli | reverse complement strand
TCGCATTCCTTTGGACCACACAAGCTTCTAAAACCTTGGCATTCAGGGCTTTGCACTATAAAATTTCACTGGAAACAAATAATGGAAAACAGGCTGAAGAAAATCAGCTGTTTTCTTTCAAATTATTTTGAATCATTGTATTGCAATATTATTAGTAATAGTTTAGTGTTTTGAAAGCCTTTCATACTGGGATTTTTTTTAATAGATGAATCAATTAAATACACTTAAAATTTTTGTCAATTTCAGACTTCTAACATCTAATTTTCCTGATGTAACTTTAATTTTACAATTATGGCTGTATTCTGAAGACTTTATTATAAAGCTTGTACTTTCATGCATTTAAAAGTAAGCGTTTAACTCACTCTTAGATCTATGGAAAAACAAAATTTCCATATTCTTATAAAGA
>NW_012147814.1:2413-3635 GCF_000956105.1 Propithecus coquereli | reverse complement strand
CTTTTTTTTCTTGTTAATATATGCAGTAAAGGCCATAACTGACCTAATAAGCACAGCTTTAGCTGCATTCCACACATTTTTGTTATTTTAATTATTAAGTTAAAAGTATCTTCCTCTCATTTCTTTAATTTTTCATCTATGCATTATTCAGAACTGTATTTCCTAATTTTCAAACAGTTGGGCATTTTCTAGATAGCTTTCTGTGGTTGATTTACTGTGATCACAGAGCATATTTTGCTTGACTCCAGACCTTTTGAAATTTGGTACATGTTCTATGTACATGTATAACGAATGTGTTTTCTAATCTTTTTTGTTACATTCCATGTGTATACATAAATAAAATTTGTTAATTGTGTGGTTCAGATGATTTATAACTTCCTAATATTTTTGTTTCCTATCAAAAGCCTCCCAATTTGTGTGTGTGTGTGTGTGTGTGTGTATTTATGATCTATCCATTTTGATAGTATATGTATCGAAGTTGTGTTATCGGGTATGTACGGATTAGAATCATTTTCTTTCTGTTGGATTAACCCTTTTATCATCATGAAATGTCCTATTTTATCTTTATTAAAACTTCTTTCTATAAAGTCTCCTTTATCTGTTATTAGTATGGCTATATCAATGTTTTTTTTGACAGGATCATAGATTTTTTAGATTTGGAAGTAAATTTATGTATGGACTTATTCACCCTTATTTAATATGTAATTAGAAGTTTATAATTCTGTAGAACTTGCCAGCACAAAAACCTTTGGTCCCATCCTAGATAACATAGTTGATTAAAATGGCCCCAGCCCATGTTCCTATCCTTGGCTTTTCTCCTGAAGTTTGTACTTGGTAGATCTATTTGGGGAAGGTGAAGGCCTGTTCTGAAGCCAGTTAGGGCTGGCTCATAATAAGCTCTATATCCATTACTTCCTTTTCTGGCTTGTTTCTTTCTCTCCAGGTGTCAGTGCTGCTCTGCTAGGCTTTGTGTAGGTGCTGTTTTCCAGAACCCTTGTTTTTCCCTACACTGCTTTATGGCTGGCTGCTTAGATACCTTTCTCTGTCTGCCTCAGTTTCCAGACATGGCCTGTCAGACTGTCATGCCCAGGTGTGTTATGAGGCATTTGATTTTCTTTTGGTCTTGGGTAGAGGGGAGAATGACCCCAGAGAATTATGATAAAAGTAGTTTTTTATGTGAATACACATTTTCATAATTATCCAGTTTCTGACGCCTCAAACT
>NW_012147814.1:0-333 GCF_000956105.1 Propithecus coquereli | reverse complement strand
TAGCCTGTTCTTTCTAAAATGGCAACATCAGTGTGGAATGGGGAGTTCAAATCGCAGAGCCTTTCTATATTCTGAGACCATGTCTTTCACTTACTTTTTTTTTTGTCTACTATGATTCCAGAATGTATCAAATTACTTCTTTTACTTATCTCTATACTCTTTTGAATCAAATTAGAGAAACATATCTTAGTTTCAACTCCTGTGCCTTACTTTCCACAATGTCTGAGATCCCACCAGTGTGTACGAGGGAGGAATGTAAGTCACTTTAATAACCCCATCTTGCTTCCACTGTTTTTTATTTTCTTTACCACTGATCAGATCCTATCTTCTATT
>NW_012147813.1:12297-12603 GCF_000956105.1 Propithecus coquereli | reverse complement strand
GTACAGTTTGGTTTTATGCATATCAGGGAGACAGGAATTACAGATAAAGTCATAAATAAACACATAGAAGGCATACATTGGTGTGGCCAAAAAGGAGGGACACCTCAAAGTGTGAGCTTACAAGTCATAGGTGGATTTAGGGATTCTTTAGTTGATAATTACCTGAGTTAGGCTTTGTCTAAAAGACTAGGAATCAGTGGAAAGGAATGCTTGAGTTAAGATAAGGGTCTTCTATCTTTTATGTGATGCTATTCTGGAATCAGTTTAGAAAATAAATCACATCATAAAACCCTGCTTACTGAGATT
>NW_012147813.1:9172-10437 GCF_000956105.1 Propithecus coquereli | reverse complement strand
TCTCCTGATGTCTAGGTCAACCTAAGAAAAACTAATTTCTTTCTATTTTTAGTAGAGACGGAGTCTCGCTCTTGCTCAGGCTGGTTTCGAACTCCTGAGCTCAAACAATCCGCCCACCTCTGCCTCCCAGAGTATTCTATAGTCTGGTAAAACATGGGAATAAAGTCTTGTCTCTTTCCCATATGTTATAGATATAAATGAGTTGGAAGATTATAAATCATAAGATCTTAATGCTGTTGAAATAAAAATATTACACGGGTCTCCTGATGTCTAGGTCAACCTAAGAAAAACTATATTCTTTCTTGCATAAGACAAAGAAACTAAATCAGAAATAGAAATAGAAGTTGAAAAAAAATAAGTACAAGTAGAACTAGATACAAATATAGATATAGATTATGTATATTACATATGTATTCTGTATGTGTTTATATATTTAATTATATGCTACTTATTTGAATCCTTAGGGCAACATACATGAAATATTCATTATTGAACAACCTAAAATATTTCTAAAGCTATCAATAAACTCTTGCATACTGGAATTCAATTCGTTAATTCAATGTTTAATGCAACACCAGAGGCATTATGTATGACTTAGAAAAGAATAAAAAATAATGTAAGACCTTATTGCTATTTTTAAAGATCTCACTGTCTATAGGAGAATATAGATATAACATTAAAATATGGATTTCTAGGACAGTGGTTAAAGATAACTAAAGCAGAAAACAAGAATATAGAACAAATAACAGAACTTTCTGTAACTGAATTTTTATGTGGTATGTTGAATCATCCAAAATATATCAAACATCATAATAAAGTACTCATTTAAATAGCATCATTTTTAAATCAATAAATGATTTCAGACTAATCCACATGTAGACTTACTCCATATCTCACTGATAATCTGTCTGAAATATAAAACTAAAAGAACAAAAGGAAAAGTCCAAAAGTGCAAAGATAATCACGGGAATAAAGCATCTCCAGCAGATAAGATATTGCAACTAATTTTTCAAAAACAAAGAGGAGGAGGGTTGTTTACTGATAATTACATGCTACATACACACTAAATTTAATATGGGTTTAGTGATTGCTAACCATAGAGAGATTCAACTGAAAATATGGGCAGCCTTTTAATAATCTTTAACAAAATGCAGGGCATGCCTTGGCCAAAGGAGAGGAAGGAAGAATAAACTTTCTTGGGAAAGCTAAATCTTTCACTGTAGCAGTCAGTTCCACCAAATAAAAACTTCACTTTTGGGCTTTGC
>NW_012147813.1:7099-7427 GCF_000956105.1 Propithecus coquereli | reverse complement strand
ATCTGGGCTGAAAAGACATAAGGCCTTGGAGAATCCAATGAGATTTTGCTACCTAGGGTCATTACTTTTTATTTTCAAGAGTTCAATGTGATGTTTTCTTACTTGTTGGAATTAAAATATATCAATTTTGAAAATATCTCTATTGGTTCAAAAAGAAACGTATACAGGAAATCATGTTACAGAAATTATGTGAGACAAGGTAAGTGCAGATATGAAAAGATTTTTTCCCATAATAATTATGCACATGTAGACACACATACCTCAAGAGCTTTCCAATATTCGGATGAACATTTTCGGTTATGAACAATTCAGCCTATACTAAGAAAAA
>NW_012147813.1:4878-5328 GCF_000956105.1 Propithecus coquereli | reverse complement strand
GATTCTTTTGTATTGTTTATTTTTAAAAACAGTTTAAGGAAACACTGAGACTTGCCACACTCAAATTAAGTAAAATTACAGATTTTAATTCATCATGGAATTCCATTGGCTTTTTACCTGGTTTTAATTGTAATCATTCTGTTTCTCTTCATTTCAACCTACTACTACATGTTTCCACTACATTTTTCCACTAGATTTTTGTGCCTGGGTTACAATATTTACTATTCAGTCAAACAATCTTGCATTCGTTAAGATTTTTCTTTTCTTTTCTTTTTTTGCAAACAATATAAATGATCTTAAGCAATTTTACCAAAGGGAGAACTGAATATAAAAGTACATGTTTCTCTTAGACCCCACACTCCTCTGCGTAGCCAGAGTCCAAGAAGACACTGGAATTAGGAACTGGAAATTTCTCTCTTGACATCTGCTTTCTCTGTTTCTCTCTATATA
>NW_012147813.1:4072-4828 GCF_000956105.1 Propithecus coquereli | reverse complement strand
CAAGTCTAATGCTCTTTCTACTATACTACATTATGCCACCTCTGAGAATACAGCCAGATTATGGGCATTGGAATTGCACTTATAGCAATTGTCTATTTTGGGTTAAATTCGCTTCAATGACAAGTGACAGCAGCATTCCTGGACAATCTATTGTTGGGCGTGCAAACGCAGGGAAGGCAGAATACAGAGTGCTAGAAGGACACACAGGAGCAATGGAGCAAAGCTATTTCACATTAGGAAACAACAGTAGACAAAATCCTTGAAGTCTGGAAGTATAGTTTTAAAATAATCATTCTTGAGCAAAAGTGTCATTCAGTTTCTCTGTGAAGTATAATAGAATTTCCTTGATTATAACTTCATTAATTAAGGAGAAAAAAAAACAAGCTTTTTAAAAAGTAGAAGGTTTCAAAATATCGATATTTTCAGTCATATAACATGCCTCACAATCTCAACATTAAGAATCATAACACACAGGAGAATATATACTTTATTACAATGTAAGCATGAACTAATACATAATTAGCTAAAATCAATGTTTTTCTACAAATGTATCACCTGTAGACAATTTGGGATACTTTCAGTTATGAGTGGTCACAGGAAAGGTTTTGTTCTACCCATTTTTTCCCATATATTTCTTGGACCAAAAAGTGACTTGCTTTACAACTCTGTCTTCCTTCAACTAGCCTTTTTAATTTCAAATAGAAAGAATCTGCTGTCCTCCCTTAGATCTTCAGAGTTCATGTTTTACAAATAGAC
>NW_012147813.1:3256-4022 GCF_000956105.1 Propithecus coquereli | reverse complement strand
CTTTTTAAAAAGTAGAAGGTTTCAAAATATCGATATTTTCAGTCATATAACATGCCTCACAATCTCAACATTAAGAATCATAACACACAGAATATATACTTTATTACAATGTAAGCATGAACTAATACATAATTAGCTAAAATTAATGTTTTTCTACAAATATATCACCTGTAGACAATTTGGGATACTTTCAGTTATGAGTGGTCACAGGAAAGGTTTTGTTTTACCTATTTTTTCCCATATATTTCTTGGACCAAAAAGTGACTTGCTTTAGAACTCTGTCTTCCTTCAACTAGCCTTTTTAATTTCAAATAGAAAGAATCTGCTGTCCTCCCTTAGATCTTCAGAGTTCATGTTTTACAAATAGACACTTTATTGTTTGTCTTCCAAGGTGATTTTTGTGATCCTTTGTCCTCTAGCAAATGCCAGTGCCTGGTACTGTTGTAACTGCATTGTGCTTCTGTGTCTTCCTGTTGTTTTTCTACCAATTTTGCTCTTCTAACTTGATAAAAGCCCTTTCTTCACCACTAGGGTATCTTTTAGAATAAACCTAACCTGAAAATATCCCCTCCCATATTAGAGCCATGAGCTGTCAGGTCCTAATATATCTTAGTCTACTCTTTCATTCCAAGCACACTTTATTCCAAACACATTTCTTTCCAAGAACATTCTATTCCAAGCATGTTTTTTAATAAGGTAAGACATTTGTAGTGGAATTCATTTCTTTAGATCTTTTTAAAGAAATGGGCATTATAAAAACAATAAA
>NW_012147813.1:0-1916 GCF_000956105.1 Propithecus coquereli | reverse complement strand
GTTTGCTCAGACTAAATACCTTACCTTTGGAGGTTTATCATATTGATTTGCTTCTCATATATCCTTTCCAAAGTGGAAATATGAAAGTCTGCATTGTGATTCAGGATGTTTGAATTATCTTCGCTCTTCATGATGCAATAAAATAATTAGAATTGTAGTTTCTCTGGCTTCTGAGCAAACCAAAAAATAAAAATTCTATAGCGATAGTTATCGATATCTTTCCCCACCTTCAAAATAGTGCCATGTGTGCTTGAAGTCGTCCCCAAGACCACCCTCAGGTGTGATGATTCATTAAAAAGCACTCAAAAAACTCAAAAAAGCTATTACTCTCAAAATTATGTTTTATTAAAGAAAAAGAATACAGATTAAAATCATCAAAGAGAAGAGCCACATAAGGTAGGGTTCAGGAAAGACCAGACATAGAGTTTCATGTCATCTTCTCTCAGTGGAGTATGGAGACACTGCCTACTTTTCTCAAAAGCCATGTTTGGCAACAATCACTGAGCATTACCGACCAAGGAAGCTCACCTGAGCCATGTGGTCCAGACTCACTGGGGATTGGTCACTAAGACATGGCTGACTGACCACGTGGCTGACTTTATGTGGAGGAAAGAATCTGACATCCAAAGAGAGGTCTTGCCTTTGTCTAGGCTCCTGGGAGGTAATCTCTAAGTACTAGGCATTTCCTGAGTGATAGAAGTCTTCGTTATTCAGAGTGGGCCCCTTGGCCACACCAGACAATTTATGCTAACAAGATGAGTCAGAGTTGGGGCTGGCCCTGCCAAAGAAAAACAATCATGTAATTAGAGGGTTAGAACTTTGGGCCATGTGATAACAGTCTGATTTGGGGTGGGGGGAAGGGGGATTTAGACTGAGTTCAACCCCTTGCGCAAATGAATCAATCGTGCCTAGGTAATGAAGTCTCAAGCAAATCACTGGATATTGAAGCTCAGGTTAGCTTCCTAGGTTGGTAGTACTCCATGCATATTGCCATATATTGATGCCAGAAGGAAACTTTACATTTGAAACTCTTCCAGACTTTGTCCTATGTATCTCTTTCTTTTGTTGGTTATACTTTGTTTTCTTTCCCTGTAGTAAATGTGACCATGAGTGTAATAGCTTTCAGGGAGTTCTGTAAGCCTAGCAAATTACTGAATCTGAGGTCATTTTGGGAAATCTCAGAACATGCAGTTTGTGGCAGAAGTGTTGGATAGACCTAGTAATCTGAAGGACCATGCCCTTAAACTTGATTTTGGCTAAACTCTTCTGTATCTTTATTCTCCACCCCCTCTAGAGGTCAAGCTAATTCCACATGGCCAAAAGCTGCTCCATAAATCACTTTATTAGCATAGACTAGCTAGCGTGTCCCTGAGTCCCCTAATAATCAAAGAAAATACTAATGTCACCACTCAACTGTGTCCCTTGCCTGCTGCCCAGGAGGAGGCCAGTATACATAGAGAGCAGGAATTGCAGTAGAAAAAGTTTAATACTACAAGATGCCAAGCAGGGAGATGGAAGAAATTTCTCAAATCCAAGATGGGATAAATTTCTCAAATCCATCTCGCCAAGTATTTGGAGGCTAATGCTTTTTAACACATTAACTACCATGTGAATTGTATTTAACTCACATTAGATTTTAGCCCAGGGGCTAAAAGCATGTTTTACTGTTTTACACAGTTTTACTATCTTACTGTTTTACTGGTTTTTGTTTTTTTACTGTTTTACTGTTTTACATAGTTTTAGCCTAGGGCTAAAAGCATATGTAACTGTAGTTGGTTGGTGAAAATCTTACTTGTTGATGTTCTTATTGTTACAAGTAATATTGACAATTTAATTGCATATAACTCACAGAAAACAATAAAAAATAGCACTTTTATTGAATTAGATTGTTTTGTTTTCAAAGTTTTTATTCTATT
>NW_012147812.1:34918-35518 GCF_000956105.1 Propithecus coquereli | reverse complement strand
AGTAGAAAACATGGCCAATTCATGCCTCATCTGAACTACATAAATCTGGAAATTTATAAAGATGCAGCATGAATTAGAATGATCCCCTAAAAATATGTCGGGAATCTCCACATGGATATTGCATCTATCTGCTTTTTATAAATATGTATCTATCATTTACTTTATAATTTGGTTGAATCATGTCCCTAACAAAAGCCACAACATCCACAAGAACAGAGCCAAAACATTAAAAAATCTACTAGATTTTGTATTCCTTACCTAGAACATTCTAACATATCTATCCAGTGATATAGGCCATATTTCACTAGAACACTTATTAATGATTTGAATTGTGTAAAGTTTTGCCACTTACTTAGAAACATTATTGTCTTTATCATTTTCAATTCTCTGGAAAAAAAATGAAAGGGACTTGTAGCAGAACTGAAAAGTTACTCCCTTTAGATAAACAGAGGTTTCAGAAAGCCTTGAGAAGCAGATATTCTGTGGAAATTTACTGCTAACTTGCATTTCTTGGAACAAGCTGCTCGTGACATGATATAGACAGTTTTCTTCCAAAACCATTGGAATGAGATCCTCCTATATGTCATACAATCCTTTGCA
>NW_012147812.1:31063-33163 GCF_000956105.1 Propithecus coquereli | reverse complement strand
ATTCAACAAAAGGAGCTCAGTGGAACTCCTCAGAATTCAGATTGTTGTTGAGACTGACTGGACTGGCCTGGCCCAAAATATGGAGTTTGGACACAGGGCTCCGTGAGAACACCTATTGCTCTGAGCATCCTCCTCAACCCAGCTAAGCCAAGGTCTTCAAAACAATCTTGGTAGAACCTTGTAGATTCTGGTACAGTTCTGACAAAACTGTAACTGTCAAAATCCAGAAAGAAATGATACCTTTTATCTGCTCCTACACCAAGAGAATGAAATATTTTTCTGTATTTTAAAAGCCTTGATCCTCAACCTAAAGTTTCTAGGACATAAATTTTTCCTTTTCTGGTCAATCTGCTATATTTAATCACAGACCACATCATGAGTTGCCCAGATTTCATAGCACATGTCTTGGGAAGCATTTCAGTGCTTAATTTGTGCATTATTCCAAAAACATTTATTGAATGGTAATTATGCACTAGACATAATTTTGTGTGTTGGATATTTAGCAATATTTGCTTATCTATGGGTCATCATTTATGTGATTAGACTATATACTTAGAAACTTCTAAAATTAATCCTTAACATCATCTTCAATTTGTCAATTAATCCCCAAAATATAAACACGTAAGCTTTTCTTATTTTATTCCTACAAATAATAGAAAATTCTGGCAACCTGACTTTTTGAAGAAAAATAGATGCTAGATAAAAAAAGTCATTTGATGCTTTAGGATATGTCTGCCATTAAAATATTCCATTGGAACAGAGAAAAAAATACTAAAACCTTATAAAGGCCATTTTTAGTGCCTACATTTACAGAATAGTCATAGTATGGAAAGTAATTTTATTACTAGAATAAAATTTTTTCCTTCTATAATGGCACAAGTATCCACCCAGTTATTTGAGCCAAAAATGTAGAAGATTCCTCAGTCATTTCCAATCCATCCGTTAGTCTGTTGTGCCTAACTGCTACACTCAAACTGTACCCCAAATTCACCCTCTCATTTCCACTGTTATAGCGAATTCCCTAATCTTTGCCCTGATTATTGTCACAACCTACTGCATCCTCTCATCTATTCTACTCTTGCCTTTCTATAATCCACTTCTCCAAGAGGAGCAAGAAAGATCACTTTAAAATATATACCATATCATAAGACATTCCATCTGACTGCCCATCATGTATAGAACAAAATCCAAACTAGTATCACAGCCTATGTGGCTGTTCCTAATATGCTGGCATTATTTCCTGCCTCTTCCTCCTCATTCAATGTAATCCTGCCTGATTGGCTTTCTTTCTATTCCTGGAATACATCAAGCACTCACCTGTCTCAGAGCTTCTGCACTTATTATTCCATCCGCTGGAACTGACTCTTCCAATTTTTATATGAAAGGCTCCTGTAGTCTATCAAAGCTTACAACAAATGTCACCTATGCAGACAGCCCTTTCCTATCTACACATAGTCTCTTCATACTGCTCAGCTTTATAGGCCAAGCATAAATTCTTCATAGCACACTTATCAAATATGACATTATCTTCTTGAATAGTTTATTTCTTTTGCCCCTTTATTCAGAATATAAGACCTAAAAAATGCTTGTCTGTCTTGTTCACTTATGTAACCTCAGCACCTACAACAGTGTCTGGTAGATAGTAGGTGAAATATGCATTGAGTGAATACAGTTATCATAAATTGACTCATGAAATCATGCATGTGGATGGAGAACAGGTTCAGGAGAGTCATGAAAATATCTTACATGCATGAACTGCAGAGCCCCAAAGACGGAATGACTGAATTCCCATTTTTGGCCTTTATTAAAGCTCTTTCTTGGCACCCTCGAAAATGATATTTAGGTTTGGCTCATCTGGGATTATATCTTCTCCTTTAAAGGGCATACCAATCTCTAGATTATTATTGTCCAGAGGCAAAAGAAACTGGCACATGACCCATAAGTGCATCTTCTTCAGGGCCTTTAATAAAATCTTGAACTCAAAATAATTGTTAATAGTAGTTCATTATATTAGAAAGTATTTTAAAATCAGAATTTTCTCTAAGTTCTGGAATGTTAGAAGTATAGAACACCATACTCCTGAAAACTCCTGGAATTTGG
>NW_012147812.1:18448-19409 GCF_000956105.1 Propithecus coquereli | reverse complement strand
GTTAAACAACTCTTTGTGGTTCAATTTATTCACCGGTAAAATACATATAATAAAAGAGTACTGATCTTTTATGAATATTGTAGAATTAAATGACTTTAAAGGACTGTCAGTCACAGTCAGTAAATTACTGTCGTGTTTATTCTAAAAAGGGACCTGTTTTGGCTAAAAGCTCAATGTGAATCAACAGTGTTACGGGATTGCCAAAATATACTGACCATGGACTGCATTAAAAGAAGTAAAATATCAACACTGATAAGTCTAAAGGAATGTCCACATGTCCACCCAGCCCTTGGCCATGCTCTTCCTTCCTGGTACATCTGCCTTCTGCTGTTTGTCTCTCTCCTTGTTTCTCTATGTTCATCTCTTTTCTATATCTTTCTCTTCTTATCTCTCTCTTTCCCCTCCCCCAGTTCTTTTATGTCATTTTAGAGGAAACTTCAACATTCTTGGGTGCATCTAGAGGAGAGCAAAGACTAGTTGGGGAAGACCGGAAGTGGGGAAGCTGGAATGGCTGCTCTAGATCGCCGGGCCCAGGAGGAAGATACTGGCGGGAAGACACACAAGCTGTTTTCAAGACCACCAAAGTCAGATGGTTTAAGCCAAACCTGTGCAGCTTAACAGGAAACATTAAGACTGAATGTAGAAGTTACAGGGAAGAAGACATTTGGATTAAAAATGGAAATACCTTTTTACCTAAAACGGTCTGGAATTAAGAATAGTGTCCTCATGAAGTACCGAATTCCCTCTCATCCAAAAGTTGGGGAAGTGAGAGGCTGGACAGCATATGATCATATGTAATCATGATGGCTGGACTTGGATATCCTTGAAAAGGCCTGTCAAGTTAACAATGCTTATAGACACCACTGACTTTTTGTATGTTGTGATTTGAAGAAAGATAGAGGCTCTCCAATAAAGCAAACAAGCAACTACAAACATCATTTGACTCCAAAATGGAACAAGA
>NW_012147812.1:8922-9313 GCF_000956105.1 Propithecus coquereli | reverse complement strand
TTAAAAAGACTGACAAAGTAAGTGTTAGCAAGGATGAGTAGAAATGGATACTCTCATAAAGTTTGGTGCATCTACTAAAGCTGAAGACTCACCTTTTAGGACCCAGTAATTTCATCTCTATGTGTATAGTCAAGCAAATTTCATTCACAAGCACTAGGAGACAGATAAAAAGATTCCCATAGTAGACTCGTTATTCACAGCGAAAAGCAATCCAAATGTCCATCCACAGTTGATTAATTTAATTATAGTCATTGAATAGAACACTGTAACAGCAATGAAAATGAACATACAATAGTAAGACGTAGAGACATAGTTGAACCTTACAAACGAAATGTTAAGCAGAGAAGCTATACCCAAAAAGAATATTTATTATGGAAATTAATTTATATAA
>NW_012147812.1:7484-8238 GCF_000956105.1 Propithecus coquereli | reverse complement strand
TGTATTAATATTTATTATATTAAATATTAAAATTAGGAACACTTTTAAAATAGTTATGATTGATTTTAAAATAATGATAATGAATACATTACATTTTAACATAAATAACAAATTTTAATGTATGAAAAAATACTATACTTTCCAAAACAAAAATAATTAGTAAAAACAGTAGCCTGGTTTTGTATTTTTGCCAACCTCTTTAAAATCTGACTTAATGGAAGACTGAATTAAATCTGTTGCATATGCTATTTGGTTGAAGCATATGAAGAAAATCCAGCCTCACACATTATGTAGTTGGAAAAGATGAGATCATGGACACCTGAAAGGGCCTTGGGGAGCTTACAGGTCTCAGACCCACTTTCGGAACCACTGACAAAAAATCTTAAAATAAAATGCCTATGGGATGATGAACTGCTCTACTTATCTTAAAGTGACAATTATTAAAACAGTATAGTACTGGCAGAATGAGACAAAATAGACCAATAGAAAAAAATAAAGATCCTAGAAACAGACATATAGATACACGGACTGTTCATTGATGACAAAAATGATTCTGTGGAGCTATGGAGAAAGGATAGTCTTTTCAATCAATGATACTGGGATAATTGAATATCCGTGTGAGAATAAAAGTAATTTTACTCTTCCCTTCTACCATACCAAAAACAGTATGGTACTGGCAGAATGAGACAAAATAGACCAATAGAAAAAAATAAAGATCCTAGAAACAGACATATAGATATACGGACTGTTCATT
>NW_012147812.1:3843-4140 GCF_000956105.1 Propithecus coquereli | reverse complement strand
TAATATCCTCTATCTAAAACAAGAGATCGTAAAGAGTGACATCCAAATTAGTATCAAATGTATCTGCTGATAGAAACCAAGAGAAATAGGTAACTCTTGCCAAGTAGAAAATAACATCTCCAGAATTAGGAGTAATGGGACACCTAAACAAGTACAGGACTCACATGTTATTTCCTGTACCCAATCCCATTAAAGTAGAGAGTGTAAAAGGAGTCCAATTGAATAAATAACTTCATGTGCAGTTTGAAGGCCCATTTATATGTGCTGGAGGGTGGGAGCATTTATTAATATATCTCT
>NW_012147812.1:0-1298 GCF_000956105.1 Propithecus coquereli | reverse complement strand
ATAGCACCTTACTCCTGTTAGAATGGCTTTTATTAAAAAGTCCAAAAACAATGGTACAGATGGTACATCTGTACAAAGGTACAGATGCTGGCACAGATGCAGAAAGAAAGGAAGGCTTATGCATTGTTGGTTGGACTACAAATTAGTACAACCTCTATGGAAAACATTATGGAGATTTCTCAAAGAACTAAAAATAGACCTACAATTCGAACTAGTAATGCCACTACTGGGTATTTACCCAAAGCAAAATAAGTCATTTTACCAAAAAGACACCTGCACTGGAATGTTTATTGTAGCGCAATTCACCATTTCAAAGATGTGGAGTCAACCCAAGCACCCATCAATTCATCAGTGAATCAACAATATGTAGTGTATGTATACCATGGAGTACTACTCAGCCATAAAAAAGGAAGAATTAGTGCCTTTTGTAGCAACTTGGAAGAAACCGGTAGCCATTATCCTAAGTGAAGTATCTCAAGAATGGAAAAACAAATACCACATGTACTCTCTAATAAATTGAAACTAACTGATAGGCACACAAGTACACAGATGGAAGTAAAATTCATTGGAAATCAAGCAGGGAGGAGGGGGAAGGAGGGGAGGGGCAAAAACCCACCTAATGGGTACAATGAACACTATTCAGGTGATGGGTACATTTATAGCCCTGACTCAAGCCATGTATCAAAAACATTTGTACCCCCTTAATATTTTGAAAAAAATATATATGTATATGAATTCAATGATGAGGGTAAAAAAACTCAATTGAAAAATGTATCAAACAACTTGAGAAGACATTTTACTAAAGAAAATATACAGATGTCAAATAGGTACATAAAGATGCTCAATATCATTAGTAATGGAAAGTAATTAGGAAAATGCAAATTAAAATGATAATGAGGTACCACTTTACACTTTTTGTGTCTAAAATTAAAAGACTGACCATATCAAGTGTTGTAGAGGATGTGGAACAACTAGAACTCTCATACATTGCTGGTAGGAATGTAAAATAGTGTAACCAGTTTGGAAAACAGTTTGATTAACGTCTATAGAATAATTGGACATAAGTAAACAAATAAATATAAGATTTACTTGAAAAAGCCAAAACCTGGAAATAATCCAAATGTATATCAGCAAGTGAATGGAAAAAACATAACAATGAAATACCACACAGCAATCAAAAGGGGTTGATACACACAACATGTATGAATATCAAAATAATTTTGCAACTGAATAAAGCCAGACAGAAGAGTAAATAGTGTGTGATTCCACTTATAAAAGTTCCCTGAATAATGCAAGAT
>NW_012147811.1:6840-7168 GCF_000956105.1 Propithecus coquereli | reverse complement strand
TTCTTCCCTTCTCTTACAGTTAGGACCCAAACTCCCTTCCCTGCCTCCATCCAGTCTTCTTTAATTTATTTTGAAAAATTTCCTAGGAAAAGAGATGCAAGACTTCCCTGGCTAATCACACCCCACAGCTCAAATGTTCTTGACGCCAATGTCTGTACTCTACCACACTGGCTCTGATTTCCTCGGGTGCCATCTGGTAATTATTCTCCTGCTGCTTCAGGGATGTCCCTCCTGTCTCCCCACTGATTCCCAAGTTCCTCAAGGGCCAGGACTGTATCCTTTACCTCTTTCGTATATCCATTGTAACCTAATATGGTTTAGACATGAT
>NW_012147811.1:3561-3895 GCF_000956105.1 Propithecus coquereli | reverse complement strand
TGATGTATTTTCTCTAACCTCCCCTCATCTCCTAAAACCAGAAAATTGTCATTGTGATTAGTTTTAATATCCAAGCAAAGCTTTGAAAATGAATTCAATTCTTTGGCCGATGTCCAGAAACAAACGTGGGGACTTCAAATAAGTTAAACTTTTCCAGATCCACTGTTTCCAAGGAGAAGTTTTCTTGTTGTTGTTGTCATTGTTTATTTAAGTTTTGGAGGAGATGCGCAGGAATGCACGAAAATGTAAAAGATATAACATGAAATATTATTGGAGAAGTTTAAATCTATGATAATTTTTCAAATTGTTTTCACATTTATTAAGTCATTTTATC
>NW_012147811.1:3225-3511 GCF_000956105.1 Propithecus coquereli | reverse complement strand
ATTTCAGGATTCGAGACCTTAGCTTCACTCTTTGCCATTAAGCTTTACCTTTCCACCACTGCCACTTTGAACTACTGTTTTTATTGCTTTAGTAATCAAGTCCAACTTATTTATTGATTGATTTCATTTAAAAAATTTAGAGGAGATACAAGTGTTTCTAAAAAGTGAAATTTAAGTGTTTCCCTCTAGACAATTGAAACGAACAATACTAAAGATATCATCTGTGATCTTTTACCTCAACTACTTGAAAAGGATAAGACTTATGAAATTTTTGAAACATTTATGC
>NW_012147811.1:1250-1595 GCF_000956105.1 Propithecus coquereli | reverse complement strand
CACTGATTCCCAAGTTCCTCAAGGGCCAGGACTGTATCCTTTACCTCTTTCGTATATCCATTGTAACCTAATATGGTTTAGACATGATGATTACACGCACAAACAAGGGAAAAGTATCCATCATTTTCTGTGTTCAGAAACATGGACTATATTGTATGAATGCTAATCTATACTTTTCTTATCAAATTTTAAGTATATTTTTTTCATTATGAAAAGAAAATAGCAAAGTCAATTTCAGAGGACATTTTCTTCAAAAAGCAAATTATAAATCAACCATACACATTAAGGCTATTTCCATAGAGTGGGTCAAGAATGTACTATCCATTCAGGCGAGCTATAGGTAAA
>NW_012147811.1:835-1200 GCF_000956105.1 Propithecus coquereli | reverse complement strand
TCATCTGTGATCTTTTACCTCAACTACTTGAAAAGGATAAGACTTATGAAATTTTTGAAACATTTATGCTACGGACTATATAAAATAAAAGAATATTTCCTGCTGCTCTCTCTCTCTGCCCCTACCCGGACTTTGAAGCCAAGTAATTTCCCAGCCAGGTTGCCTCTTCCTTCGCTGATTCATCTCTCAGCTGGGTCCACGTGAAGAAACACATTCATTGCACTTGCCATTGTGTCTTGGATTCTTTTGGTGACAATTTTCTGTGACAGGGAAAAGGAGTTGCTAATTCATTTTTTCAGGCAATGAAGGCCTAATAGCCTCACATCTGGTAAATTATGGCCTTCCTGCTCCTCGAGGCAGCAGCA
>NW_012147811.1:0-785 GCF_000956105.1 Propithecus coquereli | reverse complement strand
ACATGAAATATTATTGGAGAAGTTTAAATCTATGATAATTTTTCAAATTGTTTTCACATTTATTAAGTCATTTTATCTTCCCAGTGACCTTGTGATATGGCAAATGCCAACATCCCCATTTTGCACAGAAGGATATGGGACCCTAGGTTGCGTAATTCCCTTTGCCTAAGCTCGTAACCAAGTCAAAACTAGAGCATAACATAACTCTGGACTCTTTTATGTAAACCACATCACTGTCAGGTCTCACCCCTTTGTAGGAGAACCAGGCCTCTTTTTGTCTGAGGACTCATAATGTGTCTCAGTCACCTTGAGTGGTAAAGAGAGAGAATGAGAAAAGAGAGGGAGGGAGAGACAGAGAAAAGTTAGTGTTTACTATGTGGCAAGATATTCATGTAATATATATATATATAATAAGTCATTTAATCATCACAACAAGTTTATAATGCAGGTACTCTCGTTTGGGATATTTTAGAGGTAAGAAAATGGTGTCCAAAGAGAACACGGACCTTGCCCAAGTTCACAGAGCTCATAAGTGATGGAGCTGGGGTTTGAACCCGGAAAGTCTGGATCTTGAGGCAACGTCTTACCCATTATACTTTATTACTCTAACTTCATGAAATTCCTTTTTATCTCTCTCAGTATTGAGCACAATTTTTGCCATGTGAAAAGCACTAAAACATGTTTCATGGATTGGGAAAGAAGGGGTGATAACTTGTCATCTTGTCTACTTGCCTCTTGGTCTAGGGCTGGGTTTTTTTAGCCTCTCCACTATTGACTTTTGGCCT
>NW_012147810.1:8849-9333 GCF_000956105.1 Propithecus coquereli | reverse complement strand
TCTAAAAGAATTCCAAAAGAAATGATTTATGCAGAAGGGAAATGATCCCAGACAAAACATGGAGTTGCATGAAGGAATGAAAAGTAACAGAAAGGGTAAATATAAATAAATGTCAATTGTACAAAGCAATTATACTTTTTGTGGGGTTTAATATGCAAAGAAAAATAAAAGATATGTCATAAATAACATAAAAGATAGGCGATGGTAAATGGAGTTTAAGTGTTCTAAGGACCTAGCACTCTCTCGAAAGTGGCAGAAAGCTAACAAAGTATGAGCTGTACCAAAGAAAAAGTCATGGGATATGGGAAATGGGATATAACAGTGGGGGAGGTTGAAGAAGTCACAGAAAGAAGCTCTATTGCCAGATGACAGCTTGGATAGAGAACAACCAACTCCAAATTCCCCAGCTGGCAGGGCAGCATGGTGCATGCCCAAAGTGCCCAAGCACAAATATTGGCCCTGATAGGATTATGAGAAAGACATT
>NW_012147810.1:7906-8799 GCF_000956105.1 Propithecus coquereli | reverse complement strand
ATTTAACCCATAGAAAATTACAGAGCATAATATAAATATTATCCTTCCCAATAGAAATACAGATGACAGAAGCTGAGAGATGGGATGGGGGGTAGAGACAGGAGATGAAGCCACATAAAACGTGAGAATTTCTTTGTCTTACCTAATTCTTTGTGAATCAATGACATCTAAAGTTTACAAATAAACAAAAAAAGTTTACTCTTCAAGACCAAAGAGAAAGAAAGCAAACTTGTCAGTTACTTGTAAGAGGATATTACTCAAATATCCAAACCTGACATAGATAGTCCCCAAAGATAAACACTATAGACCAAATTACTGAAAATTATATATCCAAAAATCTTAAAAGCATTTGTAAATAAAGACTATTTCAAACAAGTAATGCACTATAGCCAAGAATGATTCATTCCAGAAATTCTAAGATATTTTAATTTAAGAAAATATATTCTTATAATCCTACATAATGGCTGAAAGAAAAATAAAATTTCCATAAATACTGAAAATGAATTTATACATTTTAACACTCACACTTGAAAATAAGCTCCTTAGAAAATATAATAAATCATGTTTAATAACAAAACCTTTGAATTAGTCTCACTAATAGGAATATGACAAAAATGCCTACTATCATTACTAGAATTTAACCTTGTATTGAGGGTTAATTAATGCAATTTACCAAGAAAACAAAATAACAAATATAAATAGTGTGAAGGATAAACAAACTATTTTTCAATTGTTATAATTGTATGCATGAAAAAATTCAAGAGAATTAACTAAAGATAGGGCAGAAATAAAGTGGAAAAAATAAAAAGGTAGAAATAAAATAGGCCTAATTAGCTTTATTATATACTAAAAAAGCAATAAATTATGATAAAATATCTATAAATAATAATGAA
>NW_012147810.1:6118-6366 GCF_000956105.1 Propithecus coquereli | reverse complement strand
TTGATAATTTTCCAAACTGATAAAAGACATCAATCCACAAACTCTGGAAATTCAGATAATGCAAAACAAGATATATACCACAAAAGTCTACTTAGAGACATCATAGTAAAACTTCAAGGAAGCAAAGGCAAAGGAAAAATATTAAAAACCCCAACAGGAAAAAAAATTATTATCTTCAATGCAACAATACAGCTGACTTTTCAATAGAAATAATGGAAGACAATTAATGCAATAACATCTTTTAAAGT
>NW_012147810.1:5449-5917 GCF_000956105.1 Propithecus coquereli | reverse complement strand
AATATGAAGAAGAATGGCAATAAAGGATATTTTTCCAACAGATATGGAAGAGGATAGTAAAATTCTAGGAATTAAAACACTATTGTACTAGTGAACACAGATTAAAAAAAGATAAAGCACACTCCAGGAAAACATATAAATGTAGAAGAACTCAGTGAAATTCAACCAGTGAAAAAATATAAGCAGTGTTGAGAGAAATAACTAGCCATCTGGAAGAAAAATTGGTTGGAAAACATATATTCTGACATCAAAATAAATATCAAATAAACAAAATAATTAAATGTAAAAAAGAGTACTATAATAATTATCTAGGTACATAGTTTTATAACCCTGGAGTAGGTAGAATTTGCTAAGTATGAACCTAAATTCAAACACTCTAAATAAAAGTATTTATGGAGTTACCTACTCAGAAATTTTAAATAGCATTAATAAAGTTAAAATTCAAACAATGGGAGAAAAAATTGTAAC
>NW_012147810.1:3469-3809 GCF_000956105.1 Propithecus coquereli | reverse complement strand
AAGATCATATCATCAGCAAATAGGGGTAGTTTGACCTCCTCTTTTCTGATTTGAATACCTTTATTTCTTTCTCTTGCCTGACTGCTCTGGCTAGGCTCTTGCCTGACTGCTCTGGCTAGGACATCCAGTACTATGTTGAATAAAAGTGGTGACAGTGGGCTTGTCTTGTTCCAGTTTTTAGGGGGAACAATTGTTTTCCATTGTTCCTGATTCAGTATGATGTTGGCTGTGGGTTTGTCGTATACGGCTTTTATAATTTTGAGATAGGTTCTTTCTATGCTTAGGTTATTGAGGGTTTTTATCATGAAAGGGTATTGAATTTTATCAAATGCTTTTTCTG
>NW_012147810.1:2574-3193 GCF_000956105.1 Propithecus coquereli | reverse complement strand
TTAAAATTAACTATTTTTGTGACTAGCATGTTTAAATTTTTCAGTAATTCTTTACTACCAAAGTCTCAGTAGACTAGTATCTTGCAATTAAATGGGCATTTGGCCAGGCACAGTGGCTTGTGTCTATAATTCCAGCACTTTGGGAAGCCAAGGTGGGAGGATCAATTGAGGCCAGGAGTTCAAGGCCAGCCTAGGCAAACATAGAGAGACCTTGTCTCTACACAAAATAAGAAAAATTAGCCAGGCATGGTGGCACGCACCTGCAGTATGAGCTACTCAGGAGGCTAAGGTAGGAGGATTGCTTGAGCCCAGGAGTCTGAGGAACAGTGAGCTATGATTGAGCCACTGCACTCCAGTCTGGGTGACAGAGCAAGACCTTTTATCAAATAAATAAATAGGCATTTGCTATGGAGATAATGAAAAACTAGATTTCCCCTTGCTCATGATTATTATTGTATCTAGCACAGGAAAGAGATCATATAGAGTAGTGATTCAAATACAGTCTGTGAAGTCCAGAAGATCTGTTTTTGAGTCCAGATTTGGGCATTTATCAACTTTACTTGGGCAATTTTCTCAGCATCTCAAGTCATTCTTTATCTGTAAAATGGGGTATAAAATA
>NW_012147810.1:0-1221 GCF_000956105.1 Propithecus coquereli | reverse complement strand
ATATTCTCACTTACTTGCCTTTTAAAAGTATGTCCCTCTTCCTGGGCTTGCCCTCCCACTACATCTACCTTTTAGCACCCACTCATTCTCCAGATTCAGCTCACTTGTCACCTCTGGTGTTTCTTCTTCAAATCACTAAGTCCCACTTAGCTACACACTCCCCTTAGCTCCCTCGGAAGTTCATTCCTATCTCCACCGCAGCCCTTACCACTTTACATAGCAGTTGTTGAAGACTAGTCCTACCCGCTTGACTGAGCCGAATGAGAGGAGATCAGTGTGGGGTTCCCCTCTATATCTCTGATATTTTGTAATCAACAAATATCTGTTGAAAAAAAGGTAGTTTCGTTGGGCGCTATCACCTACTTTCTTTTGCTCAACATCTCCTTCTTTGGGAGAACTAAGCCCTTGCTCATTCACATATACCCTTAGGTTTCCATGGGATGACACAACCTTGGCTCCAAAGATGGATATGTAACCTGGGTATGAACAATCAGAGGACTCCAAGTACTTCATTCCACCGGCCATTGTGTAAAGTTGGGAATAGGCATATGACTCAGGCTGGGCCAAGGTCATGCCCAGAAGTTTTGCAAGAGGAATTTGGAGAGTTATACTTTCTTTTCTCTAAGACCACTAGGTGTAGAACATTATGAGCCTAATGTTGGTGATAGCTAGATTTGCTGCCACATAGGGAATACTTACAGACTGAAGTTAATCCAGAAAAAAATCAGAGTTAAGCGATGCCTCGAGACAGGCTTCTGATGACATCATTTGAGACCCAGCTCCAGACATACCTGAAGTTCATTCCTATTCTTTCCATTTATGAGGTTATTTTATTTTCTTAAGCTAGTTTGAGTGTCATTTCTGTCACTGGCAATTAAAAAAAAGCCCTGAAAAAATACAGTTCCTCCTTCAAACAAGAGCATGAATTTTTAAGACCATGGAATGAAACAACACCATTATTGACCACATAGGAATCAGGCATATATTTGAATTCAGTAGTATACTATTGTAAATCATAAACTAACCTATCACCAACTATTTTTACAAGAACAAATAAATGATAAAAAATTTTCCTTCTTCTTGAAATCCTCTGACATGCTTCTCCTACTAAAAGTATAGGCTCTCTAGAACCCCCTCTCCCCAGCCCCTGGCAATGACTAATCTTCTTTCTATATCTATGAATTTGCCTATTATGATATTTTATATAAATGGAATTATACA
>NW_012147809.1:13171-13513 GCF_000956105.1 Propithecus coquereli | reverse complement strand
AGCTGGAAGCCTTCCTAGAGGATTCCCAAGGGTTAATTTCATTATATCCAATTTTCATCTTACATGCTGACCTTTGAACTTCACCCAGGTGAGATACAATGCCCCTGCATTTGCCTGGCTTGCAGCAGTACAGCATTAGCTCATATCCCAAATCACGACATTGTAAAAAAATGGTGACCGGAAGTACAGGAAAAGAATGATAGAAAAATAGGACTCTCTATAGCAGTGCTGTCCAACAGAAACATAAGGAAAGCCACATAAGTAATTTTCAATTTTCTTGAGGCCACATTTTCATGTAAGTAAAAAGAAACATGTGAGATTAATAATGTAATTCATTTAACC
>NW_012147809.1:9468-10503 GCF_000956105.1 Propithecus coquereli | reverse complement strand
TCCAAGAACCTTTAGTTATAAAGGAGCAAAAGCAGCAGTCTCATTTCAAAAGCCTAAATTTTAACATCATTCTGGGTGCTGCACAAATCACATTACCTAGATACAATCCCAATATTTTAGAAAAGGAGAGGATTCCTTTCCACTCCCAGGTGAGATTTGGCTCTTATCTGAAATCCATCTAATACACAGAGCAAATAGCAAACCAGATAGCATCACTTAAAATCTCGATAACATCTGGCTTTAAAAGCCTTTATTAGAGATATCTTAAAAAACCTCAAAATAGGAATAATTTTCTGAGACCTTATTCTCCTATGGAATGTGGAAATCTCTATTTTCCAATAATAACAGTAGAGATTTTTCATTGCCAAAATTCACAAAGACGTGATTTCAAGAATATCTGTACTTTCCAACTTCAGGTAGGGAAAAAAAGATTTTAATTGATGATTTTAGCGATGTTTACCTTTGAGTTTACTAACTGATATTCAAGTTTACTAAGTATCAGCTTCCATGTTATCTGTCTCTCTGTATGCAAAACTGCAGGAACTGTGTTTGAATTTAAAAAAAAATACATATCTATCTCTATGCCTTTCTTTCTTTGTACAACTCCATGTTTCTACCTTAAAATAAAGCAAACGAGACTTTCTTGGTCCCTTGGTCTGCCCTTTATTTCTTGCCTTTTTCTTCCTCTTCTCTCATTTTCTTTCCTTATCTTTATCTTCTCTCTGTTTCTTTCCCCTTAGCTTCCAATACTGAAAAATATTTTAAAATTATTTGTTTGGGAAGTGATGTAGAGGAAAGAGCACAGGCTTCAGATCACATAGACTGGGACTCAGGGTCTAGTACCTCACTTCCAAGCACTGTGGACCCTGAGCAAATTATTATCCCCTCTAAGCTCCCATTTCCTCATCTGTGAAATGAGGAAATTATGTCTCCCAGACACGTTGTCAGGATTACCTGAGATAAAGAATGCTAAATAGCGAACATGCAGTAAGTATCCAATAAATATTAGTTCACCTTCTCATTGGAATAGAGCTT
>NW_012147809.1:7589-7988 GCF_000956105.1 Propithecus coquereli | reverse complement strand
TTATTAGAGATATCTTAAAAAACCTCAAAATAGGAATAATTTTCTGAGACCTTATTCTCCTATGGAATGTGGAAATCTCTATTTTCCAATAATAACAGTAGAGATTTTTCATTGCCAAAATTCACAAAGACGTGATTTCAAGAATATCTGTACTTTCCAACTTCAGGTAGGGAAAAAAAGATTTTAATTGATGATTTTAGCGATGTTTACCTTTGAGTTTACTAACTGATATTCAAGTTTACTAAGTATCAGCTTCTGTGTTATCTGTCTCTCTGTATGCAAAACTGCAGGAACTGTGTTTGAATTTAAAAAAAAAATACATATCTATCTCTATGCCTTTCTTTCTTTGTACAACTCCATGTTTCTACCTTAAAATAAAGCAAACGAGACTTTCTTGGT
>NW_012147809.1:5581-6389 GCF_000956105.1 Propithecus coquereli | reverse complement strand
TGTCTGTGATGGAAATACTCATCATCTTGGCTGTGGTGGTTTCACGGGCGTATGCACATGTTAAAACTCATCAGATTGTGCCCTTTAAATAGTGCAATTTACTGTACATCGATTATACCTCAATAAAGCTTGTTGTTGGTTTTGGGGGGTTTGTTTTGTTGTGGGTTTTTTTGTTTGGTTTTTGTCATTTTAAACTGGCAAGCCTCGGTCAACAGGGGGCGCTGTTGTGCACAACAAGATGGGGAAGTGGTTTTCCTGAGTTTCATTGCTGTCACTGCGTTTTCCTGAGCTTTTCTCAGATGATAGATCTCTTAGTCCCAGGCATTAAAAGAAAGTAATTACGGGATTATAGGCAAATGGATGCGCAAGGGTCTGCTGAAATACTCTCGGTGTCTGAGTAGCAAGCACTGACAGACTTAGCCAGAGAAAGGAGGAGATAGCAGGACAAAAGCATTTCTTCACAGCCATGTGGAAGCCATGTATGTATGGGATTCCATGGTGGTAAACATTGCAGTCGCTGTCTTCCAAGAGCAGTTTTGTTATGCATTTTTGTGAATCTGCCAATGCAAGGAGGAATATCACGCCATGAGTTGACTGGAGAGGCAAAGGGAACAGAATTAAGAAGAGGCTCTTTTGTCCCACGTGCAGGTTTGTAAAAATAGCAATTACTGAATAACATGTAAATTATGATCCCATGCATGGGAAACTGTATTCATATACCTCTTGGTGCATAGACTGTATAGAGATGTCTAAAGGTTACTCACCAAAATTGTTAAGGTTGTAGTTCTGGATGGTGGGATTTGGGGGA
>NW_012147809.1:2859-4082 GCF_000956105.1 Propithecus coquereli | reverse complement strand
TGGCACAATCATAGCTCACTGCAGCCACAAACTCCTGGGCTCAAGAATCCTCCTGCCTCAGCCTCCTGAGTAGCTGGGTCTATAGGCACAAGCCACCTCTCCTGGCTCTGCTATCTTTAAACCTAGTGTCTCTAATAGTCATCACTAACCACGTGTGACTATTTACATTTGAATTAATTAAAATTAAACAGAATGAAAAGTCCTCTCTAGCTACTTTTCAAGTCCTCAGTAGCCGTGCGTGGCCACTTTATCAGATAGTGCAGATGTAGAACATTTCCATCATTGCAGAAAGTTCTCATTGACAGCCCTGCCGGCACACTACTGTATGCATCAGGAAGATAAGTCAGACTTTACCTGATTCTGCCCGTATTTTATCTTTGTCATCTAATTCTGAATATTCTCTCTAGTCCCCCTTTAGTCTTCCACCTAAGCCCATGCCTGGGGCTGGCCCGCTGGCTCTGCAGGACATCGAGCACACAGGGCAGACATTGGGATTGTTTTTTTTTTTTTTTTTTTTGAGACAGAGTCTCACTCTGTTGCCCTGGCTACAGTGAGTGCCGTGGCGTCAGCCTAGCTCACAGCAACCTCAAACTCCTGGGCTCAGGAGGCTTCACCGAGGTTTTCCCCCGACGCCATGGCAGGGCCATGTCCAGGACCCAGCCACTGTTTGAGCGCCCTGGGCGGTGAGGCGGCGGGAGAGAAGGTTCCTGCCTTAAGCAGCGGGTGCTCTAACGGGGGTCAGGCCCCAGGACTGCAGCGGGGAGGGAAGGTGACCACAGCCCCGGCATAGACCTGCCCACTGCTTCTCCACCCTCAGTCTCGCCTTGTCAATAGCTGGGACAGGACAGACGTGGAAGGGAAGACCGCCTGCCACTCGGGTCCCTGCTGACATCCTGCCTGTGTCCCTCTGTATCATGTAACTGGAGCCACACACACACACACACACACGCGCGCACACACACACATGCACACACACACACGCACACCGGCACGCACACGCACACGCACACAGGCACACACACGCATGCACACACACATGCACATGCACACACACGCATACACACACACACACAGGCAGTTGTTCGCTCTATAAAAACACAGTGACGCTATGTCAGCTCTGCCTTTTTTCCTTCCATGGCACCTCCTGGCGTCCCTCCGAGCCAGCCGGTGTTGCTCTCATCCAATCTTTCTTTTTTTTTTTTTTTGAGACAGAGTCTCACTCT
>NW_012147809.1:0-391 GCF_000956105.1 Propithecus coquereli | reverse complement strand
AGTGCATAAGCCCTATCATGAGATGAAAGTGGAGTATGGTATCAGGTAATCTAACATGGAAGATTCTCTGAGGAAGGCCTGCCACTGGGGTCTCACTTGGGTCATGGGTTAACAACTCCTGACTTAGACACTATGACCTTCTAAAAGGGTCCCTGGCAATGGAATAAAGATGGATGCTGCTAACTCAAAACAGAAGGGAAGGCCAGTGGGCATTGATGTGAGCAAGGGAGCTTCCCTACTGGTCTGTTTGGGCATGGACAAAGGCCAGGGAGTACGAGGAGTGGTTCATATTTGGCTCTTTTTTTTTTCTAATATTTTCTCTGGTTTTATTTTGTTCTTATGTTTGTAACTTTTTGAGGTGGATGTTTAGTTCATACCTTTCAGCCTTTCT
>NW_012147808.1:3856961-3857400 GCF_000956105.1 Propithecus coquereli | reverse complement strand
GTAATTTTAAAATACTACAGAGAGTATTTTTGCTAACATGGGAATTTATCTTTTAAAAATGTCACATTCTTAAGAATCTATGTTAAATTATTCTTATTCTATAAATGTGTTAACTTATTGATTTAAGTTGAAAGCGTAATAATACTATCTTTTGGTTTTTAGAGTATTAAATCTTTGATGATTTAAACTTTAGAGAATAGTTTATGTACCCTATTTTTACAAGTAAATATTAATAGTTATGTTGTCCAATAGAAGATTTATCCTGGTGAAATCTGTCATTGATGATTAAAGAGAGGAAAGGCACTAAACCTTGCAGAAGGTGAGATGTGGATAAAAATAGAGAATTGGATACAGACTACCTTATACAGTTATGTTTTTTGACAATTAAGCCTTTTTCAGTCTATAGCTTCAAAATTGACAGAACTCCTGAATTATGTGA
>NW_012147808.1:3852793-3854851 GCF_000956105.1 Propithecus coquereli | reverse complement strand
AGTAGAATAAAGTAGCCCTGCATTGATAGTATCATAGATAGTTCCAATAGAAAGGATTCCGAGACTATTTGGTTCAATCCCATTATTTTCCAATGAGCAAACTGAGACAGGCTTGTGATTACATTTAGAAAATGACTTGAATCCACGTCTTCTAACATTGAGCTTGGAATTATCATTGAGTTGCTTCTTTTTGGAATCTGGACACTGAAGTTCTATTTTTGGACACTCTCAGTGCCTAAACAGCATCATAAACAACCCCCTATCCCATTGATCTTTACCTCTCTTTTCAGTGTCTATTTTCTCTTCCCTCACTACCTAGCTCACCCCAAGAGTTTGGAAAAAACTACCAGCTGTTTATGTGGTGGTTGGTTAAAGCCGTGAGTTAGTTCAGTTCACTTCAAAATTAATTGCTGAATATCAGGATACTGCATGTGAGTGTGATAGGAATTGTACTATAGGTAAAGAGGAAATGAAGAGAATTACAGCTTCTTAAAATGCTGACAGTAACAGTCAGATCAATAAATAATGTCCTAAATAATTTTGTAGTTATTTAATACAGTTCAAAGTCCAGTGTCTTGATATTTAATGAGAGATTCATGAAGACAGAATATCCTTAAGGCATGAGGTATCGGAAGGCATGACAGTGGATTGCGACAGTATTGAGTGAGATATTTCAGAAGAGGTTTATATGTTTGGTGCTACATAGATCATATTGCAAAGACACCACAACTGCTACAAATTCAAAAGACTGATTCTATGCCAATTTATTAATTTAGAGTTTATTGTCACTACCAGAGAGTAAGTTTCTTGAGTAGCTGATGTCTGAACCAAGAAATAACATATTTTACATAAGGAATTAATAAATGTATGAATGATTGTTAGGCCTTTAACTACTCTTCTCTATAGATTATCCACTAAGACTTAGAAACTTTTACTTGTAAGAGCAAAACAAAATCATCTGAGGAAAACAGAGTTGTTAAAGGAAGGTCTAGTGTGATCTTTAGAAGAGGAACTCAATAGATACTTACTAAACGTATACTGTGCGTAAGCCACTGTTGAAGGTATGATGATGGAGATGTGCTCCGTGACATCGTGGGTGTGTTCATAGTCCTGTCACCATTTCATTGCAGGTGCTGGTCTCCTGAGCTCTCAGCTCTGATAAAAGCCTTACAGAAGAGTAAATGGGAGAGAGTAACAATGTGACAGAATTTGTCCTTCTGGGCCTCACTCAGGATCCCGATGGGCAAAAAGCATTATTTGTAATGTTTTTACTCACATACATTGTGACCATGGTGGGCAACCTGCTCATCGTGGTGACTGTTATCAGCAGCCCCTCCTTGGGCTCCCCGATGTACTTCTTCCTGGCCTCCCTGTCACTCATGGATGCTGCTTATTCCACTGCCATTTCACCCAAATTGCTTGTAGACCTACTCTGTGATGAAAAGATGATTTCTTTCCCAGAATGCATGGGCCAGCTCTTTGTAGAACATTTGTTTGGTGGAGCTGAGGTCTTCCTTCTGGTGATGATGGCCTATGATCGCTATGTGGCCATCTGTAAGCCTCTGCATTATTTGACCATCATGAATCGACGGGTTTGCATCCTTCTGTTGGTGGTGGCCTGGGTTGGAGGTTTTGTGCACTCTGTGGTCCAAATTGTCTTTGTGTACAGTCTCCCCTTCTGTGGCCCTAATGTCATTGACCACTTTGCCTGTGACATGTATCCGTTATTGGAACTTGCGTGCACTGACACCTACTTTATAGGTCTCACTGTGGTTGCCAATGGTGGAGCCATCTGCATGGTCGTCTTTGTCCTTCTACTCATCTCCTATGGAGTTATTCTAAGATCCCTTAAAAGTTACAGTCGGGAAGGGAGGGGTAAAGCCCTGTCTACCTGCAGTTCCCACATCACCGTGGTTGTCCTCTTTTTTGTTCCCTGCATTTTCATGTATGTTAGACCTGTCTCCAACTTTTCTATTGATAAGCTCATAACTGTATTTTATACACTTATCACTCCCATGTTGAATCCTTTAATATATACCTTGAAAAATTCAGAGATGA
>NW_012147808.1:3851997-3852743 GCF_000956105.1 Propithecus coquereli | reverse complement strand
CATGTTGAATCCTTTAATATATACCTTGAAAAATTCAGAGATGAAACATGCTATGGAAAAGCTCTGGTGTAAAAATTTAACTATAGATGGAATAATAATGTCTTCCACACCGAACATGTTTATTACCAGTTCTAAGGCAACACACCGTAAATTCCAATAATGGGTTATGTCGTCCATTAAATGGATTCACTAGGAATGATTCTTTTTATTTATATAACCTCAGCAGAAAAGTGAAATAAATTATCTTTTGAGATTAGAATCAAAGAGAAAAATTCTGCACGATAAATAAAAGGCACAGGTATCCTAGTGCAAGTAAAAATAAAACTAAGCTCACCTTGTAACTTTATTTTTCTTAGTTTATATTGAAGTGGGACCTGGAAGAAAGGGGTTTATTCTTTTCAAACGGGAAAAAGAAACTGTTTTTGAAAATTTGCTATCACTCACATTCATGAGAAAGCAATTTGGCTAACACTTAGAACAAATTTCTAGGTCCAAAACAGTGGATTATAAGTTTTAATGCTCACTATTCTACCAGCAAAGGAGTTTTCTGCAGCTGTTCTATATATTTTGTCTTAAGATTACTTCCATCCCACCAGGTCAGTGTCTATCCACATCTAGTTCAGGACATTTGGTTGACAGATGATACTGTGTTCAGAGAAACACTCAGTGGACAATTTTGTTGGCTGGAATGCGGATGATGAAGAAAACATATTCCAGTTCTTAATTACAATATAGATACTTCACTT
>NW_012147808.1:3838185-3840536 GCF_000956105.1 Propithecus coquereli | reverse complement strand
TTTAAGAGAGGATTTCCTGTGTTTCTAGCTGACATACTAAGCTTATTTTAAAATGCTTGTTTTTTATTATTTGAATCATCAATGTCTGTTCTTGTTGCTCTGGCCTTTCAACCAGACCTTGTCTTCTCCTATAATTTGTTATTTTTAAGTTCCAGATTTTATATATAAAAAGCTGTCAGACAACTCAAAATTTTTTATGACGTTTTCTTATTTAAGAGAGGATTTCCTGTGTTTCTAGCTGACAACTAGGATTGCAGAAGTAAAGATCCCAGATAACATTAATCCAATCAAGAAATTAGATGATTCAAGCTGGGCTTGATATCCTTGGAGGACTACTCTATGGTCTATTCTCCCTGACTCCAAGAGTAAAGCCCTCAAATGGTCTCAGATGAAAGCCTGGCTGTTGAAAAAGGACTCTTCTCCTTGATGGACCTTGAATTTCACTTGTCCCTCAGGGTAAAGCATCTATAGAAAGGTCTTCCCAGCTTTTCAGGCTTTTGTTTTTGGCTTTTAGAACTATCCAATATTTTCAGAGAAAAGAGACCCCAAATGCAGAGTCTAGCTCTCTGGCTTATCTTCAAAATTCTGGTTCCACAGATCCTTTGTGCCTTGCTGGTTTTTTAAGTGCTTTCAAACTCACGCATATCACATTTTTCTAGCTCCCCTGGTTGGTCTTATTTTGGAGATTTGAGGTAAAATGAAACATTTTTGCTAGATCTGTATTTGACTTCTGGTTGGCTACAGAGATTGGTTATAGAGAATTACTGTGGACTATGGCATATTTTTTTTTTTTCTTTTTTGAGACAGAGTCTCACTCTGTTGCCCTGGCTAGAGTGAGTGCCATGGCGTTAGCCAAGCTCACAGCAACCTCAAACTCCTGGGCTCAAGCGATCCTCCTGCTTCCGCCTCCTGAGTAGCTGGGACTACAGACATGCGCCACCATGCCTGGCTAATTTTTTCTATATATTTTTAGTTGTCCAGATAATTTCTTTCTATTTTTTTAGTAGAGACAGGGTCTCGCTCTTGCTCAGACTGGTCTCGAACTCCTGAGCTCAAACAATCCGCCAGCCTCGGCCTCCCAGAGTGCTAGGATTACAGGCGTGAGCCACCACGCCTGGCCCTATGGCATATTTTGAGACAACATCTACCTCAGTTAATATTTTCTGTGTATTTTTTATTTGAATAAATAAATTCAGATTCTAGGCTGTTGTGGACATCATCCGTTCCAGCAAACACCTTTGCCTCATAAGCAGAAAGCATTAGTAGTTCCTTGAATTAAGCTGAAAGGGAAATAGAGAATGATGCCTTGTGCATATATTAGTTCTTCCTCTTGGATATAATTTAATCCACAGTAACTTTGATCACATAAGATAATTCTTCACAATTAAAATAGATTTGTGCATCTTTTAGCACTTACCAATAAGATAGGCATAGTGCTTAGATCTGCTCTTTAAATCTCACGTATAATACATAAGATATTTGGGTTTCCTGGATTCAATCCATTTATTATGTAAGTTAAAAACTGGCAATTTTTAGTGGTAAAGAACTTTAGCTGGTTCAGATATGTATTTATGTGACTCTTTATCTAAGGCCCTTATAACTCAGAATATCCAATATTTAACTAAACATATGATGAGATAAAGATATGCAATGGAGCCAGTTATATCAATAGTTAAGGAAATAACAGTGGACGTTCTTAGGTGCTGTTCCTGTGTTGAAAAAGGACAGTTTCTTTCTTGTAGAAACAGCTACTGAATTGAAATTAGACTAAAATTAAGGATTGAGTTAATGGACTAAAGATCACTATGGCTACATCTGACACAGATGTTGACGTTTATCAATAGCTTCTACCTCACTGTAAAGCTCCAGATCTAAGATTACCTATCTTTCCAAAATTTAGAATATCAACTAAGATCTAGGACTCTCTGTCTATGAGCTTCAGGGTTTCTTGGGTAGAGACTTTCCAATGGAGTAAAACCCTCCTTTGCTGGGGATATGATTGGGAAGGGAACTTGGGCTGCTTCCCCCTTCATTCTGGTTTAAATATTACTTGCCTTACCTAAATATTTCATAATGTGAAACTCATAATTTATTCTTCAATTTACCTTAGAATTTTTCTTTTCACATTACAGGCTTTGCACATTGCCTGGCATTCAGCTACTTTTTCCTGGCAAGACGCAAGTATTTTTCCTCTAGGGATTGTTCTATGGAAGAAAACTGTTCAGAGAGATTACTTCATCTGAAGGTGTTCCAAGTATTCTAATTAACTCATGTGTGATGACCTTACAGTCTCTTTCTTTTAAAAGAGTGACGATTTGAAAAGTCATAAACTGTGTCTGCACATATAAATG
>NW_012147808.1:3825131-3826300 GCF_000956105.1 Propithecus coquereli | reverse complement strand
ATATTATAAATATAATTGAAACTACTTGTGTGTACCTCCCTGATGCTGTTTCTCTGCCTTTCCTCCAAGGTAATACCAATGCTAAATTTATCCTTAAGCTATATCATTTAGATTTTATTATGCCTTTCCTTTACTGAAATTACATTGATGGTACATGATTTTCTAAATTTTACTTTTATCCACAATGTTAACGCTCTAATATTTGGTTACATTGGTGCGTGTTGCCTTAGTTTCATCGTTTCCCCTGCTTGTATTCCGCCATGTGTGAATATACTGCAGGTTATGTAATCCTTCAATCAGAGACCATTTGGGTTGTTTCCAGTTTTTTATATTACACACGGTACTGCTATGGATATCCTGAAAGAAATTCTTTTGTGTTAACCAGAATTTTTATATGTTGATTTTGACAGATGATTGTACTTTTCCCTAACGTTGTGTTATAAGTTACAGTCCTATCAGCGGGGATGTAACACTCCCATTACTCTACATCTTTACCAAAATCTGATATTGTAAGATGTTTGATGTTTTTGCTAATAAATGCCAGTAAGATTTTGGCTGAAGTTTGCAAGCTTTCATATGTTATATCCTCATCATTAAGCTCAAAATACTTTATAACTTCTAAAGTTATTTATTTTCCCAACAGGTTCTTTAGAAGTTATTTGCTTAATTTTCAAACATACAGAAATTATCTGGCTTATTTTAGGTTTTACCTTCTAGCTTATAATCTTGATATCATAGATATAATTTATGATTATTAATCTTTGAAATTTGTTGAGAATTGCTTTGTGGAACAGCATGTGATTAATTTTGAGAAACGTTCCATGTGCACTTGGGAAGAATGTGTATTTTACAGCTGTTGGATGCATTCTGCTATATCGGTAGGTGACATTTGTTAATGGTTTTGTTTAAATCTTAAATATCTTTATGAATGGTTTTGGATGCATAGTCTCGCCTTTACTGAGAGTTAAGCTAAAAATCTTCTTGTATAATTTCTGATTTTTCTGTTTCTTTTTTTAGGATAATCTAGGTTTTAATCCTGTCTTGAAGTCTATTTTGCCTGATATTAGTAGAGAAACTGTTCATTTGGTCAGGGTTTATGTAGTTTATTCTACTATTTTATTTTTATCATTTTAGCCTGTTATTTAAGATTTTCTTTTTTTTTTTTTTTT
>NW_012147808.1:3821031-3825081 GCF_000956105.1 Propithecus coquereli | reverse complement strand
CAGTTGGCTCCAGAGTCCACATTATTCACTACTGTGCTGTGCTCTCTTTCCAAGGATGCCTCGGATCATAAATAGGTATGCCCCAATGAGAAACATATAGTCATTATTTGCTCACTGTAATGATCAAATCCCATTTGTCACCGGCTTACATTTTGAAAGGAACAGTGATAATCTGGGAAATTACTATTTTATTATAAAAAATAAGAAAAAAGAAAAAAAAGTCAGCAGAGTAGAATAAAGTAGGACTTCATTGACAGTATCATAGATAGATCCAATACGAAGGATTCTGAGACTGTTTTGTTCACTCCTATTATTTAACAATGAGCAAACTGAGACACATTTGTGATTACAGTTAGAAAATGTCTCAAACCCATGTCTTCTTACACTGAGCTTGGAATTATCATTGAGTTGCTTCTTTTTGTAATCTGGACACTGAAGTTCTATTTTTGAGCATTCTCAGTGTCTAAACATCATTATAAATAAACACCTGTCCCACTGATCTTTACCTCTCTTTTCAGTGTCTCTTTTCTCCTCCCTCACTACCTAGCTCACCCCAAGAGTTTGGAAAAAACTACCAGCTGTTAATGTGGTGGTTGGTGATAGCCACGACTTAGTTCAGTTCAGTTCAGAATTAATTGCTGAAAATCAAGATAGTGCATGTCAGTGTGATAGGAATTGTATTATAGGTAAAGAGGAAATGAAGAGAATTTCAGCTTCTTAAAAAGCAGACAATTTGAGTCAAATGAAAAAAATAATATCCTAAATAATTTTGTAGTTATTTAATATTGTTCAAAGTCCAGTGTCTTGATGTTTAATGAGATTCATCAAGACAGAATATCCCTAAGGCATGAGATATCAAAGTTATGACAATGAAATTCAACAGTATTGAGTAAAATATTTCAGAAGAGGTTTATGTTTGGTGCTACACAGCTCATATCGTAAAGATACCACACCGCTACAAATTCAAAGGACTGACTCTGTGCCAATTTATTTATTTAAAGTTTACTGTCACCACCAGAGAGTAAATTTCTTGAGAGTCAGAACCCTTTTCCTGTTGTTCTCAGCTGACCTTTGAGCCAAGAAATAACATATTTTACCTAAGGAATTAATAAATGTACGAATATTGTTGGGCCTTTAAATATTCTTCTCTCTAGAATATCCACTAAGACTTAGAAACTTTTACTTGTAGGAGCAAAACAAAATCATCTGAGGAAAATGAAGTTGTTAAAGGAAGGTCTACTGTAGGCTTTAGAAGAGGAACTCACTGGATACTTAGTAAATGTTTATTGTGCATAAACCACTGTTGAAGTTATGATGATGGAGATGTGCTCCGTGACATGGTGGGTGTGTTCATAGTCCTGTCACCATTTCATTGCAGGTGCTGGTCTCCTGAACTCTCAGCTCTGATACAAGCCTTACAGAAGAGTAAATGGGAGAGAGTAACAATGTGACAGAATTTGTCCTCCTGGGCCTCACTCAGGATCCTGATGGACAAAAAGCATTATTTGTAATGTTTTTACTCGCATACGTTGTGACCATGGTGGGCAACCTGCTCATCGTGGTGACTGTTATCAGCTGCCCCTCCTTGGGCTCCCCGATGTACTTCTTCCTGGCCTCCCTGTCACTCATGGACGCTGCTTATTCCACTAACATTTCACCCAAATTGCTTGGAGACCTACTCTGTGTTAAAAAGACGATTTCCTTCCCAGCATGCATGGGCCAGCTCTTTATAGGACACTTGTTTGGTGGAGCTGAGGTTTTCCTTCTGGTGGCTATGGCCTATGATCGCTACGTGGCCATCTGTAGGCCTCTGCACTATTTGACCATCATGAATCAACGGGTTTGCGTCCTTCTGTTGGTGGTGGCCTGGATTGGAGGTTTTGTGCACTCTGTGGTCCAAATTGTCTTTGTGTACAGTCTCCCCTTCTGTGGCCCTAATGTCATCGACCACTTTGCCTGTGACATGTATCCGTTATTGGAACTTGCGTGCACTGACACCTACTTTATAGGTCTCACTGTGGTTGCCAATGGTGGAGCCATCTGCATGGTCGTCTTTGTCCTTCTACTCATCTCCTATGGAGTCATTCTAAGCTCCCTTAAAAGTTACAGTCAGGAAGGAAGGAGTAAAGCCCTGTCTACCTGCAGCTCCCACATCACCGTGGTTGTCCTCTTTTTTGTTCCCTGCATTTTCATGTATGTTAGACCTGTCTCCAACTTTCCCATTGATAAACCCATGACTGTGTTTTATACAGTTATCACTCCCATGTTGAATCCTTTAATATATACCTTGAGAAATTCAGAGATGAAAAATGCTATGGAAAAACTCTGGTGTAAAAATTTAACTATAGATGGAATAAGAATGCCTTCCACACTGAACATGTTTATTACCAGTTCTAAGGCAACACACAGTAAATTCTAACAGTGGATTGTGTAGTCAATTCAATGGATTCGCTAGAAATGATTCTCTTTATTTATACAGCATCGTCAGAAAAGCAGAACAAATTATCTTTTGAGATTACAATCAAATAAAAAAATTCTGCACCATAAATTAAAGGCACAGGTATCCTAGCACAAGTAAAAATAAAACTAAGCTTATCTTGTAACTTTATTTTTCATAGTTTATATTGAAATGGGACCTAGAAGAAAGTGGTTTATTCTTTTCAAAGAGGAAAAACAAGCTGTTTTTGAAAATTTACTATCACTCACATTCATGAGAAATCAATTTGGCTAACACTTAGAACAAATTTCTAGGTCCAAAACGGTGGTTTTTAAGTTTTAATGTTCATTATTTTATCAGCAAAGCCGCTTTCCATACATTTAGCTGTTCCATACATTTTGTCTTAAGATTACTTCTGTTCTACCAGGGCAGTGTCTATCCATTTCTACTTTGACGACATTTGGTTTACAGATGATATTCTGTTTAGAGAAACTATCAGTGGACAATTTGTTGGCTGGAATGTGAATGGTGAAGAAAACATATTCTAGTTCTTAATTACCATATAGATACGTCACTTTAGTTTCTTTTTCTGAATTTTCTCACTAATTATGTGCATTTTTGCAATTCTTCAGTAAAGCTTCTTATTTTGTCTTCATGATGCTGAACATATTGGTAAAGAAATGTATTAGTTTGCATAAGCAATGTGTTTCCCTAAATGTTAATTTCAATTTAAATACTTACACACTTAAAAATGATTTGTCATAGTAAAAATGATAGTTTTTTCAATATTATAAAAGAAATTTTTTGTCAATAGCAGCCATCTTGGAATATCAGAAACCAGAAAAAATATAAAATTGCTTTCATGGCAATATAGAACACTATCTATGATTTGTAAAAATTTACATTTTTAACAAATAAATTTTATTATGTATATTTAAGGCATACAACATGGTGTTATGGGATACACATAAACAGTAAAAAGGTTACTACACTGAATCAAATGAACATAACTGTCATCTTACGCAGTTACCCATTTTTTTGTTTTTGTGAACAGAGCAGCTAAAACACACTCCTTTAGCATGAGTTCCGAATATAGTACAATTTTGTTACCTAGGGACCTCATGTGCTACATTAGTCAGAGGATACAAAGTAGCAGAAGCAGACAGGAGGATCAATGAATCTAGAAGTCTAAAGTACAAGTTTACTTTAATAAATGAAAAAATATTTTAAAACTCTTATTTTTTAACTGGAGCTGGGTACACAGGGGCCAGCTCACCTTTCCCCAACGTCTCTAGCCAGGGCTCTGCCCAGCTTCCGCACACACACACCCAACTTCCCTCACCTTCCCTCTCTTCCAGAGCTAGATACAGATGTGCACTCAGACCCTCACACGTGGGTTTCCTGGCAGCATCGGATCAAGGCCTGCTGTGGCCCATAGGGCCAGGACCAGGAAACAACTGCATGCTTGAAAAGGGAAGGCAAAGGCTTCAGGGCTGATGGGAAAGACCTTTCTCAAATGGCACCAATAAAACTGCCCTGGAAGGGGCATAGGTGGGCAAGTAATAAAATATTTTACTTTGTTTTTTTAATTTTTTTTTTTAGAGGTGGAGTCT
>NW_012147808.1:3820465-3820869 GCF_000956105.1 Propithecus coquereli | reverse complement strand
AGCACAGGTACAATTACTACTCATATATAAATAGGTAGGTAATTCGTAAGATATATAATTTTATTATATTCCCAGAAAGAAATTAATGAGTATGGGTAAACTATTCACATTATCATGGACTATTTCTATAATTCTTTTCGAGTTGACCAAGATTCAGATGATTTGTTCTGATCGAATGTTCACAGTGACAAATTCAAGAACACTAATATTAGCCCTCATTTATGGAGGCTGGCACTGTGCCAGGTGCCAGGCACTGTTCTAGGCACTTTACTTTGTTGTAATAGAAAAACAACCCTAAGAGAGTTATGCCCATTCTATGGGTATCCTTATTCTAAAAACGATGACACTGAAGCACAGAGAGGTTTATTAAGCAGCTCAATGTCACATAGTCAGTGGTGATGATG
>NW_012147808.1:3818861-3819214 GCF_000956105.1 Propithecus coquereli | reverse complement strand
AACTATCCTATACTTTTAGAGAAAAGACCCCACATGCAGAGTCTAGCTCTCTGGCTTTCCTTCAAAATATTGGTTCCACAGATCCTTTGTGCCTTGCTAGATTTTTAAGTGCTTTCAAGCTCATGCATATTACGTTTTTCTAGCTCCCATGGTCATTCCTATTTTGGGGATTTGGGGTAAAAGGAAACATTTTTGCTACATCTATATTTAACTCTCTATGTTTGCTATGGAGATTGGTTGTATAGAATTACTCTGAAGTGTGGCATATTTTGAGGCAACATCTACATCAGTTAATATTTTCAGTGTATTTTTTTACTGGAGTAAATAAACTCATATTCTACACTGTTGTGGAC
>NW_012147808.1:3816554-3818811 GCF_000956105.1 Propithecus coquereli | reverse complement strand
AACTATCCTATACTTTTAGAGAAAAGACCCCACATGCAGAGTCTAGCTCTCTGGCTTTCCTTCAAAATATTGGTTCCACAGATCCTTTGTGCCTTCCTAGATTTTTAAGTGCTTTCAAGCTCATGCATATTACGTTTTTCTAGCTCCCATGGTCATTCTTATTTTGGGGTTTTGGGGTAAAAGGAAACATTTTTGCTACATCTATATTTGACTCTCTATGTTTGCTATGGAGATTGGTTGTATAGAATTACTCTGAACTGTGGCATATTTTGAGGCAACATCTACATCAGTTAATATTTTCAGTGTATTTTTTTACTGGAGTAAATAAACTCATATTCTACACTGTTGTGGACATCATCTGTTCTAGCAAACACCTTTGCCTCATAAGCAGAAAATACTAGTAGTTCTTTGAATTCAGCTAGAAGGGACATAGAGAATGATGCCTTATGTATATATTAGTTCTTCCTCTTGTGTTGGGAAATAAGGTTAAGAGGCAAAGAAAGTTTCAGGTTTTGGAGGATTTTGTCTTGAAGGAAACTGCGGGTGTGTTAGTTCACAGACCAGAAGCTGCTTAACATTAAGGGGTGCATTCCACTGAACAGGGGCAAATGCAAGTTGGCGCCAATCTCAAGGTCTGGAAGCCAGTGCCTGGGGCTTGTGCCAGGCAGAGCTCGGCACGGGGCCAAAGGTTAAGAGACTGATCAAAGGGTGTCCACCCAGGAGACACCTTAGCTAAAACCAATTAGCCTCAAGGATAGTTCCTGTTTCACTCATGACCACATTTCTCGTTACATAGAGATATAGATTAGAGAAGTATGCAGGCTCGGTGTTGCTGTTTTATGTGTTACCGCTTAATTAATGACTTTAACTTGTATGCTCAACTAATTCTATTCTTAACTTAGGGCTAAAAATGTTTATCCTGAAAAAACTTTGTAACTAAGGTAAGGGATCCCTTGAAACCTTTGGGGAGCCTTAAAACCTAAACGAATAATCTATACACATAAATATATAACCACTAACGACTAACTGCTGTACCAATGAATACTGATGCAGGATTTCACTCAGTGCCTCCTGGCTTCTGAGAGTGCTGGAGGACCCCCGACTTCTCCACCACTTTAAACTATACTTTGTCTCTGTCTCTATTTTATTTCCAAATCTCTTGTGATGATCCTGCCTACAATCCATTTTGTTGGGAGAGTAGCTAACTCCCGGCACTCTTGAGGTCATGATTTAATCCATAGTAACTTTGATCACATAAAATAATTCTTCACGATTAAAATAGATTTGTGCATCTTTTAGCATTTACCAATAAGAGAGGCATAGTGCTTAGATCTGCTCTTTAAATCTCACATATAATACATAGGATATTTGGGTTTCCTGGATTCATTTATTATGTAAGTTAAAAACTGGCAATTTTTAGTGGTAAAGAACTTTAGCTGGTTCAGATACGTATTTATGTGACTCTTTATCTAAGGCCTTTATAACACAGAATATCCAATATTTAACTAAACATGTGATGAGGTAAAGATATGCAATGGAGCCAATGACATCCATAGTTAGGGAAATAATGGTGGAACCTCTTAGGTGCTGTTCCTGTGTTGAAAAAGGACAATTTCTTTCTTGTAGAAACAGCTAATGAATTAAAATTAGACTAAAATTAGGGATTGAGTTAATGGACTAAAGATCACTATGGCTACCTCTGACACAGATGTTGACCTTTATCAATAGCTTGTACCTCAGTGTGAAACTCCAGAACTAAGATTACCTAACTTTCCAAGATTCAGAATATCAACTAAGATCTAGGGCTCTCTGTCTATGAGCTTCAGGGTTTCTTGGGTACAGACTTTCTAATGGAGTAAAACCCTCCTTTGCTGGGGGCATGGTTGGGGAAGGGAACTTGGGCTGCATCCCCCTTCATTCTGGTTTAAATATTACTTGCCTTACCTAAATATTTCATGATGTGAAACTCATAATTTATTATAAAAATTTACTTTAGATTTTTCTTTTCACATTACAGGCTTTGCACATTACCTGGCATTCAGCTGCTTTTTCTTGGCAAGATACAAGTATTTTTCCTCTAGGGATTTTTCTATGGAAGAAAGCTGCTCAGAGAGATTACTTCATTTAAAGGTGTTCCAAATATTCTAATTAACTCATGTGTGATGACCTTACAGTCTCTTTCTTTTAAAAGAGTGACGATTTGAAAAGTCATAAACTGTGTCTGCACATATAAATGGAAGAATTATTTCCCTGATAA
>NW_012147808.1:3813108-3816504 GCF_000956105.1 Propithecus coquereli | reverse complement strand
CAGTGTATTTTTTTACTGGAGTAAATAAACTCATATTCTACACTGTTGTGGACATCATCTGTTCTAGCAAACACCTTTGCCTCATAAGCAGAAAACATTAGTAGTTCTTTGAATTCAGCTAGAAGGGACATAGAGAATGATGCCTTATGCATATATTAGTTCTTCCTCTTGTGCTGGGAAATAAGGTTAAGAGGCAAAGAAAGTTTCAGGTTTTGGAGGATTTTGCCTTGAAGGAAACTGCGGGTGTGTTAGTTCACAGACCAGAAGCTGCTTAACATTAAGGGGTGCATTCCACTGAACAGGGGCAAATGCAAATTGGCGCCAATCTCAAGGTCTGGAAGCCAGTGCCTGGGGCTTGTGCCAGGCAGAGCTCGGCACAGGGCCAAAGGTTAAGAGACTGATCAAAGGGTGTCCACCCAGGAGACACCTTAGCTAAAACCAATTAGCCTCAAGGATAATTCCTGTTTCACTCCTGACCACATTTCTCGTTACATAGAGATATAGATTAGAGAAGTATGCAGGCTCGGTGTTGCTGTTTTATGTGTTACTGCTTAATTAATGACTTTATCTTTAACTCGTATGCTCAACTAATTCTGTTCTTAACTTAGGGCTTAAAATGTTTATCCTGAAAAAAATTTGTAACTATTTAGGTAAGGGATCCCTTGAAACCTTTGGAGAGCCTTAAAACCTAAACAAATAATCTATACACATAAATATATAACCACTAATGACTAACTGCTGTACCAATGAATACTGATGCAGGATTTCACTCATTGCCTCCTGGCGCCTGAGAGTGCTGGAGGACCCCCGAATTCCCCATCACTTTAAACTACACTTTGTCTCTGTCTCTATTTTATTTCCAAATCTCTTGTGATGATCCTGCCTACAATCCATTTTGTTGGGAGAGTAGCTAATTCCCGGCACTCTTGGAGTCATGATTTAATCCATAGTAACTTTGATCACATAAGATACTTCTTCAGAATTAAAATAGATTTGTGCATCTTTTAGCACTTACCAATAAGAGAGGCATAGTGCTTAGATCTGCTCTTTAAATCTCACATATAATACATAGGATATTTGGGTTTCCTGGATTCAATCCATTTATTATGTAAGTTAAAAACTGGCAATTTTTAGTGGTAAAGAACTTTAGCTGGTTCAGATACGTATTTATGTAACTCTTTATCTAAGGCCTTTATAACACAGAATATCCAATATTTAATTAAAAATATGATGAGATAAAGATATGCAATGGAGCCAATGACATCCATAGTTAGGGAAATAACAGTGGAACCTCTTAGGTGCTGTTCCTGTGTTGAAAAAGGACAATTTCTTTCTTGTAGAAACAGCTAATGAATTGAAATTAGACTAAAATTAGGGATTGAGTTAATGGACTAAAGATCACTATGGCTACATCTGACACAGATGTTGATCTTTATCAATAGCTTCTACCTCAGTGTGAAACTCCAGAACTAAGATTACCTATCTTTCCAAGATTCAGAATATCAACTAAGATCTTGAGCTCTCTGTCTATGAGCTTCAGGGTTTCTTGGGTACAGACTTTCTAATGGAGTAAAACCCTCTTTTGCTGGGGGCATGATTGGGGAAGGGAACTTGGGCTGCTTCCCCCTTCATTCTGGTTTAAATATTACTTGCCTTACCTAAATATTTCATAATGTGAAACTCATAATTTATTATAAAAATTTACTTTAGATTTTTCTTTTCACATTACAGGCTTTGCACATTACCTGGCATTCAGCTACTTTTTCTTGGCAAGACGCAAGTATTTTTCCTCTAGGGATTATTCTATGGAAGAAAACTGTTCAGAGAGATTACTTCATTTAAAGGTGTTCCAGATATTCTAATTAACTCATGTGTGATGACCTTACAGTCTCTTTCTTTTAAAAGAGTGATGATTTGAAAAGTCATAAACTGTGTCTGCACATATAAATGGAAGAATTATTTCCCTGATAAAATAACCCAAGAGATTTCTGAAAACTCAATTTTTATCCAAAGCTGGAGTATGTGTTCAGTTGGTATCTATTCCTAGAGCTGTGATGTTTTCTTGTTATATCCATCATTGCTTGCATAAATTTGTGAAAGGTTTAGATATCCTGGGATGAGATTGGGAAGATAGGAGATATTTTTAATTAGTAAAGCAGTGGTCATAGGGGTATGCTGTTTGCATGACTGAAAAACTGAAGATTTTTTCTTCTACCCGTGAGAAAGTTCTCTTATTGGCTTTTCCAAGAAGTTAAATCCCAGCATTTGCCTTGGTGGGTACAGAAGTTAGTAGCTAAGGAGATGGATGTTATAATAAATGCTCAATCAAAGTAAAGTACTTTTTTGGCTGTTTCATCATAATTGAGAAGAGAAAACTTCAGTAACTAAGTTTAGTGTTGATAAATTTGTTTTTTATTTGTGCCACCAAATAATGGGTCTGGCCATGTTAATTTCCACTAATTAGGTGAATTAGGTCAATTTTTACATAGTCATGCCAACATAGCATCTCTGTTTTTCTATGAAGGAATTTTTTCGTCAGGTGAGAATATTCAACTACCTTTGTACAGTAAATATTGGCATTGTGTTTGAGTGTCTTGTCTTTATATTTTAGGCATGTGCTTTGGATACTTCTTCATCTCTCTGAAAGAATGAGATAATGGGAAGTTTATGTAGAAATATGGAAACTGTAGCCACTTGGATCTATTTCTAGATTCACTCATCATCTACATATTTCCATGTGTTCTATGATCACACAGGGATGCATGAGGTATCTACAATTACAGTCAGTGAAAGAAGCAGTGATTTTTCCAGACCAAGGACAAGACCCAAGAAGTGAGTTCTTGAAACAACTGACATGGGATACTCATTGAAAATTCCTGTCATATGTTGAAATATAGCTAATGTCTTAAATAACATATGGTTTCATTGGAGAAATCTGAATTTGAAAAAGTAAGCTAGCAAAACACAGAAATTAATCAGAATATACAAAGTGTATTTCTTTTAATATATAGCCTGATAGGTGTTTATTTTCCATTTTGCCAAATAAAAAGAGAAATACACTGCATGCTACGTGTACAAAAGATAAACCAGTGGATTATAATCTCACTTTTGGGGACATGGTATTTTACATGATGTATTAACAAAGCTGTAGAATTATTGTAGATATATTTGAATTAGAGAATTTAAAATTGCATTATCATACCAAACATGCTAGCATGTAAAGGAACAAATGCCTATTATGTTCTGGAAGCAAGATGTGGGCTTTTATGTAGGAATCTAAAAATTAAATTATCCAAGCAGATATGTTAGTATATATATGAAGAAACCCTTGCTCAGGGAAGTACCTTGTCTACTATCACTTAGAAAGATGTACAAAGGGCCAGGTGCGGTGGCTCA
>NW_012147808.1:3807624-3810978 GCF_000956105.1 Propithecus coquereli | reverse complement strand
TATTTTCCAATGAGCAAACTAAGACAGACTTGTGATTACATTTAGAAATGACTCAAACCTATGACTTCTTACACTGAGCTTGGAATTATCACTGAGTTGGTTCTTTTTGGAATCTGGACACAGAAGTTCTATTTTTGAGCATTCTCCATGTCTAAACAGCATTATAAATAAACATCTGTCCCACTGATCTTTACCTCTCTTTTCAGTGTCTCTTTTCTCCTCCCTCACTACCTAGCTCACCCCAAGAGTTTGGAAAAAACTACAAGTCGTTAACATGCTGGTTGGCAATAGCCATGACTTAGTTCAGTTCAGTTCAAAATTAATTGCTGAATATCAGGATAGTATGTGAGTGTGATATGATTTGTACTATAGGTAAAGAGGAAATGAAGAGAATTACGGCTTCTTAAAAAGCAGACAATTGGAGTCAGACTAAAAAATAATATCATAAATATTTTTGTAGTTATTTAATACAGTTCAAAGTCAAGTCTCTTGATGTTTAATGAGAGATTCATGAAGACAGGATATCCTTTCAGGCATGAAATATTGAAGGTATAACACTGGATTAGCATAGTATTGTGTGAGATATTTCAGAAGAGGTTTATATGACACTTTTACCTGTAGGTCCCCAGGAAAATCATCTGAGGAGAAATGGAGTTGTTACAGGAAGGTCTAGTGTGATCTTTAGAAGAGGAACTCACTGGATACTTAGTAAATGTTCATTGTACATAAACCACTGTTGAAGGTGTGATGATGGAGATGTGCTCCGTGACATGGTGGGTGTGTTCATAGTCCTGTCACCATTTCATTGCAGGTGCTGGTCTCCTGAGCTCTCAGCTCTGATACAAGCCTTACAGAAGAGTAAATGGGAGAGAGCAACAATGTGACAGAATTTGTCCTCCTGGGCCTCACTCAGGATCCCGATGGGCAAAAGGCATTATTTGTAATGTTTTTACTCACATACGTTGTGACCATGGTGGGCAACCTGCTCATCGTGGTGACTGTTATCAGCAGCCCCTCCTTGGGCTCCCCCATGTACTTCTTCCTGGCCTCCCTGTCACTCATGGATGCTGCTTATTCCACTAACATGTCACCCAAATTGCTTGTAGACCTACTCTGTGATAAAAGGACTATTTCCTTCCCAGCATGCATGGGCCAGCTCTTTATAGGACACTTGTTTGGTGGAGCTGAGATCTTCCTTCTGGTGGCTATGGCCTATGATCGCTACGTGGCCATCTGTAGGCCTCTGCATTATTTGACCATCATGAATCAACGGGTTTGCATCCTTCTGTTGGTGGTGGCCTGGGTTGGAGGTTTTGTGCACTCTGTGGTCCAAATTGTCTTTGTGTACAGTCTCCCCTTCTGCGGCCCTAATATCATTGACCACTTCACCTGTGACATGTACCCATTATTGGAACTTGCGTGCACTGACACCTACTTTATAGGTCTCACTGTGGTTGCCAATGGTGGAGCCATCTGCATGGTCGTCTTTGTCCTTCTACTCATCTCCTATGGAGTCATTCTAAGCTCCCTTAAAAGTTACAGTCAGGAAGGGAGGAGAAAAGCCCTGTCTACCTGCAGCTCCCACATCACCATGGTTGTCCTCTTTTTTGTTCCCTGTATTTTCATGTATGTTAGACCTGTCTCCAACTTTCCCATTGACAAATACATGACTGTGTTTTATACGGTTGTCACTCCCATGTTGAATCCTTTAATATATACCTTGAGAAATTCAGAGATGAAAAATGCTATGGAAAAACTCTGGTGTAAGAAGTTAATTATAGATGGAATAAGAATGCCTTCCACACTAAACATGTGTTTTACCAGTTCTAAGGCAACAAACAGTAAATTTTAACCATGGATTTTGTAGCCAATTCAATGGATTCTCTAGAAATGCTTTTCTTTATGTACAAAAAGTCAACAGAAAAGTGGATTAAATTATACTTTGAGATTGGAATCAATCAAATAGAAAATTTCTGCAGGATTAATAGAAGGCACAGGTATCCTAGTACAGGTAAAAATAAAGCTAAGCTCACTAAGTTTATATTGAAATGGGACTTAGAAGAAAGTGGTTTATTATTTTCAAAGGAGAAACAAGTTGTTTTTGAAAATTTACTATCACTCTTATTCAAGAGAGAGATATATATTTTGGCTAACATATATAACAAATTTCTAGGACCAAAACAGTGGATTTTAAGTTTTAATGATCATTATTCTATCAGCAAAGCAGCTCTCTATAGCTGTTCTATACATGTTGTCTTAAGATTACTTCTGGTCTTCAGGTCAGTGTCTATCCATTTCTAGTTAGGACATTTGATTGACAGATGATGTTGGGTTTAGTCAAAGAAATTATCAGTAGATAATTTTGTTTGCTAGAATGTGGATGGTGATGAAAACATATTCTAGTTCTTGATTACAAGATAGATACTTTGTTTGGTTTATATTTGTGATTCTTCTCACTACTTGTCATGTGCATTTTTGCCATTCTTTGAATAACAGGTAAAGCTTCTTATTTTGTCTTCATGATGCTGAAGATATGAGTAAAGAAATGTGTTATTTTGCATAAGGAGTGTGTTTCCCTAAATGTTATGTTTAATTTAGTTTACTTATACACTTAAAAATGATCTGTTATGGTATAAGTAAAATTTTGTTTTTCAATTCTGTAAAAGAAAGTTTTTATCAATCTTCAGCCATCCTAGAATATCACAAACCAGGAAAAATATAAAATTGCTTTCATTGCAATATAGAACATTACACTTTGTAAGAATTTACATTTTTCACAAATAAATTTTAGTGTGTATATTTAAGGTATACAACATGTTGTTATGGGATACACATAAACAGTAAAAAGGTTACTACAGTGAAACGAATGAACATACCTATCATCCTGCATAGTTACCCATTTTTTTTGTGTGAAAAGAGCAGCTAAAATATACTCATTCAGCATAAATTCCAAATATAGTACAATTTTGTTACCTATGGCCCTCATGTTCTACATTAGTCAGAGAATAAAAAGGAGCAGAAGCAGATATGAGGATGAATGAATCTAGATATCTAATGTACAAGTGTACTTTTTAAAATTAAAACATATTTTAAAACTCTTATTTTAACTGGAGCTGGGGTGCACCTGGAGCCGGCTCACCTGCCGCCACGTCTGTAGCCAGGGCTCTGCCCAGCTTCCGCACACACACTCAACCTCCCTCACCTTCCCTCTGCTTCCCAGAGCTGGACACAGACGTGCACTCAGACCCTCACACGTGGGCTTTGTGGCAGTGTCAGACCAAGGCCTGCTCTTGCCCACGGGGCCAGGACCAGGAAACAACTGCATTCTTGAAAAGGGAAGGCAAAGGCTTGGGA
>NW_012147808.1:3804388-3806314 GCF_000956105.1 Propithecus coquereli | reverse complement strand
TTGGTATTTTTGTTGTTGCTGTATTTTCCTTTGGGGTGTTAGTCATAAATTATTTAGCTAGGCATGAATCTATAAGAGATTTTCCTATATTTTCTTCTAGAATGTTTATGATTTCATGCCTTACATTTAAGCCTTTGATCCATCTTGAGTTAATTTTTGTATATGATGGGAGATAAGGGTCCTGTTTCATTTTTATGCATGTTGCTATCCATTTTTTTCAGCATCATTCATTGAATGGAGTGTCCTTTCTCCCGCGTATGTTTTTATCTGCTTTGCTCAAGATTGGTTGGTTGTAGCTATGTGATTTTACTTCTGGAATCTCTGTTTCATTGGTCTGTGTCTCTACTTTTGTACCAGTACCATGTTGTTTTGCTTACTAAAGCCTTGTAGAATAATGTAAAGTTAGGTAATGTGATACGTCCAGAGTAGTTGTTTTTGTTTAAGATTGCTTTGGCTTTTTAGGCTCTTTTTTTGGTTTGAAATGAATCTTAACGATTATTTTTTCTAGATCTCTGAAATAAGATGTTGATATTTTGACGGGAATTGCGTTGAATCTGTAAATCACTTTGGGCAGTATGGATATTTTAACAGTGTTGATTATATCAACCCATGAGTACGGGATGTTTATCTGTTAGTGTCATCTATGATTTCTTTCTTTACCAGTGTTTTGTAGTTCTCATTGTAGAGATTTTCCACACCCTTCATTAAGTATATCCCTAAATATTTTATTTTCTTTATAGCTATTATAAATGGTTTGAGTCCCTGATTTGTCTCTCAGCTTGACTCTCATTAGTATATAGAAATGCTACTGATTTGTGTACATTTTTTAACCTGAGAGCTTGCTGAATTTATTTATCAATTCTAGGAGTATTTTGGTAGAGTCTTTAGGGTTTTATAGATAAAATATCATATCTTCACCCAACAGGGATAGTTTGATCTCCTCTTTCCTAATTTGGATGCCCTTCATTTATTTCTCTTCCCTGATTTCTCTGACTAGGACTTCCAGTACAATGTTGACTACAAGTGGTGACAGTGGGCACCCTTATCTTGTTCTAGTTCTTAAGGAGAATGATTTCAACTTTACCCCATTCACTATGATGTTGGCTGTCAGTTTTTCATGTATTGCATTTATAATTTTGATGTATATTTCTTGTATGCCTAGTTTGTTAAGGATTTTTATCATGCTGGATTTTATTAAATGCTTGTTCTGCATGTATTGAGATAATCATATGGTGTTTGTTTCTGCTTCTGTATATGTAGTGGATCATATTTATTGATTTGCATATGTTTAACTGTCCTTGCTTCCTAGGATGGAACCCACTTGATGATGGTGAATTATCTTTTTGATGTGCTGTTGAATTTAGTTTGCTAGGATTTTGTTGTGGATTTTTGCATCTATATTCATTATGGATATTGGTATCTAGTTTTGTGTTTTGTTGTTGTTGTTGTATCCTTTCCTGACTTTGGTATCGATGTGATATTGGTTTTATAGAATGAGTCAGGAAGGTTTTCCTACTTCTCAATGTTATGGAATGATTTCTTTAGTATAGGTGCCAGTTCTCCTTTGTGGGTCTGCTAGAATTCAATTATGAGTCTGTCTGGTCCAGGGCTTTTTTTTGTTGGGAGATTTCTTTATTACTGCTGATTGTTATCGGTCTATTCATGATTTCTATCTCTACCTGATTCAGGCTTGGGAAGTTGTGTGTTTCCAGAAATTTATCCATTTCCTCTAGGTTTTCTAGTTTGTGTGAGTAGAGGTTTTCATAGTATTCATGGATGATATTTTGTATTTCTACATCAGTTTTAATCTCTCCTTTTTCATTTTTGGTTCCAATTATTTGAATCCTTTTTCATCTATCTCTAGTTAATCTGGCTACTGGTTTATCAATTTTGTTTATCTTTTCAAAGAGCCAACTTTTTGTTTCA
>NW_012147808.1:3801639-3802726 GCF_000956105.1 Propithecus coquereli | reverse complement strand
TACAAAGGTCCAGCCTATTTACCTTGATTTGGACATCTTTGAGGCCATCCCTATCTCAAAATTGCCTATGATGTGGTCCTTTGATGCAACAACATTCATGTCAGTTTCTCTCTCTGTCCAATGTAGTTTCCATCGTATTATTCAAGTGTTATTCTCTAGGGCACACACCAATAAACCCTGCATACAAACCTCTATTAGAAACTATTTCTTTGAAAATCCCACCTACAAAATTTTCTAACAGTTTTCTTTATTTCTTGGTTTTGGAAGTATCAGGAGTTGGTTTGTTATTGTTCTCATTTTCTGGTTTCTTCTTACCATAGCTTTGTATGGAGTCACATTGATTTTTGTCTTCTGCTCATTTTGAAGTCCTGACGTAAGTCTGCTATTTGGGTAGAGAGAGAGTCCATGGGTTTGGGTGTCTTGTATTAACAAGATTTCTGGTTTTATTTTCTTTTAACATAGTAATACTTTTTAAGTGAGGAAAGGATTAGAGTACCTTTTGATTTTGTCATTCTTCTTTGCTTCCTCGAGACCCTAATTTCCTCTTCTTCCTTCTTTTCTTTTACCACCAACTCTCACAAGAGGGACTTTCATTGCTACTCATCTTCATCTTCCCCAGATGTGGTGCCTTTTGAAGATGCCATCACAGATCCCTCACACTTTCATTCCAGCCCTGTACTCCACACTGATTTTCCAGACCTCAGACCTCATTGTTTAGTGATTATAAAACTAGTGCGACTTACAATCTTCTGGATGATTCTGGCTGTACTCCATCGCTCTTGGGCTTTCTACTTTCCTCTCCTCTTCTTGACGGTCTCTTCAGGCTTCCTTCACTTTCCTCTCACGCTTGAATCATGAGCTGCAGAGGTATCTCTGCTGGGATTTGATGTTACTTTTTGTATATAGAGGTAATTTGAAGTTCATAGTATTCTCAGTGTCTTAGTTATGCTCAATGTCCTAGTTCTGTGTGATATTACGTACTTGTGTTGCATGTATTGCATTTTTTGGAGGATGTATAGAGATAGTTAGATTTAAAGAGCTGCCATTATTATATAAAAGACATCTGAATATCAAGTGTGAAAAAAAT
>NW_012147808.1:3799518-3801589 GCF_000956105.1 Propithecus coquereli | reverse complement strand
TTTTTTTCTTTTGGAATTTTTAAAGGTTTTCTTTACTAGAATCTTGTCTGTCTGTTTTTGTTACAGCTGCCCCTTGAAGCCTCCTGTGTATCCCCAGGCACCTCAGGAGCTTGGGCTGCCCGTACTTCCTCCCTGAAATAAATTTTTCTTAAGAAGATTTTTGAAAGAATGCTAGTCTCATTTAATTATGACATCAATATTCTTATTACTTGTGAACATTCATTTATTAACTATAATTTCTCTGTTTCCTGATTTGATCCTTCCTTTCTTTCATTTTCTGCTATGCAGCTTTCCCTCTGGTGAAGGGTCCAACTTTTGCCCTATTATTCTGCATGCTCCTCGTCAAAGTCCATCCCAGCACAGGTACAATTACTACTCACCTATAATTGGATATATAATTCCTAAGATACATAATTCTACTGTATTCCCAGAAAGAAATTAATGAGTTATGGGTGAACTTTTCATTTTATCTTGGACTATGTCTATAATTCCTTTCAAGTTGACCAATATCCAGATGATTTTTTCTGAACCAATGTTCACAGTGAAGCATTCAGGAACACTAATAATAGATCTCATTTATTGAGTCTTTACTAGGGACCATGCACTGTGCTAGGCACTTTACTTTGTTGTAATACAAAAACAACCCTAAGAGGTAAGCACTATGGGTATCCTCCTTCTAAAAATAATGGCACTGAAACACAGAGAGGTTTATTAAGTGGCTCAAAGTCACATAGTAAGTGGGGAGGGGCTTCAGAGTTCAGATTATTCACTATGGTGCTGTGTTGTCTCTCCAAGGATGGCTTGGATCTTAAGTATGCCCTGATGAGAAATGTATAGTCATTATTTGCTCACTGTAATGATCAAATCCCATTTGCCACTGGCTCACATTTTGCAAGGAACAGTGGTAATCTGGAATATTGTTACTCAATTATAAAAAATAGGAAAAACGAAACAAAATTTCAGCAGAGTAGAATAAAGTAGGGTGGCACTCATAGTATAGACAGTTCAAATGGAAAGGGTTCTGAGACTGGTTCAATCCCACTATTTTCCAATGAGCAAACTAAGACAGACTTGTGATTACATTTAGAAATGACTCAAACCTATGACTTCTTACACTGAGCTTGGAATTATCACTGAGTTGGTTCTTTTTGGAATCTGGACACAGAAGTTCTATTTTTGAGCATTCTCCATGTCTAAACAGCATTATAAATAAACATCTGTCCCACTGATCTTTACCTCTCTTTTCAGTGTCTCTTTTCTCCTCCCTCACTACCTAGCTCACCCCAAGAGTTTGGAAAAAACTACAAGCCGTTAACATGCTGGTTGGCAATAGCCATGACTTAGTTCAGTTCAGTTCAAAATTAATTGCTGAATATCAGGATAGTATGTGAGTGTGATATGATTTGTACTATAGGTAAAGAGGAAATGAAGAGAATTACGGCTTCTTAAAAAGCAGACAATTGGAGTCAGACTAAAAAATAATATCATAAATATTTTTGTAGTTATTTAATACAGTTCAAAGTCAAGTCTCTTGATGTTTAATGAGAGATTCATGAAGACAGGATATCCTTTCAGGCATGAAATATTGAAGGTATAACACTGGATTAGCATAGTATTGTGTGAGATATTTCAGAAGAGGTTTATATGACACTTTTACCTGTAGGTCCCCAGGAAAATCATCTGAGGAGAAATGGAGTTGTTACAGGAAGGTCTAGTGTGATCTTTAGAAGAGGAACTCACTGGATACTTAGTAAATGTTTATTGTGCATAAACCACTGTTGAAGTTGTGATGATGGAGATGTGCTCCGTGACATGGTGGGTGTGTTCATAGTCCTGTCACCATTTCATTGCAGGTGCTGGTCTCCTGAGCTCTCAGCTCTGATACAAGCCTTACAGAAGAGTAAATGGGAGAGAGCAACAATGTGACAGAATTTGTCCTCCTGGGCCTCACTCAGGATCCCGATGGGCAAAAGGCATTATTTGTAATGTTTTTACTCACATACGTTGTGACCATGGTGGGCAACCTGCTCATCGTGGTGACTGTTATCAGCAGCCCCTCCTTGGGCTCCCC
>NW_012147808.1:3795627-3796503 GCF_000956105.1 Propithecus coquereli | reverse complement strand
TCTGATAATGCATGGAATTTATTTATAAATTTTGTAGCCTCTTACCTAAAATATTATCAATGTTATTGGAACTACCTGTGTGTTTTTCCCTAATGCTATTTCTCTGCCTTTCCCCAGAGGTAATAGCAACGCTAAATTTATCCTTAAAACATATTATTTAGATTTTATTATTCCATACCTTTATTAAAATTACATTGATGGTACATAATTTTCTGAATTTTACTTTGATCCACAATGTTAACTTTCGAAAATATGATCACATTGCTGCATGTTGCCTTAGTCTCATCATTTCCTCTGCTGTGTGTTATTGCATGTGTGAATATACCACAGGTTATGTAACCATTCAATCAGGGACTGGTGGGTTGTTTCCAGTTTTGTATATTGCACACAGTACTGCCATGGACATCATGAAAGCAATTCTTTCGTGTTAAGTAAAATGTTTATATTTTCACTTTTACAGCTGGCTGCAGTTTCCCCTAATGCTGTGTTATAAGTTACATTCCTATCAGCAGGGCATAACGGTTCTATTACTCTAAATCTTTACCAACACCTGATATTGTGAGATGTTTGATATTTTTGCTAATGCAATGGCTTTAAGATTTTGAGTTCATTGTGGTTTTAATTTGTAATCATTACTGCTTTTGAAGTTGAGTGTATTCTCATATTGGATCTCCATTTTTTCCAATCTTCTATGAAATGTGTATTTATGTCTTTAGCCAATTTTTCTACTGGTAGTTTTCCATTATTATTAATTCATGGATTCATTGGAGTTCTTTAGGAATCCTGTATACTCAATCTTTTTTGTTTGTATGTATTGCTCATACAAGTTTGTGTTTTCTCAGTCTGCGATTATCCTTTTTTATAATTTTATCATTT
>NW_012147808.1:3783588-3784134 GCF_000956105.1 Propithecus coquereli | reverse complement strand
TTGTATTTGATATGTGGATATTATCTCATCTGAATTTTATTGAAGCTTTTAGTGAGTCGATTAGTAATGATCTTCTGCTATTCCTATTGAGTATGTTTGCCATACACAAACCCTCAAGCTTTTCTTTTTACTCCAGTGTCTTCTTGGTTTTGAAAATTTCCAATATATGCTGATTAATTTAAAAAAGAACTCTTGTTTGTGCAAGCTTATATCTTTGCTATTAATAAATGACTTGCTCTCTGCTGTTGGATTTCTATTTTTTTCACTTAATTGTCTTAAAGTTATTATCCAGGAGGAGATTCTAGAAATATAGGATGCACTGGAAGGAACATGTGGGAGGCAGGTCTCAATTCTCTGAAGCACGATTCCTCAGTGAATATAAATTGGAAGTGGCCTTGGGAATAAATAGTTTGAACAACTTAGTGAAGTATTTTGCTGTTTATTGTTAAGTGCCCAGTAATGTCTTTCCTAATCTGGGAGAAGATTTCTCCTTGGGTATTAAGTTACCATCAAGATATAAAATAGTAATAAAAGCCATTACCTTAC
>NW_012147808.1:3782009-3783538 GCF_000956105.1 Propithecus coquereli | reverse complement strand
GAGCCAACTTTTTGTTTCACTGAATCTTTGTAATGTTTTGTCTTCCATTTTGTTTAGTTCTACTCTGAACTTTGTTATTTCTTTTCTTCCACTAACTTCTGAGTTTGGTTTGTTCTTCTTTTTCTAGTTCCTTGAGAAGTGACATTAGGTTGTTAATTTGTGATCTTTCTTTTTTTTAATGTAAATATTTAAGGCTATGAATTTTACTCTTAGCAATGCTTTTACAGTATAGATTTTGAAATTTTGTGTACGCTTTGTCATTCATTTGAAGAATCTTTTTATTTCCATCTTAATTTCATCATTGACCTAAGGATCATTGAGCGACAGGTTGTTTAATTTCCTTGACTTTGTGTAGGCTTGAGAGTTTCTCTTGGAATTGATTTCTAGTTTTATTTCACTGTGATCTGAGAAGATACATGGTATGATTTTGATTTTTCTGAGTTTGCTGAGACTTGTTTTATGGCCTAAGATATGATCAACCTTAGCAAATGTCTTGTGCTGGTGAGAAGAATGTATATTCTGCAATTATTGAGTAAAATATTCTGTAAATATCAGTTAGATCCATTTCTTCTAGAGTTTCATTTAAGTCAAGTGTTTGTTGATTTTCTGCTTCAATCTCAATATGGTTTTGATTTGCAGTTTATAATGTATAATGATATTAATCCCATTATTAGGTGTTTTTTGGTCATTTGTATATTTGGGGGAAGAAATATCTATTCAAACCCTTTGCCTATCTTTTATTTGTTTTTTCTTTCATTTTTGAGTTGTAAAACCTCCCTTATCATATAAATGGCTTGCAAATATTTTCTCCCATTCTGTGAGATTTGTTCACTGTTTTTGAAAGATTCTTTTGAAATTCAGCATTTTTAAATTTTTATAATGTTTCATTTATCTACTTAATCGTTTACTGTTTATGTTTTTGGTCATATCTGAGAAATGATTGCCTAATCCAAGGTCATTAATATTTAGTCTAATTAATTCAGAATTTGATGTTTTTAGCTCTTACTTTTAGGTCCCTGATTCATTTGGAGTTAATTTTGTGTATATTGTGAGGTAAGGATCTAGCTTCACTCTTTTATATGTGGATATCCAATAGTTCTATTACCATTTTTTGAAAGGACTATTCTCCCCCCACCTCCTTGGCTTTGTTTGGCACCTGTATCAAAAATGAATTGACAATAAATGTAAGGGTTTGTTTCCAGAGTCGATTCTGTTCACACTGTCTTGCTTACTATGGTTTGCAGTAGTATCAGTAGAAAGGAAACAAGGAAGCTCTTTTTTAAGGTTGTTTTACACATTCTGGAAATGAGACAATGTGACTCTTTACTCCTAAATATTTCAATATGTATATTCTATAACAACAAAAACATTTTCTTGCACAAAGACAGAGAATTATCAAAGTAAGTAACATTTATACAATATTATTAATATTACCCGATATATGCCCATATTCAAATAGTAACAACTATTCCAACAATGTTTGTGTAGATTTTTTTTTTTTTGCCCAGGATCAAATGTGGGATTATGCA
>NW_012147808.1:3777190-3779773 GCF_000956105.1 Propithecus coquereli | reverse complement strand
CCTTTTCTTTTCTTTGTAGTCACACCTGGATTGATATGGTGGCAATTCTGACTTGTCTGCTATCAAAATAAGCTGTCGTCTTCTGGGACCAAAGATAAAATTGCAGAAGCCTGGCATTGTAACAAGTGACCAAAGATGAAATAGAAAACCCAGGTAACATATTTACAAAAACCTTTTGCTGCTATTATAATACTGGCAAATAGACTTACTTTGAATGAATTATGTATATTTCTTCAGAAGAAGGTTTCATCATTTGATCTCAAACGTTTTTTGCCAGAATCTCGAACAATAAGACAGCACATGCATTTCCTTCATTTTATAGAATATTATTAGAATAAGTGCAATGGCCATCGTTTTGTCCAAATTTTTTACTAGATTTGTTTAAATGTAAACTGAAATAGAGAAAATGCACAACACATTATAACAATATAACGTGACATATATGTGGTCTTCACAATAAATTCTTTTAGATTGCTTTATATAAGTTTGAGAACCAAATTTTTTACTAGATTTGTTTAAATGTAAACTGAAATAGAGAAAATGCACAACACATTATAACAATATAATGTGACATATGTGATCTTCACAATAAATTCTTTTAGATTGCTTTATATAAGTTTGAGAACCCAATTATTTATTCTGTATCTTCATATATTAAAGTTAATAGTAAGGATTACTATAGCTCTTTACAAATTGTACCTTGTATATATATTTTTAAATGTTCTGGTTCTATGTAGATGTTTTATTTCTGTTGATTTTTTTTATTTTTGTAAAATATACATAACACGCTGTTGTGCTACCATCATCACTATCCATCTCCAAAACTTTTCATCATTCCACACTGAAAATATCTACCCATCAAACAATACCTCCCCATTCTCCCCTCCCCTTAGCCGCTGGTAACCACTGTTGCATTTTCTGTCTCTATGAATATGACTATTCCAGGTGCCTCATAAAAATGAGATCATAACATATTTTTTCTTTTGTGTCTGGTTTCTTTCATAGTTTAGCATGTCTTCAATGTTCATCCATGTTGTAGCATGTATCACAATTTATTCATTTTTAAGGCTGTTTTTATAATTGCAGCATATTACAGGGTTACAAATGTTTAAGTTACATAAATTGCCTTTGCCCCACCCAAGTCAGAGCTTCTAGCATGACTATCCCCCAGACGGTGCACACTGCACCCATTAGGTGTGTATATACCCATCCCCTTCCTCACTCCATCTGCCTGACACCCGGTTAATGTTACTACCATATGAACGCTTAAGTGTTGGCCAGTTAATATCTGTTTGGCGGTGAGTACATGTGGTGCTTGTTTTTCCATTCTTGTGATACTTCACTTCGTAGAATGAACTCCAGCTCTATCCAGGGTAATACAAGAGGTGCAAGATCACCATTGTTTTTTGTGGCTGAGTAGTACTCCATTGTACACATATACCACATTTTGTTGATCTACTCGTGTATTGATGGGCACTTGGGTTGTTTCCACATCTTTGCAATTGTGAATTGTGTTGCTATAAACATTCGAGTGCAGATGTCTTTTTTATAGAATGTCTTTTTTTCCTTTGGGTAGATGCTCAGTAATGGGATTGCTGGATCAAATGGTAGTTCTACCTTTAGCTCCTTGAGTTAGCTCCATATTACTTCCCACAGAGGTTGTACTAGTTTGCAGTTCCACCAGCAATGTATGAGTGTCCCTATCTCTCCACATCCACACCAAATATCCCATTGTATATGTGTACCACAATTTGTTTATTAATTTATTAGTTGATGGACATTTGAGTTGTTTCTACTTTTTGGCTATTGTGAATACTGCTGCTATTAACATTGGTGTACAAATATTTGTTCCAGTCTCTTATTAATATTTCTTCTGCATATGCCCAAAATAACATTTTGATATGTAAATTAATAGCCCCTTATTACAAAATGTGGAAACTAGCTCTGGGAAATCTAGTTACTCATTAAATTCATGAACCTGCACTTACACCATCTTAGAAAGAGTATTTTAGTTTCTGTGGAAATAGAGATTATGAAATTTGTTAGGTACAATCTCTGCAGAACCTAAAGGAAAATGCCAACATCTCTTTCTGCCTATGGGTTAATTGCATGGGTATTTTCTCATTTTTAAGGTCTTAGAATACAGAGAATGAAATGGAACACACCACAGTATGCACTCAGCTGACCCTTTAATTTCCTAAAAGGCCCCTCAGATAAAATTTAGTTTCAATGATAAATTTCAAAAAGGGAAACAAGGTATGGAGAAAGACTGTGAATTTCCACACTATAATGTGAGTGGGAATGGAAAAGACAACCTCCATAACTGTGTACAATAATGACGAATCCATCCATCCCATAGGGAATGCTTCTCTTGATAATTAGAGAGGAGAGTGGACTTTGGAGAAATGTATGTAATATCAATTGCAAAAATGTGGCACTAAAATTATATGGGGAAACAAATAATAGTAAATAATGTCTTGAATTTATTTAGTGTTTATTATTTGCCAGAAAATTTTCTGTGAGTTTTATTTGTATTATACTATTTAATCCTTAAAACCACCCTCTATGTTAGGTGTTATTATA
>NW_012147808.1:3772606-3773252 GCF_000956105.1 Propithecus coquereli | reverse complement strand
CTCATTGGACTTTCCATGATAGCTAATGGAGGAGCGATTTGTACTGTCACTTTCTTCATTCTCCTCCTGTCCTATGGGGTCATATTACACTCTCTGAAGACTCAGAGGTTGGAAGGGAAACTCAAAGCCTTCTACACCTGTGCGTCCCACATCACTGTGGTCATTTTATTCTTTGTCCCCTGTATCTTCCTATATGCAAGGCCCAAATCTACCCTTCCCATTGATAAATTCATGACTGTGATTTTAACTTTCATAACTCCCATGCTGAACCCCCTAATCTACACCCTGAGGAATGCAGAAATGAAAAACGCCATGAGGAAACTGTGGAGTAAAAAAGTGACCTTAGTTGGATGAGGGCTGTATCCCTAATGGCAGAACATGACATTCATTGTTTCACAGAAGTAAGGAATATTTTCATCTCAGTTACTCCATTTTGTTATCATTTATCATTCCTTTTGGTTATTTAGCCTATTTATTCTGAAACAGCCATATAAATTAGTATTTATTGAAGTGGAATATGCTATACCCCTTAGAGACCAAGAGAATTGAATAGGTTTAATTAATCCCTTAAACTTTTTATGTAATCATACTGTGTTAAGATTCTTTGGTGAACAACAATTTTTAGTTTTATTTCAAGTTATTATTT
>NW_012147808.1:3771659-3772556 GCF_000956105.1 Propithecus coquereli | reverse complement strand
CTGAGCACTTACAGTGTTATACACAAGTAAGTCTTAGAAGTACTCAAGGGGTGAGCAAGAGACATCCTCCTGCTGGAAGTTATCTCTTGAATACTAAGACAGCTCCTGGGAACTGTGAGTATTTATTTTCCATTATAAATGCAGATATAGCTTCATAATTTTGAGTGAGGACATTTAATTATGTATATATGCAATTAAATATCAGAAGCCCCGAAGATGGGACTTATTCTTTAGGCAGCTTGTCTTTTCTATTGATCCATCCTAAAGTTTAAATTTGAATTTTTTTTTTTACCCAGAAATATAACGATTCCTAGAAGCAAGTGATGGTACCTTCCTGTTACCTTCCAGGCCACCACCTGATTGACAGCATCAGGAATGTGAAATTCCTCTATTCTCAACTCATTCAGACCCCCCAACAAAAATGCTTGCCCATTTTAAATATTTTTTATTCAGCTTATGGCCTTTGCTGGTTTCTGTGTGCCCTTTCTCAATTATCTCTTTTCTTTCTGTCTACACTTTTGTTCTCCCTCTCATGCTTCAGTGTAACTTGGCTCGCCTAGAGGCACAAAGGATAGAATGATCTCCTGACCTTCACAAATGACCATCAGCAAATGTAGACCCTAGAATGGAGCATATTTAAAATAATTCTGTTAATACAAAGTTGCACGTGTTATACATAAGATTGGTCTTGGTTCACATCTGAAAAGCCCGGCAGTTTATTTACTTTACTCAAGGTAGAATGAATGTCTTGTATTCAGCGTGAACTCAGATAGCCAAGAATTAATGAACAAAATAACTCATTTATTAATGATTTTAATAATCGAATAACCTTTAGCACATGCTAAATCAGACTGATTCATATAAAGATGGTCTACCAGCAAAAATGACATTATGTCA
>NW_012147808.1:3764758-3766967 GCF_000956105.1 Propithecus coquereli | reverse complement strand
AATGTGATGCTTTGAGCTATGTATACATTATAGAAAGATTTAATAAGCTAATTAACATATCTATGACTTCACCAACTTATCATTTTTTGTGGTGAGAACATTAAAAATCTATTCTTGTTTGCGATCTATGTTACCTCTCTGGCATGTAAAAATATGACCTAATAGAACTTGTTCCCTTTAGTTAAAGAGATTGATATTTTAAACTTAAAAATTCAGATTGTTAAAATGTGTTAATCTCATAGTAAAAATAAATGTTTTGGTCAAATTAATTGATTTAAAGATTCATATAATGTGTTCATAGCTGAGGATAACTCCATGAGAAATGAAGTTTATTAACTGTGTACTGTTACAGAGCTAAGAAGTACAGGTAGCATATGATTGATTTGGTATATTCTGACCAACTTTTGGATAGAAAAATGTTCAGCCACACTCTATGTATAGCTAGATCAATTGGCCTCCTCCAAAAGTTAAAATATGTATTTAAGTCACTCATATCACAGTAGAGTCCACAGAATCTACCTACATTAAATTAACTCTTTGGGTGCACTTTTTTAAAAAAAGAAAAACACTATGAATTTTAAACATTTTGGGAACAGATTGTTTTGTTTTGCACAATGAATGCCTTTCTGATTATCTGTAAACTATATGTTCTCATTGATTTTAGTGACAGATCACAGGTATCTTCTCTGTTGACAATTGCTCTATAGTAGGTTTGAAGAACTAATACTGTATTACAAAGATAATTTTTTAAAGGTTCTTCAATTACATATTGCCTTGTTGAAAAATCAACTCACAGCATATATCACAAAGCAAAAAGTTGTGTTTTGTAATCCTTTTGTCAATTTATAAGAGACTTACTTGGTGTATTTAATATTAATGCATCCAGTAATTCCACAAATTGAATAGGTTGACCAAAATCCAGCTATGAAATTGTATTTATTCTTTAGTGAAGGAAATAAAATGTACTCTAGATTTTTTAATGAAAATCCAATATAGGAAATTAGAAATTTCACAATTATTGGAATTGTAGAATCTGGCAATTGGATACTGGGATCAAGGATTCACCACCACCCAAGCCAAGATGCAGATATGAGGAAACTGCACTCAGGAAGAAAGTCCTCTGCACATATTTCTCAAAGTCCTTTCCTGCCATGATTTCTATATCGAAATAATTTTCTCTAAAAACTTATAGTTTTTCTTTTTACAATAACTTATTTAATTTATACAGGGTTTGAATATCCAAGTAAGGTGTGAGGTAGAAATACACTTTCCTTTCTTTTAATACAAATAACTAAATTTTCCCAGCACATTTATTGAATAATCATTCACTTTTTCACTATCCTGCAATACCACCACCTTCATATATATCTACACATCAATTATTCTATTTTCTAGTTTTTTATTTTGTTCAGTTACTCTATTCATGAGCCAATACTATAGTGTTTAAATTATTGCAGTGTTTTAGATACTGTTGCTGTGTAACAAATCACCCAAACATTTAGTGACATAAAACACCAACGATAACTTTATTATTAGTTCAGATATTTTCTGTGGGTCATAAATTTGTAATCAACTCAGCTAGGTATTTCTGGCACAGGGAGTCTCATAAGGTTGCAGCCAGAAATAGGCTGTTGCTGAAGTCATCTAAAAAGTTTCTTCATTCACATGTCTGTACATAGGTTTGAAAGTCTTGAACAGTGGGACAGTGAAGGCTAAAATAGCGGGTGTTCCTTAGGTATCTGGCCCTATTTCCATGTGGTTTCTCTATATGGTCTCTCAAGTATGCTGGCTTCAGGGTAATGGGACTTTTGACATGATGGCTCGGTGCTCCAAAAAGCATGTGTCCCAAGAGAGTGAGCCAAGCAGAAGTTGCATTATCCTTTTTTACTTGACCTTAGAAGTTACATATTAATAGAATCATTTCTGCCATATTCCATTTGTCAAAGTAGTCATATAGTCCATACCATGTTCAAGTAGAGAGGATAGACCCTGCCTCTTGATATGGAAATGGCAATGATCTGGAAGAGCACATGCAACATGATGCTATATTGCCATAGTCTTCCCCCAGTCACAAAAAAGTACATCTATTGGTTTACCTACCCATCGATCAAATCTGGCCTCTATCCGTGTGCTTGAATTCTCAGAAAACTCTCATTTAATAGACCACAAAAATGGAAATAGAGATGAGAAAGAGCTATTGGAGCATTCA
>NW_012147808.1:3764053-3764708 GCF_000956105.1 Propithecus coquereli | reverse complement strand
CTCATTGGACTTTCCATGATAGCTAACGGAGGAGCGATTTGTACTGTCACTTTCTTCATTCTCCTCCTGTCCTATGGGGTCATATTACACTCTCTCAAGGCTCAGAGTTTCGAAGGGAAACGCAAAGCCTTCTACACCTGTGCATCCCACATCACTGTGGTCATTTTATTCTTTGTGCCCTGTATCTTCCTATATGCAAGGCCCAATTCTACCCTTCCCATTGACAAATTCGTGACTGTGTTTTTAACTTTCATAACTCCCATGCTGAACCCCCTAATCTACACCCTGAGGAATGCAGAAATGAAAAATGCCATGAGGAAACTGTGGAGTAAAAAACTGACCTTAGTTGGATGAGGACTGTATCCCTAATGGCAGAACATGACATTCATTGTTTCACAGAAGTAAGGAATACTTTCACTCGCAGTTACTCCATTTTGTTATCATTTAGCATTCCTTTTGGTTATTTAGCCTATTTATTCTGAAACAGCCATATAAATTAATATTTATTGAAGTGGAATATGCTATACCCCTTAGAGACCAAGAGAATTGAATAGGTTTAATTAATCCCTTATATTGTTTATGTAATCATACTGTGTTAAAATTCTTTGTTGAACAACGATTTTTAGTTTTATTTCAAGTTCTTATTTTTTAAGAA
>NW_012147808.1:3763416-3764003 GCF_000956105.1 Propithecus coquereli | reverse complement strand
CTTTACGTTTTTGACATGGAGCTTGCGATCATCTCTAATTCATTATCGACACTTTGGTTTGCAGGCTCTGACACCTGAGTTCAATACCTTTAGAAGAACATGGAAAAGAGGAGCAATGTGACTGAATTTATCCTCCTGGGGCTCACACAGAGCCCTGAGGGGCGGAAAGTTCTGTTTGTCGCACTCTTACTCATCTACGTTGTGACGGTCCTGGGCAACCTGCTCATCGTAGTGACCATCGCGGCCAGCCAGTCCCTGGCTTCCCCCATGTACTTTTTTCTGGCTTATTTATCATTTATAGATACTGTCTATTCGACCGCCATTGCTCCCAGAACGATCACAGACTTGCTTTCTGAAAGAAAGACCATTTCCTTTCAGGCTTGTATGACTCAAGTTTTTATAGATCATTTATTTGCTGGTGCTGAAGTCATTCTTTTGGTGGTGATGGCCTATGATCGCTACGTGGCCATCTGTAAACCGCTCCATTATTTGATCATCATGAATCGGCGGGCGTGTGTCCTCATGCTGTTGGTGGCGTGGATTGGAGGCTTTCTTCATTCGTTAGTTCAATTTATTTTTATTTATCG
>NW_012147808.1:3743199-3754431 GCF_000956105.1 Propithecus coquereli | reverse complement strand
CGGTTTTTTGCAGAGAACACTGGCCACGTTCCCTGCAATAAGATAATAGTTGTGTCTGACTCAATGTTGATATAAAAATTGAGTATGCATGGCACAACCCAAGCAAATGTTGGCTGCGTTAGTTGTGGCTTCTATATTTAAAATTTTCTCAATAAATGGCAACATTGTCTTTAGGTTGTATAGTCCAAAACTTTGGAGTAATTTTTATCCTTTTCTCTTTTTATACCTTACATCAAGGCCACCAACAAATTCTGTGGGATGGACATGCTTGAAGCTCTCACTCACGTGGGGTGAGGCAATATATGTAACCTTAACGTTTGTACCCCTGTAATATGCTGAAAGGAAAAAAGAAAAAAAAATTCCATGGAGGGGATCCACCTTCACAATGCATCCACTTCCACTCCTACTGCCCTGGTCCAAACCACTATCACCTTTCAGCTGGGCTGTTACAGTAACATCGTCACTGGTCACCTTGCTTCTGCTGTTGCTCCTCTATATCCTATTCTCCTTACAATAGCCACAATAATCCACTGGACAATTAAGTCAGATCATGTCATTCTGCTGACATGCAAAACCTTCCAAAGCACAAAACCTGTTTGTCACTTAGAATAAAGCTATACCCCTTACAATTATCTAAAGGCCTTACAAGATCTGCCAGCAGCCAATCCTGGCCTGTGCCACTCTAGTGACACTGGCACCCTCAGATCACTGCTACTAACCATGCCTCCTCCCCAGGGACTTTTCATTTGCTGATATGCTACCTGGAACCTCTTTCCTTAGATATCTTCTCGGCTCCTTCCTCAATTCCTTCGGGCCTGGTTATGTATTCCCTCTCCATGAAGCCTTCTCTGACTACCTTGTGGAAAATGATCCCTCTCTGCAGCCTCCACGTATCATTTACTCCACTTTATTTTTCTCATGGAAGGTATTACAATCTGATGCACTATATAATTCATTTTTTTAAATTTACTACTGTTTCTCCCTTCTAGAATATGAAAATAGAGACTTCATCTGTTTTTCTTTTTTTCACTGCTGTATCTCCACTATATATCTAGAGTGCTAGATACGTAGTAGATAATCAATAAATATTTGGAAATTAACTTATAAATTAATTTTTAAATAAAGCTTAAAACTATATTCTATTAGGTAACCCTTCCCGCCACCCCAGTGCATGCACATTCACATACCATGGCCAAATGATATAATTTGTTCAACAGCTTGGTTGTACTTCGTTGATAAGAATACTCATATTAGCTAAGTCTAATATGAGGACTAGAATAAGCTTAATAAGAATGTTCTTCAATAGCATATTTTGTTTCCATTTGACTTCAAAGCAAGTTTGAAAAGAGATGTTTATAAGTTGGTTAAATAGAAATAAATCCCAAATACAATAAAACAGAAAAACCCATGATGAAATAACAAACAGGGTAAGAATACATGGACTTTAAATATTTTAAAGAGTTGTAAAATAGCTCAAAGATAGCGAAAGGCACAAACTCCATAGAATCATCTAGCCCCAAAGAGAAGGCTAAGACAACATAGACATTGAAGATATCTAGTGATTTTTGTATTACATTTAAAAGCCTTTCGCAATATTTTTCCTGACAAAATTTAAATGTATTTAGCCATTATATATCAAAAGAAGTACAGATGATTTTAAATAAAATAAATTTATATAAAAGGAAAATCTTTTTTATTATTTATTTCTATTTACAATTGACATTTATCAAAGCCGGGGGGCTGGGGTGATAGCCCCTGTGCAGTCAAAAATCCACAAATGCCTCTTGACTTCCCCAAAAGTTAACTACTAATAGCCTACTATTGATGGGAAGCCTTACTTATAAATAGTCAATTAACACATATTTTGTGTGCTATACGTATTATATACCATACTGTTAAAGTAAGCTAGAGAAAAGAAAATGTTATTAAGAACAATCATAAGGAAGAAAAATATATTTACTACTTATTAAGTGAAAGTGGATCATCACAAAGGTCTTCATCCTCATTGTCTCCATGTTGAGTGGCTAAAGAAGAGGAAGAAGAGGAGGAATTGGTCACAGGTGGCAGAAGCAGAAGAAAATCCACGAATAAGTGGACCCACGCAGTTCAGACCCACGTTGTTAAAGAATCAACTGTATTTACAGGGGAAAAATACAAATTTTCCGCATTCTTTGGAGTCCTGGCAAGAAACAGCATACTCAGAATGAAAGATTAAAGAGGGTTTAATGAAGACTACTTTTCAAGGTATGCTTGGGTTTAAAGAAGACTTCTAAGGCATGATAAAGCACCCCAGAGCCAGTAACAGTAGGCAACCATTACCACAAGTAGGCTGGAGAGAGCAAGGGCAGAAGGTGATTACAGGAATCCAAAAGGAATTGTAGCAGTAAAGGTGTTCCCCAAAGAGCTGTAGCCTTAATTAAAGGCACCCAAGCCACTGACAAGCCACAGGAGGGAACCAACCAAATAAATACCCTGTCATCCTTTTCTTCCCTCCCTGATCGCTAGCATTCACCTGTTGGCCAGAGGTAAGGCAGCTGATTAAAGCTGACCTTGAAAAACAGCCACCCAAGGTGGAAAAGAGTGAGAGGAGATCCAAAGGAGTGAAAGGAGTATATAGAGTTTACTTTCCAGAGGTTTATTCAATTGTTTTCTAAGATCGTGAACCCCCCTTTTTGGAGTTACCTGGAAAAAGGAAAACAGAGGAAATAAGTAGAGTCTTCCGACTTATTTATTTACTTAATCAATATTTATTGAATACCTTTGTGAGTTAGACACTGAACCAAGTGCTGGGCATAAAAAGGTGAACAAGACAGATACAGCCCTCTTCTCTGCAGCTTATTTAAAGAGCATTTAAATAGAACAAGGGGGGCCAATTAGAATTAATCTGTATATCAACAGTGTGCAGAACCAGAACCAAGAGTTGTAAAAGAGTTTTTAAAAATATATTTAAGGAGGAGTTTTCAAACATTTCATATTGGCTGAGAAGGAGTCAGATTTTTTACAGGTGAGTGCTCTCTGCCTGGATGTCCTCCAACTACCAGGAATTCAGCATCCTCATTAGAAGCTGAATTAGACAGCTTCAAAGATTTATTCTCATATCTTTTTATAAAATCGAAAAAGAAAAAAATGTTTCTTCTCTTCTGGCATCCCATGAAAGAAAATAGCTTCTGTTATTAAAATGCCTTTGGCTTACCTGAAAACCCAAAGTAGACAGTGGTCATCAACTTTTCCACTAAGAATTTTGTTTTTACAGGTTGATCTACCACTTTTCAATTTGTCATCAGCATTGAAGTAAAAGAAATCAGAATGAATGTGACTGAATTCATTCTGATGGGACTGACACAGAATCCTCAGACACAGAGAATTCTATTTTTGGTGTTACTTATCACCTACATTGTCACTGTCTTGGGAAACCTGCTCATTGTGGTTACCATAATCTGTAGCCAGACTTTGGACTCCCCAATGTATTTCTTCCTGGCTTTCTTATCTTTGATAGATGCTTGCTATTCCTCTTCCATAATCCCTAAAATGCTAACTGACTTGCTCTCTGAGACAAAAGCTATCTCCTTCAATGGCTGCATGATATAGCTCTTTGTTGAACATTTCTTAGGTGCTTCAGAGATTGCCCTCCTGGTGGTCATGGCCTATGACCGCTACGTGGCCATCTGCAGACCTCTGCACTACGTGACCATGATGAGCCACCGCATATGCTGCCTCCTGGTGGGGGTGTGTTGGACAGTAGGCTTTCTCCACTCTATTGGGCAGATTTTAGTTACTTTCTGGCTCCCATTCTGTGGCCCTAACGTCATGGATCACTTCACGTGTGACATTTTCCCCCTGATACAACTGGCCTGCACTGACACTTTTCTTGTTGGTCTCCTGGTTGCTGCCAATGGTGGGGTAATCCCTGTGATCACCTTTGTAACATTGTTGATATCCTATGTGCTCATCCTGTGCTCCTTGAAGACTCACAGCTCTGCGGGGAGGAAAAAGGCCCTTTCTACCTGTGGCTCCCACATCACCGTTGTTATTTTATTCTTTGTGCCCTGTATTTTTATGTATCTGCGACCAGTAGCCACCTTTCCCATGGATAAAGCCATAGCAGTGTTTTATACTCTCGTCACTCCCATGTTAAATCCGGTTATCTACACAGTGAGGAATGCAGAGGTGAAAAATGCTATCAGAATGTTGTTAAACAGGAATGTAATTTCAGGGAATAAATGATCTAATATGAAGATTGCATTTCCATCATGATCTTTTCAATTTTTTATTTCATTACTTTAAAGCCCTTTCCCCACCTCTCACTCGACTCTCACAGCGCTTTTGCCAGGTAGGTACTATTAGGATTATTCAATTTTACAGATGAAGAAAACAAAATCCAAAAAAGTTAAGTAGCCAGCTCAATGTCAGAAACGATCTAGTATTCAGATCTGCATTCATCTAGATCCAAATTTGATGCTCGTTCAAACATATCAAAAGGTATCAGGAAAAAAGGGAACATTTAGATGAGAATCCCTCTTTTTTGCAGCAAATAAAGAAAAATTTCTCTTCAAATTGCAGAGTTGCATAACGTGCCTGCATATTTAAGCAGTATTGTCTCCTGGTGTCTAGGATAGTGTGGAATATATTATAATTTAGAAAGAAGATCTTGCCAATACTCTCAGCACACACTTGATATATCTTACATTTAAAAATATGTGGGGTTTCTTCTACTCAGTAAAAGTTGTCAGTGATTATAAAAATTAATTGTATTAAACCTATGTGAAATTGTTAAATGTCCTCACATGGTTACAACAACTTTATAAAACTGACATCTAATGTTCTTATTTTACAGAAAAATGGAGGATCGAAAGGTTAAATAACTATTAATAAATCATAGAACATGTACATAATCCTTGAGCCCAAATGTGCTTACTCTATATCCTATGATATTTTCACTATAGTATATCTTGGAACTGACATTTAATTATGATTTAGTATGTAAAATTTTTTTGATTATATGTTAGAACACTGACAATTTATTATATTAAAATTCATTAGTGGCAATTTTTTTACAACAGCAAATAGTAAAATTTATCCCTAAAATAGTTTCACTATTAAAAATCTGCTTGTGCATTTAGTTCTTGAATCTGGTATCCTCTTTGAAACTGCTTCAGGAAATGTTTTAGAAAGTATACGGAAAGAAATTGGAAATCATTACTCCATTATAGAACAAAGCAAACATTTCTCACCTAAACCACTTACCCTATTTACAATATTTCTACATTGAAATCATGTTATTTGAGTATCATGGAGTGAGAAGAAATTTAGTTTTTACTTTTTCTGGCTGAGGTCCATATTTTAATCCTTAGTAACAGCAGCTGCCCTGCAGTTAGATGACATGATTTTGATAATAGTCTGAAAGGTGAAGAGAACCCCAGACTACATGTCAGAAAAACTGAGTCCTGATATTTCTAGGTGGCCAAAAAGAGTACTAGTCCCTTTTCTTCATCTGTGTGATCAGGCAGAGGGTTCATGTGTCACTGAAGAACAGAGCTTAGCTGTGCAGCAAATCTTTGAATGTATAAGATCATGATCTGGATTTGTGCTTGGGGAGCATCAGCTTGGCCTGGCTCCAGTGGAGCTCTGCCCCTGGGAAAAGCCTCAATCACTGCCTGGTGGATGGGAATTCTCGGGTACTGTGATGAGCTCCTCAACCAGTAGAGACTCAGCCTCAAAGGGATGCAGTTGGAATGATGTAAGTCTGCACCTTGTGGAATTCTGTGACGTTTGAAAATGGCACTTTGCCCTCTTATAGTCCAGGTCTATTACCCAAAGGAGAACATCTTATTAATGATGTTTCTTCCAAAAGGTGGATTGGAAACTGCTTACAAATTAAGCTCAAAATACAGCCAAATGGCAGGCACAGTCCCATGAATGATTGTGTAAACAGCTTAGCTGGCTACCTTTTTGAGCAACTTTTCCTATGGAAATGAAGTTTAAGTTCCTCTGCCAGCCACAAAGGTTGTTTTCTATTTAAGTCCTAGGACACTTGGTGCATGTGTTTTCAATGTTTTGTTAAAATCATTAGAAACCCTAGTCCTATCAAATAACTCCCCATTGAATGATTAGATGATTTGTTCCCTGTGCAGGTCCTGACTTACTTTGAAACTCTAGTGTGTCATGGAGGTGGCCTTAAGAATTTACTTGAGCATTTAATATGTTCCTATTAATTTGAGCTACTATTTTGAAATTGTTGAAATAATCAAATCACTTAAATACATGCACTATTCTGTTATACTTAAAATGTGTCATTAATTCACTTTTTCATTTTATTTATATACACAAACTGTGCTCCCAGGATGGAGAGACTTGAACTATCAACAATTTCCGGCTTTATTTATTTTAATCTCTTTTGGCAAGGTATCAGAAATTAAGTGTCTTCCTTTTGGCTTCTATCCAGATAATTAAGATTAGCAAAGAAGAGTGTGTATGTTGCAGAGATGCGCTCTTAGGATGAGGAGGAACAGAAATAGCTCGTACATCTAGGATGGTTTTGGAAAGATCATTGGTTTCTCTTCTTTCATTCGATTCTGTCTGTCTGTCTCTCTCTCTCTCTCTGTGTATATACACACACACACATATATACACATATAGAGAGAGTATATGTATTTCTGCTTTCCTCTTGTACCAACTTCCTTTCATCTTTATTTTTCTACTAATCTTTTTTGAGAAAGAAGTTATGTGGTATTTCCCTGTCTGTTTTAATTAGTTAATGATACTTCAAATTCTGGCTTTCATTTTTAATGCAAAGATGAATTGGATTGTAAACACATTTATCAATATAAACACATATTTATCAGCAGCTGAGTTTGATGCTGATGATTTGCTGGGGAGGGGGTGGTGAAATCAAGGGAGGTTGTTCAGAGACTAAGCCCTCTCCCTCCAGAGCATTCCAAGAAAGCATTCCTTTTTGTATCTACAGTGCTGTAGTAATTTTCATCCTATAAAAGTGCTACTGTAGATAATTCTATCTTCACTCATCTCTCAAGGAAAGCAAACTGAATTAAGAAGACTTATGGACAGTAATAATCCTTTCAAAGCCCTTACTTAGAGATGCAGGCTATTGATGATACATGTGCTCAGGTTACAGACCTTCTGAGGACACGGGGCCACTGATTGCTTATTAAAAATGGCAACTCACCTTCTTATAATTCAAGATTTTACTGAAGAAATTGTTTAGCTCCATAAGAAATTCAGATGCAAGATACACACCTGAGCTATAAAGTGAACTTCCTGGATTCAAATCCTGACTCTATAACATACTAACTGTATGGTCTTTAGCAAATTAATTATTTTGCTTTTTCACAGCCATAAAATGTGCCACATCTTTGCCAGATGTGAGGATTAAATGAGAAAACATGTATAAAGTACTAGCAAAATGTCTGGTACGTAGCAGGTGCTAACCAATGTATTAAGTACTATTCAGCCTTAAAAAAAAAAAAATGGTGAACTAATATCTCTTATATTATCCTGGATGGAGCTGGGGCCTATTCCTCTAAGTGAAGTATCACAAGAATGGGAAAACAAACATCACAGTACTCACCATTAAATTGGTCCTAATCGATCAACACTCATGTGCACATATGGAAGTAACATTCATCAGGGATGGAGGAGGTGGGGGCGTAGGAGGGGATGGGTAAATTCACACCTAATGGGTGCAGTACGCGCTGTCTAGGGGATGGGCACACTTGTAGCTTTGACTTGGTGGTGCAAAGACAATTTATGTGACCAAAGCGTTTGTACCCCTATAATATTCTGAAATAAAAAAAAATCCATGAGTAAAGATGTCTCTGAAGTAATGTTCATTGCAGCATCATTGTGTATGGCAACATATTGGAAACAGCATAAATGTCAAGCAAAAATAGGCTGGTTAAAGGAATTATGATGCAACCATAAAATGGTACAATATGCAGCAATTAGAAGGAGATAAATTTATAAATTCTACCATGAGATAATGTCCATGAAACTACTAGATTAGAATTTCAGGCTAGGTGCAGTTGCTTATGTCTAGAATCCCAGCAGTTTGGGAGGCCAAGGAGGGAGGATCACTTGAGCCCAGGAGTTTGTTACCAGCCTGGGCAACACAGCAAGACCCTGTCTCTGAAAAAAAAAAAAAAAGAAAGAAAGAAAGAAAATGAAACAAGAAAATAATTAGACAGGTGTGGTGGCACGTGCCTATAGTCCTAGCTGCTCAGGAGAGTGAGGCAGGAGGATTGCTTGAGCCCAGTAAGCTATGATCATGCCACTACACTCCACCCTGGGTGACAGAGTGAGATCCTGTCTTTAAAAGAAATAAAAATAAAATTTCATGTGTCATATTTTGTATACTTTTATATGAAGTAAAATACATCAATGATTGTACATGTAAAATATATCTAAAAATGACCCTCTAAAGACCATGCACTAAAGTGTTTTTTATTTTTTAATTGACAATAATTATATATATGTATGGACTACAATGTGATATTTTGAGGTATGTATGATTATACATGATTAAATCAAGCTAATTTTATCCATCACTAGTGCTTGTGGTTCAGAGCGATCCTTTGACTTTAAACTTTTTATCACAGTATATAAGATATTTTCCACAGGCCGTGCTTTACTTTCCTAATTTATAAAAATAATACTGAAAACCATTATGTTTTATTTAATCTATTTTGCTTTGGGTTATAACTGCAGGCTGTTGTAGGAAATGGTTTTGGGAGACTTGTCTTTTAAAGTCAATTCAAAAACTTATATCCTGCTGCGTGTTAGGGGATGTTAAGTTGATATTCCGCTGTCCAGGTGAGCACATAGTAGCAGTGTATGTAAGCACATGTCTGTGTGATCCATGCAGAGGTGGGGGGGCCTGTTTGAAGGGAGTTTGTGCTTAGTATTATTATCCAAAACCTGGGAAAAGAAATGGCGATACTGATCTAAGCCTTTTACACTGATAAAATCATTTAATCCTTACAAAAACCTTTTGAGATAGGTAACATTAGTTTGCCATTTTATAGAAAATGAAACTGAGGCACAGAGAGGTTGTCAGTCATATAATGGGTATTCAGACATAAGAACTAACCGTTATGTGGAAAATCAGGAATATTGCACAGGTAAAGATACCTCTTATTGCCAGTCTACACGGGTGCATGTACACAACACATCTTGCACCTAGGGCCAGGAGGGGTGTATGAGACTAACTTTATGAGATACAAGCAACATGCAAAACATTATAATGTTTAGTAAATATTTAAGTATAATTTAAGTTACTACTTTATTATATTTTAATGTCTATATGTTTAAACATTAAAATTTAAACCATAATGCTAGACATTTAGTATGTTTAATATGCACTCTCGAAAAAGCAACTGAGATTTGGAGAGAGTGTATATCCTCTAGTGAATTACATTCCTGGAAGATTTGTAATATAATCCAAGTTTTTGTGATGTGGGAGTCCACAGGTTTCAACTATGTGCACCATGCTTTTCTGTCTTCATGCCTTGCTAATGCTGTTGCCCTTGTTGCTCATTTTATAAGTTGCAAATTTATAAATGTAGAATTTTCTAAATTCTCGTGTCAAGGTCTACGTCATTTCATAGTCTTTGAAATCTGTAGATCATACTGATATTTTCCCATCTGGAACTTTTATCATACATGCATTGTTTCATATGTGCTCATTCTGTCTCCCTCATCATGGATAGGGAACTTCCTTATACCCCACACATTGCCAGACATGTTATTAAACTAGTAAATTACTGTCTAGGACACCAGTGACCCCTGTGTCATTAAATTCAATAGTCATTGCTCGTTTCTCATTTTATGAAATCCAGTAGCAACATTTAACCCCGTTTTTCCCGGCCTTCTTTTCTTACACAACCAAGATTCTTAAATTAGTATCTCCAGCCCAGACTTCTTTTCTGAGGTTAAGACCTGGAAATCCAACTTCTTCCATGGCACTGCTACCTGAATGACTAATAGGTTTCTAAAACCAAACAAGTCTGAAGATGTACTCTTGGTTCTGCCCCCAGTTCCAAATCTACTCTACTCACAACACTTGCCAGCTCAGCAATGACACATTTGCTCTCTGTATCTCATACCCCATAGCCAGTCTATCAGGACATCCTGCTGACTCAACCTTCATGTATATCCCCAATTCATCCACTTCTGATCACTCCAGAGCTGTCACCTAGTTCCAAGCTGCCATCATCTTTCACCTGGATTATTTTAGTTGCCTCTCACCTACTCTCCCTGTTTCTATCTCGGTATCCAATGCTTCAGTATTTGATCCTAAAAATAAAAATAAATAGAGAAAAAATCCTTTAATCTCTACAAATGGTGCTTTTAGTTTTAAAGTCTTGGAATCTCAAGATGAGTTTCTTAGAGGAAAAAATAAAATTTTGATTAACCCATGAATCTTTGCATACTTATACATAAGATGTTATCCTTTAATAAACACTCATTGCTACCCTAGTCCCAAAACAATGTACGTTGTCTTATGGATTCATGCTGTCTTGTCCCAGAACTCAGCTCTGTTATTTAGTAAGTACAATTGCCCAAATTCTGCAGAGACACTACATATTCCATCACAGTATACACAGTGTCCTGTTCCTGAATATGAAGGAAAATGAAAGCATCTTCAAAAAGAAACCCAGGAGAAGTTAAAAAAAAAAAAAGCCTCTAATTCATTAGAGACATAAAAGTTTTCCAAATACTTGAGCAAGTGAATCCACATAAAATTATGTTTGGAAAATCATACTCATGAGAAATTTCCAAATCCTGAGGGAAGATGAGAAGCAATTCTACAGGCTCATGACCTCTCAGGGAAACATCTTTACATTGCACTGGGAAACCAAGGAAGAACTTGTGTGTATTTATTTTTCCCTAAACCATGTAGATGGCACTTGGTAAGCAGTGAGGGACGTTCTCCACCTCCTCTGGCAGAGATGCTCTTCCTGTCACTCTTAGATGTGGAAGGAAGGGTTGGAAACAACCTTCATGTTTTGGCCAGCCCCTGAATGGACTTTTCTCCATAGAAAATGGGAGATTACCATCACCAGAATTTTCAATGAACTGATAAATGGTGAGATTTATGATTCCCATATTTGCATTTTCAGGCAGGATTTCAAATTGTGATGCAGTGCTTCAAAGTGTGGGTGTTGTGGTCAGGCTATAAAGTTTAATGCAATCCATGAGCCTATCACTTAAGAACTG
>NW_012147808.1:3740863-3742339 GCF_000956105.1 Propithecus coquereli | reverse complement strand
CTAAGCACATTTGATGTCACAAATAGCACAAATAGCATTAGGTCCCTGCCTCAGCATTATTCAGGAAAATTTAAATTGCTTTAGTGCTAGTTGTCATGGCTTTGGCTCTTCCTTAAAATGAGCTAAATCGCTAAGACAATGGAAAAAAGAAGGTCCAGGCATCCATCAGGAAGGACGTCAGTGGAACAGAGAAAGTTTTTTATTTCCAAATTCCAGAAACTTAAGAGTATAAAAGTTGAGAGATTTAGGTAAATTTACAGAGCAATATTGAGGGGACAGAAAAGGATCTGAAATTCTGAAATTGGAGGAGAACATATTTCTCAGGTTTCCAGGAAAAGGAATGTGTTTTGCTAGACAGGCAAGGAATAAATCTTTTGTTGCTGAATAATAATCCTGGATCAAAAATATGGTGGATTTAAGGAACTTAACAGGGAGGGTAATTACAGACAGGATTTTAATTTATTCTTTTTATTTGTAATAACATTTATTTGAAAAAATGTATGCAAATGTGACTGATATGCCCACATATGTACATAAAATGCATCTAAATTTTATTGCTTGAAATATAACTACAAAACATTACTTTTTTTTTTTTCCGTGAATTATTTCCTCATTTATTTAACCAATGTTTAATGGAAAGAATGGAGACCTGGCCTTTACAAGGCATGGGTTCCAATTAAAACCCGAGTTAAAGCTTCGCCATAAAAGTTCTTTGTAAGTTCTTTGTAAAGCAAGAGATGGAATACAAGTGAAAGTGGCTGTCAATAGTCCCAGTCAAAATAGAAATAATATTTTCACCAAACTGATGCTTTTGGAAAAAAATAGAAGAGCAGTTTGACAAGGACAAATATTAATAACAAGGTAGAGTTTCCAGCCCTTTCTTCTCACCTGACAGCTAAAGAGAACTTCCACATTGTCTGCTTGGCTTCTCGCCATCCCCTACTCTGTTCTATCTTTGCCTGCCTCCTTCTGGGCTATAAAACATTACTTTTAATGACAATCTTACTACTTATTCCTCTTATAATTCTGAATGTTACATATATTTCAACCTTGAAACAGAAATTTCATTATTTTTGGAATGAATGATGCTAGAATTAGTTTTATTGCAAAAAGTGATGGGAAGGAAATAATAGGTAGTGTAGGTAGTGGGCATGAGGAGGTCAACTTCTTAAGGTCACAGCTCTAAAAGATGATTTGAGTGGACATGAGCAAGCTGAGGTGCAGCCCCAGCATATTAAGGGTGTGGCTGTCAGGAAAGGAAAGCCCCTAGGAGATCCCAGGAGAAATATGGACAGAATAAGCTGCTAACCATAGGACAATTTGAATTTAACATCAATATCAAAATGAGTGCATAGAGGACACGGAGAGCTGGTCCCATCGAATAGCTGTTTATGAAGAGTATACAAGAGTTTATAATTTTAATGTAAGATTTTGTGTTATGTTAGTTCCATCTATGCAAATGAATTATCCCCAAAC
>NW_012147808.1:3732736-3740253 GCF_000956105.1 Propithecus coquereli | reverse complement strand
GGTATAATTGAAAAATAGCATGATGTAAGAAACGTATTATATTCTTATGACCAATTCAGTTTTCCAAATCACTTTATGTCTTTAGGGAAATGCTGCTTATAAATGGTGCCGACATCAATATTTGATTTCTACTTTGCAAAACACATTAATAATAACAATCTGTTTTACTTTCATGGGTCAAGCAGCTTGAACAAGTGTGACTATCTATTTTACAGTAGAGGAGGCTGAGGCATGGTGGTTTGCTCAATGACACATGGCTAGTGCATGATGAAGCTGGGATTGCTAGAGTTTTACTAGTACGAATTGAACAATTTCTTTTGGTTTTAATTAACTTTTTCTTGGGAGTAATTGTAGATTAACAGAAAAGTTGCTAAGATAGTATGGGACGTTCCTGTGTACTACTCATGTAGTTTCCCTTACTATTATCGTCTTACATTACCATGTGTGTTTCTCAAGACTATTAAATGAACGTTGACATATTCCTATTAACTAAATATCATATTTTATTCACATTGCACTGATTTGTCAATATGTGTCCTTTTTCTGTTCCAGTATTCAGTCTGGAACAACATACTGCCTTTTGGACAATTACCTTGTAAATAATTTAAAATCATAAATCTTGTGATCATAAACCATGAGGACACTATAGTCTCCATTTCCAAAGTTTAACACTAACTTAAAATATCCCTTTCATCTGAAAAGAAGAAAGGGTTGTTTATATCTAATGACTATTTTAATTCTAAAATGGTACTGCTCTTAGAAAACCCTGAATAGAAGAAGTGGAGAGATTAAGAATTATGTAATTATTCAATTAATAACAAGCCTATCTTCCTTTCCAACACACATCCAATTAGGTTTTTTTTTCATTTCAGCATATTACAGGGGTACAAATGTTTAGGTTACATATATCACCTTTGCCCCCTCCAGTCAGACATTCAAGCATGTCCATCCCCCATACTGTGCACTCTGCACCCATTAGGTTTTGCACAATGAAGCCATCTGAAATACAAGTGGATGCTAGTGGGTCTGAGAGCCACAATAATTTATTCAGGAATTATTAAGGATGTTTAAAAGTGGTGTACATATTAAAAATATCATTTCAGTACTGACACTGACCAAACAACATATATTACATTTGTAACTTAAAAAAAGGATGAGTAAAAACCATGTTGGTCATGGTAAAGTAGGAATTAAGACTGAAGATGTTATAACTTCTGTTCTGTGTCAATTACTCTAGGCGCTTGTTCTCACCACTCATCATCACCTTCCGTGCTTGTTACTGCATCAATGTTTTTGTGTGCTTTGCCTTATCTGATTCTCACAAGAACCCTATCAATAGACATTCTTCTTACATCCACTTACAGAAGTGGCAGCTGAGGCTTTGAGAATTTGAAGAATTTTGAGTAACATGTTCCACCCCAGAGGAAGATCCCAGATTTGAATCCAGGTCTATGTAAGTCTGGAGTTGATGTTCTTACTCGTTTCACTTCATTGTCTTTCCTGCTTTGGTCCTAGGATAAGCTGAGCACTGCTGGGTCATATATTGATATTTTTTGCTTTGTAATAAGTGGGTGTTGACTGATCCCATGACTTTATAGGGTTTGGTTGAACTCTTGTTTCCTTGGCAACAACTTATAACTCGATATGGGGTTCATCATGCAGACACCAGTAGGAATGACCCTGGAAACCTAATGGAAATAGTTGTCTTAAAGTGAGCCAAAGGACAGATATTAACATATACAATTGTGTATTTGTTAGTTTTATTAATATTTGATTCTTTCTGTTAACTCTAAGTGACATTCATAAGAATTCACCTTATTTGTAAGTCTCACAATAAATCCCATTTTTCTTTTATTCACCTATTTTTTAACAAACATATATATGTATACATATACAAATATTAACACATGAAGACATATACATGTGCTATTTGACTGATGCATTCCAGTTAATGCATATAGACGAGGATACAATCATCCTGTGAAGCTGTGTCTACCTGTGGAAAGTGAAGTCAGTGGCTGGATAATTGTCCGGATGACTCGTTACGAAGCTTTCTGTGGGTAAGGGGGATGGCTTTGTAAGTGAGTTAATAGTAACCACAACTGGTAAGGACACTTTATCATAAGTAACATTCTCACATTTTCAAATTTGACCCACATTATAATCCTGGGAGATGAGCAGGTAAGCTATTAATATATACACACCTTTTGCTTTACAATAATATCAAATAAATTTGAAATATGTATATACTTAGTAGTTATACCTGATCAGACCTGACAACATTGTGTAAATAATTGGCATACAATTAATAAAGCCTCAAGACTGTCTTATAAGCAACTTGTTTCTCTTCCTTGCCTATGTGTATATGTATATGTACATGCTTGTAGAAAGGTCACCCTGCTCTGAAGTTCTTGCTGAAAAGAAAAATCCTCTCCTTTCCCTGTTAGGCACTGGAGCCAAAGGTTCTGAGTTCAAACCCCAGATAAAGCATCTGTTGTTTGCTTGAACTTAGACTCTTTAAGCATGAGTTTTCCACCATCAAACAAGGACAATAGAACTATCACAGACTGTGTTCTAGGCAGTGGGCCCTGAGCCCCACCTTACTTCACTTAGTCACCATGGCAACCCTGGAATTGGCATTATTATTTTTATAAACTTTCATTTTAAAATGACAGATTAAAAATAAACTCAATACTTAGTGCATACTATTTATGTATTAAGTTTACAGCTAAGAATTTTCCACAGATCATTCTCTTTTATAAAGAATGACTAAATTCATTTAAAGGCCCAATACAGTTCCGACTTTGAAAGACATATTTGAGGAGTAGCCATGATTTTCAAGTGGCCTTTAAACTGCATAATATTTCTTCTTCTATTTGTAGACAAGGCAGTCTCCAGGTTAGGATGCCATGCTGGTCACTCCTGCTCCCATTCCATGCCAATGGCAGGCATCACTAATAAATTACAGTCCTCCTTTCCTCATAACTCAGAGTTGGCTTCAGAATGTTTCTCAACAATTCACTCCAGGAAGCCACTAGTAAATGATCAACGCTGGCACTTGAGATGAAAACTATTTCTCTTCTCTACCACATGCGGATACCTTCCTTCCCCCATATTGAAACTTGGCCTCTTTTAAGGCATTCAATAATTTATCTCCAACCCAATTCTGTCTGAACTTTCACTACTACCTTCAACAATTTCTACTTTTGTGTTCTCCATGATAATAGAAACATTAAGATAATATTGTGTATGGATACACCAACTTATTGATGACTATAATACTATAAATTGAACTGAAGCAAATTTTTCTTTATCATAATTGTAGATTCTACATGCTGATCACTGTTGGAGGTGTCACCTTTTCCTTGGAAATCATGCAAAACCAAAGCTTTGTAACTGAGTTCGTCTTCCTGGGGATTTCACAGAATCCAAATGTTCAGAAAACATTATTTGTTGTATTTTTGTTTGTCTATATTGCCACCATTGGGGGCAACACACTAATTGTAGTAACCATCCTCAGCAGCCCTGCACTACTGCGGTCCCCCATGTACTTCTTCTTGACTTTCCTGTCCTTCCTAGATGCGTGCTTCTCCTCCGCCTTCACCCCGAAGATGGTCGTGGACTCCCTCTATGAGAGGAAAACCATCTCCTTTGAAGGCTGCATGATACAGCTTTTTGCTGAACATTTCTTTAGTGGGGCAGAGATGATTGTCCTCACAGCCATGGCCTATGATCGGTATGTGGCCATTTGCAAGCCTTTGCATTACTCTTCCATCATGAACCGCAGGTTCTGTGGCACTCTGATTGGGGTAGCCTGGGCAGGGGGTTTCTTGCATTCCACGATACAAATACTCTTTATATTCCAATTGCCATTTTGTGGTCCAAATGTCATTGATCACTTTTTGTGTGACTTGCATCCATTACTGGAGCTTGCCTGCACCGACGCTCACGTCTTCGGCTTTTTTACGGTGGCCAACAGTGGGTTTTTCTGCATCATAATCTTCTCCTTGTTGCTTGTCTCCTATGGTGTCATCTTGTTCTCCCTGAGAACTCATAGTTTCCAAGAGCGGAGAAAAGCTCTGTCTACCTGTGGATCTCACATTACTGTTGTGGTTTTGTTCTTTGTACCATGCATGTTTGTATACTCAAGACCTCCATCTACTTTCTCCTCTGACAAAATGGTGGCAATAATTTACACCATCCTAGCTCCCTTGCTCAATCCTCTGATTTATACTTTCAGGAATAAGGAGGTAAAAAATGCCATGAGGAAAGTATGGAACAGATTGTTGGTGGTTTCTGATGGAAAATAAAATACTAAACTTTTTTTTATAAAGTCAAGGGTAAGAGTAAAAAAGTCAAAAAATATTCTTGGACAAAAAATTTAAGGGATATAACTCTACAGAAAGAGGCAGCATAATGTTATAATAGTGGTCAGAAAATGATATTTTCACCCTCTGAATCTCATCAACTCTGAGTTGGCAGTCCAGTATCACATATGTAAATTAAAGTGTGTTGAATTTTATATTTACTTAGAATCTAATAATAAAAAAGCATGACAAGAAATATTACCTCATCAAGTGCTTGTCATTCACTTCATGCATTGAAAAACCTCTTTGGAAGGAAGACAACAATATCTCAGAAATTAGGGACAGAAATTTGCCCAAACTATGCCAATTGAAAAGAAGGCTATGTTTGGGACACTGGTATTAGTGTCTCTGAGTAAAAAAACAGCCACGACTAAGGCAGAGCACAGACCAGAGCATTCACAGAACCTCAGTTACAGGTGTTACTGTTTCACATGACTCTGTCATTTAATGTGGGTCCACCAACTGCTACAGAATTTGAGTCACTCAGTGAATTTCTTGAGAAACAAAACGTGATTGGCCCAGTCATGCTTACAGATGAGTTCCTCTTGGGTCAGGTAACCACCCTCTACCAACCAGCTGCAAGAGAGGAAGAGGGAACAAATTCCACAAGGGAGTTAGCAGTGGTTATCTCTTATTCAAATACAATCTAAGGGAACACTTGAGAAACCAGGTTTACTAGCAAACCGGTTCCAAAGCTATAGATGCAGTGAGCTGACTTCCCCCCTAAAGGGGAACAGGGGAATAGAAGCCAGAGGCATCAGAGAGCAAAAGGCAGATTTCAAAAGAGAATTAATTTTCATTTTATTTGGTGATTGAAATTTTCTTGACTTTGTCCACCCAAAAGGAAGTAATTCTATTTGAATAATTATCAACAAAGAGATCATTCAAATGTAGACAGATCTTGTAAGTTCTTCCTGTAGTTAAGGTTTGTTAGTCTCAGGTTTCCAAGTGGCTTCTGTAATAAAATTATTTGCAGTAAAACTTTTAAATTCCTGCTATCACATCAACAATAATAAAATTCCTATTGAGTATTATAGACAAAAGCACTAAGTGATATTTTTCTTTTTCCCTTAATATTCTATGACAGTCCCAAAGTAGACGAATGTATGATATTAGTTTTCTCTGTCACAATAGAAATGGCAGAGTACAGGTAAGATTTCATTGATCTCACATGGGGAAGTCCATGAGGAATTAAGATTAGGATCTAAAACATTATCTGAATAAATGTGTGCACTGCAGACCAAGTGCACAACAAGGGCTTGGACATGCTGGGGAGCTTTTCCTGCTTCCTTCCCAGGCTTGTCCATCATTTGTCTGTCATCGTAGGAAGGGCAGCTTCTTAATGTCTTTTTCCCTTCACGTAGAGGTTCTTATTGTTAAGTAGTTCCTTTATCCCTAAAAACTAGCTAGAGATTGATGATCTGGTATCATTGGCTCAATTAATTTATAAATCTGTGAATTGAAGACTTGATGTACTACAAAATAAAACATTATTCTGGCCAGATTATTGTGAACAACACAGATTCATTCCTGATCCATGAAACACTCAAATTCAAACAGATTTTAATTATTTGACCTCCCAACTTCTCATTGTGGTCTCTGGTAATAATATACAAGGAAAAAATAAAATATAATATTTAGCATATGAAAATACAAATACTGAAAGACATGGACCTAGCCTTTTTCATTCTAACTAGGTTCATGAATAGAATTTTTCAAAATTCTCCTAACACAGTCATTGCTTTAGCATTCCATTTTATTTTCTTTGTTGATTTGACCTAGGCATGATGAAATTCATTCTAATAAGTTAAGTGGGCTCCATGATCTTAAGATTTTATTTTCAGTTTACAGGGCAAATAAAGTTGGGGAACACAGAAGGCAACATTTTAGATTTTCCCCTGTATGTTAGACATATCCCTTCTGTTTATGTTCAGTGGACAAAAATTAAGTGGCAGAGCTACACCTGGATGCACAGGGGGCTGAGTAAAGTAGGCTGTACTTGGCTGGTCATGACAAGTACCCATTTCTTACTGCACAGGAGGGGAGAATGGGTTTTAGTGGACAATTATCAGCCCTGTCACAGGCACCTGACATCGGGAACATCCCCAGACATATTTTTCACTCAAAATAAATTCAATTTGACATTTATTGACAGCTTATTATTGCCAAGTACTATTCTAAGTAGCAGTAAAGAAATTCTATATTCGCAGATAACAGTATAGTGGATTATGCTCTTTCAAAACATTCCATAGCAAGTCCAGAAGATTTGTGAGATCCCCGAATTTGAAGATATTACATGAGTTTTTCTGCAACTAGGTATTGCCAGTTTTTTAAGAGAATCTTATGTTTTGAATCCCTGCAGCACTATAACTTTCCTGTGTTCATCATAGATCTCATCCCCCCACACACACCCCAAATCCCCTTTCATAAGATCCTCTGGATCTCAAGTCAGTAATAAGCAGAATCCTCTACCATTCCAATCTCTTATGTAAACATTTCCTTTCTTTTATTGTTTTCCTTTTCTCCTCTCTTTGTTTCCACTCAAGTGAGGCATGTTTCTTCTCCCGTAGTTCTCATGCTCAAGGCCTACAGATGAGACTTCGTTCTGGTTGCTTCTCACTGCTACTTCCAGCTCATACCCCTGCTTCAGTTCGTGATTATTCCTAGTTTCTAATCTCAATCTGACTACGCCAGACTCCACTTTTCCTTATAAAAATCATTCACTGCTTCCAGGATCACTTCCTCTTGTACCTTAAAGGTGCCAGCTCCTGGCTCAGTGTCACTCAAAGTGGTTCTGCCATACTTCTCGGAGATTTCAATATCCATGTAGATGATCCTTCCAATATACTGGCTCCTAAGTTGACCAATTGGCCAATTTCCTTCTAGGAATCTCGTCCTTTAATCCATCTCAGCTGTTCACTCCCGTGGTCATACCATAGACCTTGTCATTACCATCATTTTAAAACTTTCTGTAATCTCAATCTCCTACTCACTAATTTTCAAACAATTTCCATTGTTTCCAGCTTCCTTCTAATGGTGCTCAACTCTAACAATTCTTTAAAGCTATGGTGACATACAAACCATTGTTCCTGTCAACTTTTTACATGACCCCAGACACACTCCTGCCTAAGAAAGTCTGAAAAATAATTC
>NW_012147808.1:3728225-3731170 GCF_000956105.1 Propithecus coquereli | reverse complement strand
AGAAATACAAATGATGGATTTACAATTCAATTGTATTGGTATTAATATTATTTGAGTCTTTATCGGGGCCATTCAAAAAGATTTGGCCAAAAGGAGAAAGCTTTTGGTAACTTTCAGTAGTCTACACCTGAATGTGACTCTTGAAGGTATGCCTGATGGAGCAGCTGTCACTGTAGTGGAAGGTTTCCCTTAGCACAGGGAGGAGGAAAGGCAGGCTCTGAGGACAGAATCTGCCTGTTGACAGCCTTCTGGGAATTAATTGGCCTCTGGGTTGCTGTGGTCTTAGATTAACTTACTAAATAGCCCACTGAGCAAATCCTTCAAGGTTGGGTGGTAAGGGATGTGGTCTTTTTCCCTCTGGAGGCTGGGCCTTTGTGAACTTTTATGTAATCTCTATAAATATTTGATGGAGAAAACATACCTGTTTAATTCATGTGTTCTACCAGAGAATATTTTGGTTTAATAGAGCTGATGTTATAGATGTTTCTATATAGAACAGTGGAATATTTTCTTTTTCTTTTAGAAAGTTCTAGAAGCAGAAGTAAGAAACTTTCTGCTGGTATTTTATACTCATTTTTAGAGTCTAACTTGGGCCTTTTTAGGAAAGGTTGACTGTCTGTGGAATGTCTCCTCTCCCCATAGCTTCTGCAGCAGGGCGAACAAGTCTAAACTAAAATTTACACCTTGTAGACACACTGCACATGATTATCTTGAGAGTAAATTGAATTGAAAAAGAGAAAACTGTGAGCTTTATATAAGATGCCATCTCTCTTTTTTTTTTTTCAACAGAAAAGGTAAATTTTCAGCCCAACTGAATTATTTCTTCTCTCTTGCCTCCAACTCAGGACAACTTAGGGCAGTTGTCATCTAGTTCTGTCTCTTCAGAATCTTGAAGTTGCTGGGACATATTTCCCCCAATGATGAAAAGATTATACTGTTTCAGGATTCCCCAGCTTACACTGCCCTCTGTTTGATGCTTGGCCTTATTTTGTCTTCACCTGCATGGTGCAGTCTGATGCCTTGTGTGGCAGTGTGAGTGGAGCATAAGAAAGTGATTGCTGTGGATCACACATGCTTGGGTTCCGGTCTTGGATCCTTGCTAATTGCTTACTGGTAAACTCTCTCTCCCAGCTTAGCCTAAAGTATACAAAGCAGAGCCATGCCAACGTGCCTAATGAGATATTGTACAGTCAAATGGACAAAACATGTTGAAGGAAAAGTGAGAGAAGGATATACATATGAAATACAAGATGAATAACATATACAAACACATACACATATACACATTTTAACAGTGGAAGGCCATTAATAATGAGAGAGCTCTTTGGGGAAATCTGAGAAGGCTTTGCTGAGCAGTTGGTACTTGAACTGGGTACTCTGTGCACAGGTAGAAATGGAGAGTTGAGGTTAGAGCAGAGGACAGGTCATTCAGCCTCTGTGAGATATGGAATATTCAGGGAGTGAAATGTCTAGGTGTATTTATGAGGCACAGAAAATGTCAGGCATGGCTGGATCATGGATGAGCAGGAGCACTGGGAGGACAAGTGGAAGGCAAGTGAGGGCACCAAGTCGGGGGCTTTGAAAGGTGCAGTGAGCATCTCAGCCACTGCATTTGGAAACTGGGTAATCAGTTTATATTTATGAATGATCATGTTTTTAAAATGCCCACTTTTCAAGTGCCAGAAAGAAGGCAAAAAGAGGGAGAAGACAGTAACAATAAGAAGAGGAAACACCTGAATTGGGGTCCTTTTTCCTGTTTAAAGACACAGAATAGCCATTTCATAAAAGTCTGTGAGAAGCTACTTAAAAAAATCTAGGATTGATTTTTGTTGCTGCTGTTAGTGCTTTGGGGGTCTTCTTCATAAATTCTTTGCCTAGGCTGATGTCCAGTAAGAGTTTTCCCAAAATTTACTTCTAGAATTCTTATAGTGTCACACCTTAGGTTTAAGTCTATTTTCCACTGTGAGTTGATTTTTGTGAGAGGTGAGAGGTGGGGATCCAATTTCAATCTTCCGCATGTGGTTATCTAGTTTTCCCAATGCCATTTATTGAATAGAGATTCTTTTCCCCAATCTATATTTTTGTCTGCTTTGTTGAAGATTAGATGACAATATGAGGATGGTTTCTCAATGCTGTTCTCAATGGGTTCTCAATCCTCTTCCAAAGGGCTATGTCTCTGTTCTTGTGCCAGTACCATGCTCTTTTGGTTACTGTAGCCTTGTAGTAAAGCTTGAAATCTGGTAGACTGATGCCTCCCAATTTGTTCTCTTTGCTTAAGATTTCTTTGGCTATACAAGGTCTTCTCTGATTCCATACGAAGTGTAGAATTATTATCACCAATAATAATTGGTATTATTGTTATCACCAATGTTTTCTTTTAGTAGTTTCATATCTTCACTTCTTAGACTTAATTCTTTAATCCATGTTGATTTAATTTTGTATATGGCGAGAGATGATGGTCTATTTCACTCTTCTGCATATGTGTATAGAGATTTCCCAACATCATTTATTGAAGAGATTCTACTTTCCTCAATGTATATTCTTGGCAAATTTGTCAAACATGAGTTCACTATAGATGTGTGGATTTTGTTCTCTTTTCCCTATTCTGTTTTAATAGTCTATGTGTCTGTTTTTATGCCAGTACCATTATGTCTTTGTTACCAAAACTCTGTAGTATAATTTGAAGTCAGGTAACATGTTCATCCAGTTTTGTTTCTTTTTGGGTATTCTGGGTGTTTTGTGGTTCCATATAAATTTGGGGATTATTTTTTCTATTACTGTGAAGAATGTAATTAGTATTTTGATGGAGATTGTACTGAATCTGTAGATTGCTTTGGGTAGTATGGCCATTTTAACACTATTGATTCTTTCAATCCATGAGCATGAAATATCCTTTCATTCTTTTGTGTGCTCTTCAACTTCTATCATGAATGTTTTATAGTTTT
>NW_012147808.1:3725003-3726172 GCF_000956105.1 Propithecus coquereli | reverse complement strand
AAAATAACATTTTGAGTAATCCATGAATCTTTGCACACTTACACATAAAATGTTATTCTTTAATAAACACTCATTGCTACCCTAGTCCCAAAACAATGTCTTTTGTCCATATGGATGGATGCTGCCTTATCACAGAACTCAGTTCTTTTACTTGCTAAATACACAGGGATTTTGCCCTAATTCTGTGATTCCATCAGAATACATAGTATTCTATCCCTGAACATGAAGGAAAATCAAAGCATCTTCAAATAGAAACCCAGAAGTTGAAAAAGAAAAAAAAAAAAAACCTCTAATTGATCAGGGACACAAAAGTTTTGCAAAGACTTGAGCAAGTAAAACCACATAAAACTGTGTCTTGGAAAATCATACTGATGGGATATTTCCAAACCCTGGGGAAGCTGAGCAGCAATTCTATAGGGTCGTTGACCTCTCAGGGAAATTTCTTTAAATTCCAGCAGGAAAGCAAGGAGGAGACTTTTGCTGCTTTATTATTTTTTTCCTGAGACTATGTTATGAACAGTACTTGATAAGCAGTGGGGGACATTCTCTACCTCCTCTGCCAGAGATGCTCTTCCTTTCTCTCTTCGATGTAGAAGGAAGAGTAGGAAACAACCTTCACACTTTGGCCAGCCACTAAATTGACTTTTCTCCACAGAGAATAAGAGATTACCGTCACTAGAATTTTCAAGGAACTGAAAAATGGTGAGATTTATAACTCCCATGTTTGCATTTTCAGATAAGATTTCAAACTTTGATGTAGTGCTTGAAAGTGTGGGTGTTGTGGTCAGGCTATAAAGTTTAATGCAATGTATGGGCCTATCACTTAAGAAATGTGTACACTTGGGCTAGTTACATAACCTTTCTGGGTCTCAGACTTCTCATACTTAATGAAGATAATATTAATAATATTACCAAGCTGAAAGGATGTGGAAAGAAATAAAATAATACATGCGGAGTCCACAGAATAGCACTTGACACTTAATAAGTGCCCAATAAACAGCAGTTGTTAGAATGCAAATTGGTGTTTGCTTTTTCAGAGAGGAGGTAGAAGTACCTAATTAATTCAAGTCTAATGAAATGAGACCTATCTTCAGCCTTGCATGTTCAAGTTAAATCTGAATAATTTAGAAATGCAACAAGTGCATAGTTTTGTCCTTGCTCCCTAATAG
>NW_012147808.1:3722176-3723187 GCF_000956105.1 Propithecus coquereli | reverse complement strand
CATCTCATTTCACCATCAGAATAAATGTTTAGAATTGGGGTTACTAGTATAAAAAACACAAACATGTTTATGATTCTAAAATTATTTACTAATATGTTTTCCAAAAAGATTACATGAATGAAGCAGTTTCATTACAATTTTAGAATGGGTATAATTAAAAATCAGCATGATTTTAAAAACACGTTACAGTCCTAAGACAGATTCAATTTTCAGTCTTGCTAGCTTTATGTCCCTAGGTAGCTGCTGCTTAAAATTAATGCTGACATCAATATTTGATTTCTACTTTGCAAAACATATTAATAATAGCTGTCTATTTTATTTTCATGGGTGAAACAGTTGAACAAGTGTTACTTCTATTTTATAGCAGAGGAGGCTGAGGCACAGTGATTTGTTCAATGACACGTGGCTGGTACATGATGAAGCTGAAATTGCTCAAGTTTTGCTAGCACAAACTGAACAAGTTTTTTTTATAATTAACTTTTCATTTGGAGTAATTTTAGATGAACAGAAGAGTTGCTAAGAGAGTATAGCAACTTTACCCTATTCGGTTTCCCTTACTCTCATCAACTTACATTATCATGGGTACATTTGTCAAGACTGTTAAATGAACATTGATAAATTACTCTTAAGTACACATCAGACTCTTAAGTACACATCAAATGTGTAAACATTTCACTAATTTGTCCACTACTGTCCTTTTTCTGTTCTAGGATTGAACCTCAGACAACACGTTGCATTTAGGGCAAATATCTTTTAAATAATTTAAAATCATAATGCTTGTGATTAAAAACCATGGGGACACTATAGTCTCCATTGTTAAAGTTTTAACACTAATTTTGGAAATTCCTTTTACCTGAAAGAAGAAGGGGTAGGTTTGTTTATATCTAAAGAATATTTTAATTCTAAAATGTTATTGTCCTTATTAATAGAACATCCTGGATAAAGAAAGTGGAACAATTAAGAGTTACTTAATCATTCAATAAATATAGAGCCTTCTCTTCCTTTCCACCA
>NW_012147808.1:3720739-3722126 GCF_000956105.1 Propithecus coquereli | reverse complement strand
TTATTCTTTATAAAATATTCTCATTTATCATTTATGCTCTGATGCTCTTCCCATCCTGATGTTTTAGATTAAAAAGCAGATTTTCTGCTGTTTAAAGGCTAAATAAAGAACACTGACATAATATGGTAAATTCAAGGTTTGCGGTACCATATACAGGGTTATTGATGTAGAATAAAGCACTTACTGTTTCCATGACACCCTAACAAACGTCACAGGAAAGGACATGAAGGGTAAGAAAGCTGCCTCACATCACAGAGTGGAGTCTTCTGATTTTAACTATGTCCACTTTCTTTTCTTTTTTTTTTTTCACTTTATTTTCTTAAACACATTTGATGTCACAAATAGCATTGGGTTCCTGCCTCAGAATTGTTCAGGAAAATTTAAATTGCTTTAGTGCTCATTGCCCTGGCTTTGTCTCACCCCTAAAATGAGCTAAATCACTAAGACAACAGAAGAAAAGAAGGTTCAGGCATTGATGAGGAAGAAAACCAGTAGAAACAGAGAAAGGTGTTTTTTTTGTTTGTTTGTTTGTTTGTTTTCAAATTCCAGAAATAATAGAAGTATAAATGTTGAGAGTTTTAGGGAAATCAGCAGAGTAATATAGAGGGGAGAGAAAAGGATCTGAAAATCTGAAATTTGAAGAGAACATCGCAGGTTTCCAGGGAAAGGAATATGCTTTGCTAGACAGGCAAGGAATAAATCTTTTGTTACTGAATAATAATTCTGGATGAAAAAAATGGTGGATTTAAGGAAATTAACAGGAAGGGTAATTACAAGTAGGATTTTATTTTATTCTTTTTCTTTGTAATAATAATATTTTGAAAAAGGTATCCAAATGTGACTGATATGCACACATATGTACATATAAATGCATCTAAAATTTATTGCTTGAAATATAACTAAAAAACATTTCTTACAAAGACAACCTTTATACTACTTCCTTTATGATTCTAAATGTATGTATATTTCAACTTTGAAACAGGAATTCTATTATTTCAAGAATGAATGATGCTAGGATTAGTTTTATTGCAAAAACTGGTGGGAAGGAAATAGCAGGCAATGTGGATAGTGGGGCATGAAGAGGTCAACTTCCCAAGGTCACAGCTGCAAGAGATGCTGTGAGAGGATCCTGAGCAATCTGAGGTGCAGCCCCAGCATATTAAGGGTGTGGCCATCAGGAAAGACCAGGAGAAATGACAGAATAAGTTGCTATCTAGAGGAGAATATGAATTTAACATTGATATCAAAGTGATTGCATAGAGGACATGGAGGGCTGGCCCCATCGTATGGCTGTTTATGAAGAGTATACAAGAGTTTATAATTTTAATGTAAGATTCTGTGTAATGTTAGCATGTTAGTTCCATCTATGCAAATGAATTATCCCCAA
>NW_012147808.1:3718531-3719064 GCF_000956105.1 Propithecus coquereli | reverse complement strand
GGGGGCTTGTTCTCACCACTCATCATCACCTTCCGTGCTTGTTACTGCATCAATATTTTCATGTGCATTGCCTTATCTGATTCTCACAAGAACCCTATCAATAGACATTCTTCTTATACCCACTTACAGAAGTGGCAGCTGAGGCTTTGAGAATTTGAAGAATTTTAAGTAACATGTTCCACCCCAGTAGAAGATCCTGGATTTGAACCCAGGTCTATATAAGTCTAGAGCCGATGTTCTTACTCATTTCACTTCATTGTCTTTCCTCCTTTGGTCCTAGGCTAAGCTGAGCCCAGCTGGCTCATATATTGATATTTTTTGCTTTGTGATAAGTGGTTGTTGACTGATCCAATGGCCTTACAGGGTTTGTTAAAACTCTTGTTTTCTTGGCAACAACTTGTAACTGGATATGGGGTTCATCATGCAGACACCGGCACGAATGACCTGGAGACATAATGGAAATGCTTGCTTTAAAGTACACCAAAGGACAGATATTAACATACACAGTTCTGTATTTGTTGGTTCTAATAACA
>NW_012147808.1:3715430-3717084 GCF_000956105.1 Propithecus coquereli | reverse complement strand
TGTCATTGACGGCTTTTATCATGTTGAGGTAAGTTGCTTCTATACCCAGTTTTTCAAAGTTCTTATCCTGAAAAAATTTTTAATTTTACTGAGTGCTTTTTCAACATTGATTTAAATGATAATATGGTTTTTGTCTTTCTTTCTGTTGATATGGTGTATCACATTGATTTGTGTATGTTGAACCATCCTTGCATATCTGGGATGAATTCCACTTGATCATGATGAATAATCTTTTTAATGTGTTATTGAATTTGGTTTGCTAGTATATTGTTGAGGATTTTTGCAATTATGTCCATCAGAAATATTGGCCTGACAATTTTCTTGCAAAATCTGCAACTGCTGTTTTTTTTTTTTTTTTTTGTAATGTGTATCTCTTCTTCCTGACAGAGGATGGTCCCTGAGGATGAGACTATGTCTCCTGTTCACTAATGGTGTTCTCAGGGACAAGCACAATATTAGAAGCACATTCAGCAGGCCCTCAGTAGGTATTTGTTGAATGAATGAACCAGCATAAAAGGGGAAGGAAATGAGTTCCATGTTAGAATCAACAAGCAAGTCTTAAGGCTGACATTGCACACAGGTCCTGGGCAGTCAAAATTGATGGTGTTGACTCATTTGCTCACGGAAAAAGAAAAGTAGGAATTTGTTACTTTTATGTCTTCTCTCTTGGTTCTAAATTCTTCTGATTGTCAGTCATAGTGCTATTTTTCTGATTTTTCCATACAACTTTTCAGTTATAAGCTCTTTGTTAAACCTTGGGTTCCAGGTTTTGAGAAAGGAAGATTTTCTCGTCTGCTCACTTTTCCTCAATCTCCTTTGTCTGTCACTTTGACTTACCACCAGTGACACTCTGGCAGTTGATTGTAAGTCAACGCTGCTTCCCTGGGGTTTAGCATATAAACTTGGGCATCAGAAAAGACAAAGATGTAAAAATCCATCTAAATGAATTTCATTCCACACAGGAAGCAAAAATACTGTGCATCAACTAAACTGAAATAATTGAACTTGTCACTTAAGCTATAACTAATAATATATCTATTTTTCCCCATAATATTAGCCTGTATCCATCACCTTAAGTCCTCATTTTCAAAGAACTGCTTCTATCTTGGCTGAGAACAAAAATGAACTCACCTAAATCGTTTTAAGGTCTGTGCAATAATTATTTTGCCAATTATTATGGCTGCCCCAGAACAAATTATTTGATAAATAAATTAGTATAATGTTTAAGTTTTAGCATAGCTATTTTTTTTTTAATTTTCCCTATTTTTGCTCCTTACTCTGCCTGGAAGTTTCATACCCCAAATATCTTAAGGCTTTTCTTCTCACTTCCTTCATACTCTGCTCCAACATTGCTTTTATAATGAGTCCTTCCTTGGTCACTTTTTATAAAACAATGACTTTATACCATCATCTAGGCCTCTGGCTTTTCCTGTTGTCATTCTTTTCTTTTCTTTTTCTTTTTTTTGATACAGAGTCTCACTCTTTTTGCCCGGGCTAGAGTGAGTGACGTGGCATCAGCCTAGCTCACAGTAACCTCAAACTCCTGGGCTCAAACAATTCTTCTGCCTCAGTCTCCTGAGTAGCTGGGACTACAGGCATGCGCCACCATGCCCGGCTAATTTTTTCTATATATTTTTAGTTGTCCGATTAATTT
>NW_012147808.1:3702849-3708980 GCF_000956105.1 Propithecus coquereli | reverse complement strand
AATGACCTGGAGACATAATGGAAATGCTTGCTTTAAAGTACACCAAAGGACAGATATTAACATACACAGTTCTGTATTTGTTGGTTCTAATAACATTTTATCGTTTCTGTTAACTCTAAGTAGCATTCATAAAAATCAGCTTATTTGTAAGTCTCACAATAAATCTCATTTTTCTTTTGTTCACCTATTTTTTGACAAACATATGCATGTTCACATATACCAATATTAACACCTGCAGACATACATATGTGCTATTTGACTGATACATTTCAGTTACAGGTATAGATGACCATCCAATCATCCTGTGAAGCTGTGTCTACCTGTGGAAAATGAAGTCAAAGTTTGGATAATTATCTGGATGACTCATTCCAAAGCTTTCTGTGGGTAAGGGGGATGGCTTTGTAAGTGAGATAATAGTAACTACAATTGATAAGGGCACATTATCATAAGAAACATTTTCACATTTCCAAATTTGAAGCTCATTACAATCCTGGGAGATGAGCAGGTAAGTTTTTAATATATACACACCTCTCTGCTTTATGATAACGTCAAATAAATTTGAAACATGCATATCCTTAGTAGTTATACTTGATCAGATCTGACACATTGTGTAAATAATTGGCAAATAATTAATAAAGCCTCAAGACTGTCCTATATGCAACTCATTGTTTCTCTTCCTTGCTTATGTGTATATGTACATGTCAGTGTTTGTAGAAATGTCACCCCTCCTCTGAAATTCTTGCAGAAAAAGGAAAATCCCACTCCTTCCCCTGTTGATCCAGTGGGTGCTGGAGCCAGAGGTTCTGTGTTCAAACACCAGATCGAGCATTTGTTGTTTGCTTGCACTTTACCTCTTTAAGCATGAGCTGCCCACCAATCAAACAGTGACAAAAGGACTATCACAGACCGGGCCAAGGCAGTGGGTTCTGAACCCAGCCTTACTTCACTAAGTCACCACAACAATACTCTGATATAGGCATTATTATTTTTATAAACATCTCATTTTAAAATGACAGATTAAAAACAAACTGAAAGTGCATACTTCTTATGTATTAAGTTTATAGCTAGGCATTTTCCACAGATCATTCACTTTCATGAAAAATGAACTAATTCATTTGAAGGCCCAATACAGACTTTCAAAGAAATATATGAGGAGTAGCCATGATTTTCGAGTGGCTTTTAAACTACATGCTATTTCTTCTTCTATTTGTAGGTGAGGCAGTCTCCAGGTTAGGATGTCATGCTGGTCACCTCTGTTCCCATTCCATGCTAATGGCAGGCATCACTAATAAATTACAGCCCTCCTTTCCTTATAACTTGGAGATGGCTTCAGAATGCTTCTCAATAATTCACTCCAGAAAGCCACCAGTAAATGATCAAAGCTGGCACTTGAGATGAAAACTATTTCTCTTCTCTACCACGTGGATGCTTGCCTTCCTCCCTTTCATACTCAGCCTCTTTTAAAGCAGTGTATCAGTAATTTCTCTACAACCCAATTTTGCCTGACCTTTCACTACTACCTTCAACTATTTCGAGTTTTGTGTTCTCAGTGACTGCAGAAGCACTAATGGTAATTTTTTATATGGATTCTCCAACTTGTTGATGACTATAATACTACAAATTGAACTGAAGCAAATTTTTCTTTATCATAATTGCAGATTCTACATGCTGATCACTGTTGGAGGTGTCACCTCTTCCTTGGAAATCATGCAAAACCAAAGCTTTGTAACTGAATTTGTTCTCCTGGGGCTTTCACAGAATCCAAACGTTCAGAAAATATTATTTGTTGTATTTTTGTTTGTCTATATTGCAATAGTTGGGATAAACATGTTAATTGTAGTAACCATCCTCAGCAGCCCTGCACTACTGGGATCCCCCATGTACTTCTTCTTGGCTTTCCTGTCCTTCCTAGATGCATGCTTCTCCTCCGTCTTCACCCCGAAGATGATCGTGGACTCCCTCTATGAGAGGAAAACCATCTCCTTTGAAGGCTGCATGATGCAGCTTTTTGCTGCACATTTCTTTGGTGGGGTGGAGGTGATTGTCCTCACAGCCATGGCTTATGATCGGTATGTGGCCATTTGCAAGCCTTTGCATTACTCTTCCATCATGAACCGAAAGCTCTGTGGATTTCTGTTGGGGGTAGCCTGGGCAGGGGGCTTCTTGCATTCCATAATACAAATTCTCTTTATTTTCCAGTTGCCCTTTTGTGGTCCTAATGTCATTGATCACTTCTTGTGTGACTTGTATCCATTACTGGAGCTTGCCTGCACCGACACTCACATCTTTGGCCTTTTTGTGGTCGTCAACAGTGGCTTTATCTGTATCATAATCTTCTCCTTTTTGCTTGTCTCCTATGGTGTCATCTTGTTCTCCCTGAGAACTCATAGTTCTGAAGGGCGGAGAAAAGCTCTGTCTACCTGTGGATCTCACATTACTGTTGTGGTTTTGTTCTTTGTCCCGTGCATATTTGTATACGCACGACCTCCATCTGCTTTCTCCTTTGACAAAATGGTGGCAATATTTTACACCATCCTAGCTCCCTTGCTCAATCCTTTGATTTATACTTCCAGGAATAAGGAGGTAAAAAATGTCATGAGGAAAGTATGGAATGGGTTGGTGGCGGTTTCTGATGGAAAATAAAATATTAAATTCTTTTTTATAAAATCAAGGTTAAGAGGAAAAAAGTCAAAATGGTCTTGGACAAAAACTATATGAGATATATCTTATACAGAAAGCGAGAACATAATGTTATAACAAAAAGCATTAATGGGTGGGTCAGAAAATGATGTCTTCACCTTCTGATCACTCATCAACTCTAAGTTGCCAGCCCAATAGCCACATATGTAAACTAAAGAGTGTTGAATTTTATATTTACTTAGAACCTACTAATAAAAAAAGGAATGACAAGAGAAATTACCTTATTGGACTTCTTGCCATTACTTTATGCTTTGAGAAATCTTTTTGGAGGGAGAACAAAAATATCTTAGAAATTAGGGACTGAAATTTGCCCAAAATATGCCAGTTGAAAACAAGTTTATATTTGGGACACTGATATCAGTGACTCCAAGGAAGAAAACAGCCAAGACTCAGACACAGCAGAGTCAAGAGCATTCACAGAATTTCAACTACAGCTGTTTCTGTTTCACATGACTCTATCATTTAATGTGGGTTCATTACCAACTACTAGAGAATTTGAGTTGCTCAGTGAATTTCTTAAGAGATAAAACATGATAGGCCCAGTCCTGCCTATAGATGAGTTTCTCTTAGGTAGGTAAACACCTCATGCCAATCAGGTACGGGAAAAAAAGAGGGAGCAGATTCCACAAAGGAGTTAGCAATGAGTATCTCTTATTCAAGCACAATCTAAGGGAACACTTGAGAGACCAGGTTACTAGCAAACCAGTACCAAAGCTGCAGATGTAGTGAGCTGATTTCCCCCCTACATAGGAATAGAAGCCAGGGGCATCAGAGAGCAAAAGGCAGATTTCAAAAGAGGATTACTTTTCATTGTATTTGGTGATTTAAATTTTCTTGACTTTGTCCACCCAAATGAAAATAATTCTATTTGAATAATTATCAATGAAGAGATCATTTAAATGTACACACATTTCATAATCATTCCTATAGTTAAGGTTCATGAGTCTCAGGTTGCCAAGTGTCTTCTGTAATAAAATTATTTGCAGTAAAACGTTTCAGTTTCTCCTATCACATCAATAATAATAAAATGCATAATAATCAAGTATTACAGGAAAAAGCACTAAGTGACATTTTTCCTTTAATCTTCCATGACAGTCCCAAAGTAGATGAGTGTATGATATGAGTTTTTTTCTCAGAATAGATATGACAGAGTACAGGTAAGATTTCATTGATCTTCATGGGGAAGTCCATGAGGGATTAAGAATAGGATCTAAAACATTATCTGAATAAATGTGTGCACTGCAGCAGACCAAGTGCGCAACAAGGGCTTGGACATTCTGGGGAGCTTTTCCTGCTTCCTTCCCCGGCTTCTCCATCATCTGTCTGTCATCGTGGAATGGGCAGCTTCTTAATGTCTTTTTCCCTTCACATAGAGGTTCTTATTGTTAAGTTTCCTTTATCCCTAAAAACTAGCTAGAGATTGATGATCTGCTATGATTGGCTCAATTAATTTATAAATCTGTGAATTGAAGATTTGACATACTGTAGAATAAAACATTATTCTGGCCAGATTCTTGTGAACAACACAGATTCATGCCTGATCCATGAAACACTCAAATTCAGAAATACTTTTATTCTTTTAACTCCCAACTTCTCATTGTGAACTCTGGTAATAATATATAAGGAGAAAAGAAAGCAAAATATTTAACACATGAAAACACAAACACCAAAAGACATCTGCTCAAACTTTTCCATTCCAACTAGGTTCATGACAGAATTTTGCAAATTCTCCTAACAATATAAATTCCTTTAGCTTTCCATTTTATTTTCTATGTTGATTTTACCTAGGAATGGTGGAATTCATTCTAATAAGTTGACTCGGTAGGATGGGGTCCAGAATCTTAAGATTTTATTTTCAGTTTACAGGGGAAATAACTTGAGGAACACAGAGGCAACATTTTAGATTTTACCCTCTGTGTTACACATATCCTTTATCTTTATATACAATGGACAAAAATTGAGTCACAGAGCTACAGGCAGATGCACAGGGGGCAGAGGAAAGTAAGCAGTACTTCGGTGGTCATGACAGGTATGCCTCTGTTACTGCACAGGAGGGGAGAATAGGTTTTAGTGAACAATTATCAGCCCTGTCACTGGCACCTGACACCAAGAACACCCACAGAAATATTTTTCACTCAAAATAAATTCTATTTCGCAATTATTTATAGACAAACTATTACTGCAAAGTACTATTCTAAGTAGCAATGAAAAAAATCCTATATTCACAGCTAACAACATAGTAGATTATGCTCTTCCAAAACATTTTATAGCAAGTCCAGAAGTTTTGTGAGTTCCCAGAAATTTGAAAATATTGTGTGAATTTTTCTTCTACTAGGGATTGCCAGTTTTAAAAGAGAATGTTTAAGTTTATGTTCTGAATCCCTCCAGCACTATAACTTTCCTGTGTTCATCATAGATCTCATCCCCCCCAAACCCCAACGCATACACATCAAATCCCCTTTCATTAGATCCTCTGGATCTCGGGTCAATAATAAGCAGAATCCTCTACCATTCCAATCTCTTATGTGAACATTTCCTTTCTTTTATTGCTTTCCTCTTTCTCCTCTCCATGTTTCCACTTAAGTGAGGCATTTTCTTCTCCCGTAGTTCTCATGCTGAAGGCCTACAGATGAGACTTCGTTCTGGTTGCTTCTCACTGCTACTTCCAGCTCATACCCCTGCTTCAGTTCGTGATTATTCCTAGTTTCTAATCTCAATCTGACTATACCAGACTCCACTTTTTCTTATAAAAATCATTCACTGCTTCCAGGGTCATTTCCTCTTGTACCTTAAAGGTGCCAGCTCCTGGCTCACTGACACTCAAAGTGATTCTGCCATACTTCTTGGAGATTTTAACATCCACATAGATGATCCTTCCAATATATTGGCTCCTAAATTGACTAACTGGCCAATTTTCTTCTAGGAATCTCGTCCTTTAATCAATCTCAGCTGTTCACTCCCATGGTCATACCATAGACCTTGTCATTAACATCATTTTCAAACCTTCACTAATCTCAATTTCATACTCACTAATATTCAACCACGTATCCATTATTTCCAGCTTAATTCTACCAGTGCTCAACTCTAACAATTCTTTAACTCCATCACAACATACAAATCATTGTTCCTGCCAACTTTTTACATGACCCCGGACACACTCCTGCCTAAGAAACTATGAAAAATAATTCTCTGTCTCAGTTATTCTTCCTCCAGATATGTGCATGTCTTAACCCCTCACTTCCTTCAGTTGATTCTTCAAATATATCTTCTCAGTGATGCATTTTCTGACTGCCTCACAGTGTAGCAAATCCCACTCACTAACATTTTGTGACTTCTATTTCTACATTTCTGTTTAAGTTTTCTACTTAACATTTATCATCACCTAACATGTCATACAGCTTAATACTTTTTTTATTGTTTATACACTAGAA
>NW_012147808.1:3699202-3700103 GCF_000956105.1 Propithecus coquereli | reverse complement strand
GACTCTTCAAAGTGAGTGAACTAGGCAGAGACTGACTTTAGAAAGAGGTACTGAGGAAAGGGGGAAGGAGAATCACTCCAAGTATAGGAGGGGGATAAAGAAAGGAGCTCTCAAAATCAGTATTTGGTGGGTCAATGGAAAAAAGAAGTCTTTAAGTGATTTCCTAAGAGATCCGAGACAGCTCCTATAAAATCCTTTTGTGATTTATATAGTCAGGGGAGCCATTTTCAGTTCTCCCATCTCCACATTCAGATCTGAGGCTTCTTTTTTATTCCTCCTCACTTCCCGCTACCCTTCCCAGCCTAAGATAACCATCATTCTGCTCTCTGTCTACAGAAGAGCAATGGTTTTTAATATTCACCTCCCTCAAATGAGTGACAACATGTGAGATTTGTCTATTTGTGCTTAGTTTATTTCACTTAACATGATGTTCTCCAGTTCTATCCATGTTGTTGGAAATGGCAAGATTTCATTCTTTTCTGTGGCTACATAATATTCCATTGTGTATATATACCACAATTTCTTTATCCATTCATCCACTGATGGACACTTGGTTGATTTCATATCTTGGCTATTGTGAAGAGTGCTACAAAAGAGATGGGTGTGCAGATATCTTTTCAATATACTGAATTCCCATCCTTTGGATATATACCCTGCAGCGGGATTAGTGAGGCATATGGTAAGTCTATTTTTAGTTTTTTGAGGAACTTCCATACTGTTCTCCATAGTGGTTGCACTAATGTACATTCCCACCAACAGTGTACAAGGGTTCCCTCTTCTCCACATCCTCAGCAGAATTTGTTATTGACTGTCTTTTTGATAAAGCCATTTTAACTGGCGTGAGATGATATCTCAATGCAGTTTTGATTTGCATTTCTCTGATGACTAATGATGCTGATCA
>NW_012147808.1:3697482-3699152 GCF_000956105.1 Propithecus coquereli | reverse complement strand
AACTTTACTGTGGAATCTTAAAGTCAGATGATTTAAAAATATATATATTTTAAATTCTCAGTGCCTAAAATAGTATCTGGCACATAGTAAGTGGTCAGTACATACTAGTTGAATTACTAAATGAATTATAATAAAAATACATAAATTGGCTTCTGCACCTGGATGCCATTCAATAACTTATGGCCAGAAATGTTCTTGTTGTAATCAACCAAAAACACCAGATACAATATAGGACTCACCTGTATGAGGTACTGGAGACCTACTGAGAAAACCAAAACTGAAAGGGATAGGACTAGAAAGACAAGATCCTCAATAAAGTGAGCTGAATTTTGTGGCCACTTTTACCCAGAGAGCATGTCTTGATTCTTGGCATGGCCGGAAGGTGCAGAGTCTGGGCTTTGCACCAGTGAAGGGTCACTGCTGGAAGTGGGGTCGAGGAAGACACACCAATAGAGCTTTTGGAGGAAACTTGGAGAGCCTGAATCAGGGAGTACTTTTCCCCCAGTTTTAGGGGATGTATAGGATTGTTATGGATTAGATTGTATTTCCCCAAAAGATGTCGAAGTCCTAACCTCAGTACCCTGAATGTGACCTTATTTGGAAATAAAGTCTTTGCAGATGATCAAGATAAGATGAGGTTATTAGGATGAATCCTAATCCAATATAATTGTCTCCTTATAAAAATGGGAAACAGAAAAACATGCACACAGGGAGAATGTCACGTGCAGAGGGAGGCAGAGAGATTAGGTGATTCATCTACAAGCTAAAGAATTTCAAAGATTGCCCGCAAATCATCAGAAGCTAGGAGAGAGGCACAGAACAGATTCTCCCCCTTAGTCCTCAGAAGAAACCACATATTACTTCCATATGAGCACCTTAATGTTGATCAGTTAGTGCCAATTTGATGGCAAGTACATGTGATGCTTATTCTTCCATTTTTGTACGTGTGGTGCTTATTCTTCCATTTTTGTGGAAAAATCCTCCAAAACCTCATTTGGAGGATGGGCTTGAGCTCTATGAGGTACTTTTTCCTATTTCACCTGATGCAAGCTAATGCTTGCTTCTCTGCAACCACAGCCACCAGGTTGATTGTGGATGCCCTTCTTCAGAAGAAGACCACTTCCTACAATGAGTGCATGACTCAGGTCTTTCCAGCCCATTTCTCTGGATGCATGGAGATCTTTGTGCTCATCCTCATGGCCTTTGATTGCTATACAGCTATTTGTAAGCACCTGAGATACACAACCATTATGAGCCAGCATGTCTGTGGTATATTGGTGATTTTGGCCTGGGTAGGGTGTTGTATTCTTTCTTCAGCACAGATTTTCCTAGCTTTGACATTGTTTTTCTCCTTTCTGTGGCCCAAATGAGATTGATCACTCTTTCTGTGATTTGCAGCCCTGTTGAAACTTACCTGCATGGACACTTATGTGACAAATTTGCTTATTGTGTCTAATAGTGGGGACATATGTATGGTGAGTTTCATAATTCTGCTAATCTCCTATATTGTCATTTTATACTCTCTGAGAAACCACGGTGAAGGAAACTGAAAAACACTTTCCACATGCACTTCCCACTTTATTGTGGTTACCCTATTTTTTGGTCCATATATATTTATATACACACACCCACCAAACACTTTTCCAGTAGACAAGATGATGGCTGTGTTT
>NW_012147808.1:3695137-3697353 GCF_000956105.1 Propithecus coquereli | reverse complement strand
ATATATATTTTAAATCCTCAGTGCCTAAAATAGTATCTGGCACATAGTAAGTGGTCAGTACATACTAGTTGAATTACTAAATGAATGATAATAAAAATACATAAATTGGCTTCTGCACCTGGATGCCATTCAATAACTTATGGCCAAAAATGTTCTTGTTGTAATCAACCAGAAACAGCAGATACAATATAGGACTCACCTGTATGAGGTACTGGAGACCTACTGAGAAAACCAAAACTGAAAGGGATAAGACTAGAAAGACAAGATCCTCAATAAAGTGAGCTGAATTTTGTGGCCACTTTTACCCAGAGAGCATGTCTTGATTCTTGGCATGGCCGGGAGGTGCAGAGTCTGGGCTTTGCACCAGTGAAGAGTCACTGCTGGAGGTGGGGTCGAGGAAGACACACCAATAGTGCTTTTGGAGGAAATTTGGAGAGCCTGAATCAGGGAGTACTTTTCCCCCAGTTTTAGGGGCTGTATAGGATTGTTATGGATTGAATTGTATCTTCCCAAAAGATGTCGAAGTCCTAACCCCAGTACCCGTGAATGTGACCTTATTTGGGAATAAAGTCTTTGCAGATGATCAAGATAAGATGAGGTTATTAGGGTAAATCCTAATCCAATATATCTGTGTCCTTATAAAAATGGGAAACAGAAAAACATGCACACAGGGAGAATGTCACATGCAGAGGGAGGCAGAGAGATTAGGTGATTCATCTACAAGCTAAAGAATTTCAAAGATTGCCCGCAAATCATCAGAAGCTAGGAGAGAGGAACAGAACAGATTCTCCCCCTTAGTCCTCAGAAGAAACCACATATTACTTCCATATGAGCACCTTGGTGTTCATCAGTTAGTGCCAGTTTGATGGCAAGTACATGTGGTCCTTATTCTTCCATTTTTGTACATGTGGTGCTTATTCTTCCATTTTTGTGATACCTCATTTTGGAGGATGGGCTCGAGCTCTATGAGGTACTTTTTCCTATTCCACCTGATGCAAGCTAATGCTTGCTTCTCTACAACCACAGCCACCAGGTTGATTGTGGATGTCCTTTCTCAGAAGAAGACCACTTCCTACAATGAGTGCATGACTCAGGTCTTTCCAGCCCACTTCTCTGGATGCATGGAGATCTTTGTGCTCATCCGCATGGCCTTTGATTGCTATACAGCTATTTGTAAGCACCTGAGATACACAACCATTATGAGCCAGCGTGTCTGTGGTATATTGGTGATTTTGGCCTGGGTAGGGTGTTGTATTCTTTCTTCAGCACAGATTTTCCTAGTTTTGACATTGTCTTTCTCCTTTCTGTGGCCCAAATGAGATTGATCACTCTTTCTGTGATTTGCAGCCCTGTTGAAACTTACCTACATGGACACTTATGTGACAAATTTGCTTATTGTGTCTAATAGTGGGGACATATGTATGGTGAGTTTCATAATTCTGCTAATCTCCTATATTGTGATTTTATACTCTCTGAGAAACCACAGTAAAGAAGGAAGCTGAAAAACACTTTCCACATGCACTTCCCACTTTATTGTGGTTGTCCTATTTTTTGGTCCATATATATTTATATACACACACCCACCAAACACTTTTCCAGTAGACAAGATGATGGCTGTGTTTTATACAAATGGCACACCCTTACTCAACCCTCTGATCTATACACTGAGGAAGGCAGAAGCAAAAAATGCCATGAAAAAATTATGGTGTAGCAAAGTATGACATCAGCTGATAAATAATATATGAAGACTCTAAAGCGTATTTCCTTAACAATTTAGTTTTGTTGCATGTATTGAAAAGAAAAAATGTTCTTGTCAGGAAATAAGCAATCAAGACATGCATGCAGATATGTATGTGTGCATGTGTATACATGTATGTGTATTTGTATGTGTAAATATATATGTATATATGTATATGCCTTGTTTTGAGGAGATTGCACTAGTCTATAATGGCTTAAAGCTCATAATCATTTTAATCAAACTATTATGTCCCTTAATTGGATTCTGTCCATACCTGGCCATCATCGCATGATAACTTAGTTTCCTGTACAAGTTTTCCTTTAGGAAGAAATGTACTGACTAATGGTAGAATGAATGTATGTGTGTATACCAATTCTTTTCTAGATTTTATTCTACTCCCTTATGAATTGGATCATAAGAAGTAATCCACAGGACTCTGGACATGCACAGAATCAAAGTTATTTTCTTGTCAACCTGA
>NW_012147808.1:3685594-3692588 GCF_000956105.1 Propithecus coquereli | reverse complement strand
TAGTCTGATTGCTCTAGCTAGACCTTCCAGTGCTACGTTAAATAACAGTGGTGAAAGTGGGCATCCTTGTCTTGTTTCAGATCTTAAAAAGGCTTACCATTTTTCCCTCTTCGGTATGATACTAGTTGTGGGTCTGACATTGATGGCTTTTATCATGTTGAGGTAAGTTGCTTCTATGCCCAGTTTTTGAAAGTTTTTGTCCTGAAAGAATGTTGACTTTTACTGATTGCCTTTTCAACATCAATTGAAATGATCATATGGTTTTCGTCCTTCTTTCTGTTGATAAGATGTATCACAATGATTGTTGTATGTTGAGCCATCCTTCAATACCTGGGATGAATTCCACTTGATCATGATGAATAATCTTTTAATGTGTTATTAAATTCTGTTTGGTAGTATTTTGTTGAGGATTTTTGCACCTATGTTCATTAGAAAAATTGGCCCGATAATTTTCTTTTAATGTCATGTCTTTGGTTTTGGTAACAGGGTTATACGGGGCTCATAGGACGAGTTTAGGAGGAGAGGATCCCCTCCTCCTCAATATTTTGGAATACTTTAAGTAGGCTTGGTATTAGTTTTCTTGGAATGCTTGGTAGAATTCAGTAGTGAAGCCCTAAGGTCCTGAGCATTTCTTTTGGGAGACATTTTATTACTGTTTCTACCTTGTTACTTGTTATTGGTTTATTCAGGTTTTGAATTTCTTTCTGGTTGACTGTTGGTAGGTTATGTTTGTCTAGGAATTTATCCATTTGTGTTAGGTTTTGTAATTTATTGCCATATAGTGGTTCATAATAGTCTCTAATGATCCTTTGGATTTTTGATTTTGCAATATCAGTTGTAATATCAACTGATAAGACAATTTTAAATCAGTAGGAAAGACTAGAATATTGGGTAAATTCTGTAAAGAAAAATTGCTATCCCACATCTGCCATTTCTTCTCCTTGGCTGTGGCTCCCTCTGTCTCTGTCTTTCTCTTTTCTGATTTAAATTTTAAAAGCAAATTACCCTATTTTTCATAACTGTGCAAAAATAATGCTTCTTATATTATCTACCTCACTCCATCTTTATAATCATATTTTATTTTATTCCACTCTGTTCCTCTAACAAAACACATAATCAAGGATTAAGCAAAACAGGGCATGGAATGAAGTAGAAGACGCTAACTGTGGCTTGGAGTGAGAACCGGAGTTTCAGAATGAATTGGTCAAGTCTGTTGCTGAGTGATATTTATAAAATATCACCCTGACTAGGACTGTGGTCCATATCAGGTGATTCTTCTGTACCAGGACACACATATACAATTTCAATTAAAAGAAAATAACACTTCTTTCTTAATTCCACTGACAGTTTAATTGATGTTGCTGGGCCATGACTTTTCTGATCAATGTCATCAGTTTTGCATTTTTCCATGAGATGTGAATAAACATATAAGTAGGCAGGATAAAATGTTTACAGATGGTATAAAGCAACAAATTGATGTCATCCCTCTCTGAAGGGACATGAGCTAAGTTCAAGTTGTCCCTCAGGCTCCAGTCTCAATGCTATGCATTCTTAGAGTAAGCAGACCTGCCCTAACTTCTTTTCAAATAATATGAGACGAGAAAAATTCCCTTACTCTAGAATTGTACTTTTAGTTTTAAAGTCATGGAACATCAAGATCAGTTCTGAGAGAAAAAAATAACATTTTTATTTATCTATGAATCTTTACATACTTACACATAAAATGTTATTCTTTAATAAGCACTCATTGCTACCCTAGTCCCCAAACACTGTGTGTTGTCCTTATGGATTGATGCTGTCTTATCCCAGAACTCAGCTCTTTTACTTAGTAAGTACACAGGAGTTTGCCCTAAATCTGTGATTCCATCGCAGCATATACAGTACTCTATTCCTGAACATGTAGGAAAATGAAAACATCTTCTAATAGAAACCAGAAGTTGAAAAAGAAAAAGGAAAAAATACCCTCTAATTGATCAGGAACAAAAAAGTTTCACAAAGACTTGAGCAAGTCAAAGCACATATAATAAAACTGTGTCTTGGAAAATCATACTGATGGGAAATTTCCAAATCCTGGGGGAGTTGAGAAGCAATTTTATAGGTTCATGACCCCCAGGGAAATGTCTTTAAATTCTGGTAGGAAACCAAGGAGGAAACCTTTGCTTCTTTATTTATTTTTTCCTGGGACTATGTTAAAGACAGTACTCGATAAGCTGTAGGAGATATTCTCTACCTGTCTGCCGGAGATCCTCTCTCTCTTAGATGTAGAAGGAAGGGTTGGAAACAACCTTCCCGTTTTGGCCAGCCACCAAATGGACTTTTCTCCATAGAGAATGGGAGATTACTATCTCCAGAATTTTCAAGGAACTGACAAAGGTGAGTTTTATAATTCCCATGTTTGCATTTTCAGAGAGGATTTCAAATTGTGATGCAGTGTATCAAAGTGTGGGTGTTGTGGTCCGGCTATGAAGTTTAATGCAATGCATGAGCCTATCACTTAAAACTGTGCACACTTGGGCTAGTTACACAACCTTTCTGGCTCTCAGACTCCTCATACTTAATGAGGATAATATTAGTAATATTACCAAGCTGAAAATATGTGGAAACAAATAAAATAATACATGTGGAGTCCATAGAACTGAGCTTGATACATAATAAGTTTCCAATAAACAGCAGCTGTTAGAAAGCAAATGGGTGTTTGTTTTGGGGGAGAGGCGGTAGGAGCACCTAATTAATTCAAGTCTAATGAAATGAGACCTATCTTCAGCCTCTCATGTGCAAGTTAAATCCAAATAACTTAGAAAAGCAACAAGTGCATATTTTTGTCCTTGCTCTCTAATAGCATCTTACTTATTCTTTCTAAAATATTCTCATTTATCATTTATGCTCTGATGTTCTCCCCATCATGATGTTTTAGATTAAAAAGCAGATTTTTCTGCCGTTTAAAGGCTAAATAAAGAACACTGACACAATATGGTAAATTCAAGGACTGCTGTACTGTATACAGGGTTATTGATGTAGAATAAAACACTTACTGTTTCCACAAAGACACCCTAACAAATGGCACAGGGAAGGACATGAAGGGTAAGAAAGCTGCCTCCCATCGCAGAGTGGAGTCTTCTGACTTTAACTACGTCCACCTTATTTTCCTAAGCACAGCTGATGTCACAAATAGCATTAGAATTGTCTGCCTCAGAATTGTTCAGGAAAATTTAAATTGCTTTAGTGCTCATTGTCCTGGCTTTGTCTCACCCCTAAAATGAGCTAAATCACTAAGACAACAGAAGAAAAGAAGGTTCAGGCATGGATAAGATAAGACATCAGCAGAAACAGAGAAAGAGTTTCTTTTCTCTGTCTGTTTCTTTGTTTTTCAAATTCCAGAAAGAGTAAGAATATAAAAGTTGAGAGATTTAGGGAAATCAGCAGAGCAATATAGACGAGAGAAAAGGATCTGGAATTCTGATATTTGAAGAAACCATCCCAGGTTGCCAGGGAAAGGAATGTGCTTTGCTAGACAGGAGCAGAATAAATCTTTTATTACTGAATAATAATCCTGGATCAAAAATATGGTGGATTTAAGGAATGTAACAGGGAGGATAATTACAAATAGGATTTTAATTTATTCTTCTTCTTTGTAATAACAATATTTGGAAACATGTATGCAAATGTGACTGATATGCACACATATGTACATATAAATGCATCTAAAATTTACTGCTTGAAATATAACTACAAACATTACCAGCTGGGCGTGGTGGTTCACAGCTGTAATCCTAGCACTCTGGGAGGCCGAGGCAGGAGGATTGCTTGAGCTCAGGAGATTGAGACCGACCTGAGCAAGAGTGAAACCCTGTTTCTACTAAAAATAGAAAAATTAGTCTGGTGTTGTGGCCCACACCTGTAGTCCCAGCTGCTCAGGAGGCTGAGGCAAGAGGATCGCTTGAGCCCAGGAATTTGAGGTTGCAGTGAGCTATGATGATGCCACTGTACTCTATCCAGGATGACGAAGTGAGACTCTCTCTCTCCAAAAAAAAAATTACTTGTAATGACAATCTTGCTACTAATTCCTATTATATTTCTGAATGTTATATATATTTCAACCTTGAAACAGAAATTCTATTATTTTCAGGACGAATGATGCTATGATTAGTTTTATTGCAAAAACTGATGAGAAGGAAACAGTAGACAATGTGCATAGTGGGCATGAGAAGGTCAACTTCCCAAGGTCACAGCTCCAAGAGATGCTGCAAGGGGGACCTGAGCAATCTGAGGTGCAGCTGCAACATATTAAGGGTGTGGCCATCAGGAAAGACCAAGAGAAATATGGACAGAATAAGCTGCTACCTAGAGGAGAATGTGAATTTAACATTGATATCAAAGTGAGTGCCTAGAGGACACGGAGGGCTGATCCCATGGTATGGCTGTTTATGGAAAGTATGCAAGAGTTTATAATTTTAATGTAAGATTCTGTGTAACGTTAGCATGTTAATTCCATCTATGCAAATGAATTATCCCTGAACCCCTCCTCCTTTGTCTGAACTGTTTAGATGATAAAAAATATGGTATTGTGGTTTTTAAACTTGATGTTTAATTTTAAATATTCAAATAATAATAATATATACATTGCAAATAAAAAGTCACTATAATTTTTATGATTCCTTCCAGATTGTATTTAAAATATCTGTATAAATGAGCAGAATAATTACAACATTTCGTGTATTTCTCACTCATAAATAAAAGTGCTTCTCCTATGTACTATTATTAGTGTTTTAAATATATAGCACCATGTGTTATTAAATTCTGATAACCTGATTTACATAAACTTCTTTCTATTATCGAATATTTTACATATTTCTCAATGTTCACTATTATAAATGACATGGCATCATCTTTCATTATAAAACTTCCCCATTTCATTTCAGCTTCAGAATAAATGTTTACAATTGGGGTTAGTAGTATAAAAAACACAAACATGTTTATAATTCTGAAATTATTTACTAATATGTTTTCTAAAAGGATTACATGAATAAAGCAGTTTCATTGCAATTTTAAAATGGTTAAAATGAAAAATCAGAATGATTTTAAATACGCATGTTATATTCCTCATACACATTCAATTTTCTAGCTCGCTTTGTGTCCATAGGTAGATGCTGCTTAAAATTAATGCTGACATCAATATTTGATTTCTACTTTGCAGAATACATCAATAATAACTGTTTATTTTCCTTTCATGGATCAGGCATCTTGAACAAGTGTTACTATCTATTTTATAGCACAGGTGGCTGAGGCACAGTGGTTTGTTCAATGACATGTGGCTAGTACATGATGAAGCTGGGATTGCTTGAGTTTTGCTAGCACAAATTGAACAATTTTTTCTTTTTAATTAACTTTTCATTTGGAATAATTTTAGATTAATAGAAAAGTTACTAAGAGAGTATAGCAACCTTAAACTACTGTTTCCCTTACTCTTATCAACTTACATTACCATGGCTACATTTGTAAAGATTATTAAATGAACATTGACATATTACTCTTACTGATACATCAGATTTTATTCACATTTCACTAATTTGTCCACTACTGTCCTTTTTCTGTTCTAGAATTCAACCTGGGACAACACATTGCATTTAGGGAAATTATCTTTTAAATGATTTAAAATCATAACACTTGTGATCACAAACTGCGAGGACACTATACTCTCCATTGTCAAAGTTTTAACACTAACTTTGGAAATTGCTTTACCTGAAAGAAGAAGAGGTGGCTTTGTTTATATCTAAAGCATATTTTAATTCTAAAATAGTGTTGCTCTTAGAATACCCAGGATAAAGGAAGTGGAGCAATTAAGAGTCACATAATTATCCAATTAATATAGAGCCTTCTGTTCATTTCCACCACCCACTCAATTAGGTTTTCTTTGTGCTATGAAGCTATCTGAACAGGAGTGGATGCTGGCGGGTCTGAGAGCCACAGTCATTTATTCAGGAATTACGAAGGATGTTTAAAAGTGTTGTACATTTAAAAAATGTCACTTCTGTACTGAGACCAATCATACAAAGTGTTTTACACTTGAAAATTAATAACAGGATGTTTAAAAACCATGTTGGTCGTGGTAAAGCAGAAATTAGGAGTGAAAATGTTATCATTCCTTCTCTGTGTCGATGACTCTGGGGGCTTGTTCTCACCACTCATCATGACCTTCCGTGCTTGTTACTGCATCAGTGTTTTTGTGTGGGTTGCCTTGTCTGATTCTCACAATAACCCTATCAATAGACATTTTTCTTGTACCCATTTACAGAAATGGCATCTGAGGTTTTGAGAATTTGAAGAATTTTAAGTAACATGTTCCACCCCAGTAAAAGATCCTGGATTTGAACCCAGGTCTATATGAGTCTGGAGCTGATGTTCTTACTCATTTCACTTCATTGACTTTCCTGCTTTGGTCCTAGGCTAAGCTGAACACTGCTGGGTCATATATTGATATTTTTTGCTTTGTGATAAGTGCATGTTGACTGATCCAATGACCTTACAGGGTGGTTGAACTCTTGTTTTCTTGGCAACAACTTGTAACCAGATAAGGGGTTCATCGTGCAGACACCAGCAAGAATGAGCCAGAGACAGAATGAGCCAGAAACATACTTGTTTTAAAGTATACCAAAGGACAGATATTAACATACACAATTGCGTATACGTTAGTTTTTTGTTTTGTTTTGTTTTTTTTATTTCAGCATATTATGGGGGTACAGATGTTTAGGTTACGTGTGTTGCCCTTGGTCCCCCCCCCCCAAGTCCGTGTTTCACATATGTCCTTCCTTCGGGTAGTGCGCATTGCACTCCTTGTGTATACAGATACCCGTCCTCTCCTCCCTCCTCCCCCCTCCTCCCGCCGCCCTCCCCCTTCCCCAACATCCAATAGATGTTGTTCTGATATGTGCATTTATGTGTTGATTAGTTAATACCAATTTGATGGTGAGTACAAATGGATTCCGTTCTTCTGCTC
>NW_012147808.1:3677680-3683564 GCF_000956105.1 Propithecus coquereli | reverse complement strand
CAAAAGAATCATATGGTCTTTGTTCTTGCTTTTATTTATGTGGCGAATTGCATTTATAGATTTGCGTATGTTAAACCAGCCTTGCATCCCTGGAATAAAGCCCACCTGGTCATGGTGAATTATTTTTTTGATGTGCTGCTGAATTCTATTTGCTAAAATTTTGTCGAGGATTTTTGCATTTATGTTCATGAGGGATATTGGTCTGTAGTTTTCTTTTTTTGTTGTCTCCTTTCCTGGCTTTGGTATCAAGGTAATATTGGCTTCGTAGAATGAGTTATGAAGGATGCCATCTTTCTCAATATTGTGGAATAATTTCTGTAGTATAGGTGTGAGTTCATCTTTGAATGTTTGGTAAAACTCTGGAGTGTGTATACGTTAGTTTTATTAACATTTGATTGTTTCTGTTAACTCTAAATGGCATTCATTAAAATCAGCTTATTTGTAAGCCTCACAATAAATCCCATTTTTCTTTTGTTCACCTATTTTTTGACAAACATATGCATGTTCACATATACCAATATTAACACCTGCAGACATACATATGTGATATTTGACTGATACATTTCTGTTACACGTACAGGTGAGGATCCAATCATGCTGTGAAGCTGCATCTACCTGTGGAAAATGAAATCAAAGTTTGGATAATTATCTGGCTGACTCATTCCAAGCTTTCTGTGCACGAGGGGGATGGCTTTGTAAGTGAGATAATGGTAACTACAACTGATAAGGGCACTTTATCATAAGCAACATTTTCACATATTCAAATTTGACCCTCATTATAATCCTGGGATATGAGCAGGTGAGCTATTAATATATACACACCTCTCTGCTTTATGATAATGTCAAATAAATTTGAAACATGTATATCCTTAGTAGTTATACTTGATCAGACCTGACCACATTGTGTCAATAATTGACAAATAATTAATAAAGCCTCAAGACTCTGTCCTATATGTAACTTGTTGTTTCTCTTCCTTGCCTATGTGGTGGCTACCAATTTGTATCTGTAAATGTTTGTAGAAAGGTCATCCCTGCTCTGAAGTTCTTGTTGAAAAAAAGAAAATCCCACTCCTCTACCTGTTAATGCAGTGGGTGCTGGAGCCAGAGGTTCTGTGGTCAAAGCCCAGATCAAGAATCTGTTGTTTGCTTGAACTTTACCTCTTTAAGCATGAGCTTCCCACCAATCAAACAGGGACAATAGGACTATCACAGACTGTGTTCTAGGCAGTGGGTCCTCAGTCCCACCTTATTCACTTAGTCACTGTGACAACACTCTGATACAGGTATTATTATTTTTATAAACATCTGTTCTCATTTTAAAATGACAGATTAAAAATAAACTCAACACTGAGTGCATACTTGGTATGTATTAAGTTTACAGCTAGGCGTTTTCCACAGATCATTCTCTTTTATGAAGAATGAGCTAATTCATTTAAAGGCCTAATACAGTTCAAAGTTTCAAAGAAATATTTCAGGAGTAGCCATGATTTTCAAGAGGCTTTTAAACTCCATGCTATTTCTTCTTCTGTTTCTAGGTGAGGCAGTCTCCAGGTTAGGATGTCATGCTGGTCACTCCTGCTCCCATTCCATGCCAATGGAAGGCATCACTAATAAATTACAGTCCTCTTATCCTCATAACTTGGAGGGGGCTTCAGAATACTTCTCAATAATTCACTCCAGGAAGCCATTAGTAAATGATCAACGCTGGCACTTGAGATGAAAACTATTTCTCTTCTCTACCACATGTGGATGCTTGCCTGCCCCCATATTGAAACTCTGGCTCTCTTGAGGCATTCAGTTATTTATATCCACCTCAATTCTTCCTGACCTTTCACTACCACCTTCAACAATTTCAAGTTTTGTGTTCTCAGTGATGACACCAGCACTCTGATAATTTTGTATGTAGATACTCCAAACTTTTTGATAACTGTAATACTACAAATTGAACTGAAGCAAATTTTTCTTTATCATGACTGCAGATTCTACATCACCACTGTTGGAGATTTCACCTTTCCCTTGGAAATTATGCACAACCAAAGCTTTGTAACTGAATTTGTCCTCCTGGGGTTTTCACAGAATCCAAACGTTCAGAAAATATTATTTGTTGTATTTTCGTTTGTCTATATTGCAATAGTTGGGATAAACATGTTAATTGTAGTAACCATCCTCAGCAGCCCTGCACTACTGGAGTCCCCAATGTACTTCTTCTTGACTTTCCTGTCCTTCCTAGATGCATGCTTCTCCTCCGTCTTCACCCCGAAGATGATCGTGGACTCCCTCTATGAGAGGAAAACCATCTCCTTTGAAGGCTGCATGATGCAGCTTTTTGCTGAACACTTCTTTAGTGGGGCAGAGGTGATTGTCCTCACAGCCATGGCCTATGATCGGTATGTGGCCATTTGCAAGCCTTTGCATTACTCTTCCATCATGAACCGGAGGCTCTGTGGCATTCTGATGGGAGTAGCCTTGACAGGGGGCTTCTCTCATTCCATGATACAAATCCTCTTTACTTTCCAGTTGCCCTTCTGTGGTCCCAATGTCATCGATCACTTCTCGTGTGACCTGTATCCATTACTGGACCTTGCCTGCATCGATACTCACATCTTTGGCCTTTTTGTGGTCGTCAACAGTGGATTTTTCTGCATCATTATCTTCTCCTTGTTGCTTGTCTCCTATGGTGTCATCTTGTTCTCCCTGAGAACTCATAGTTCTGAAGGGCGGAGAAAAGCTCTCTCTACCTGCGGATCTCACATTACTGTTGTGGTTTTGTTCTTTGTCCCGTGCATGTTTGTATACGCACGACCTCCATCTGCTTTTTCCTCTGATAAAATTGTGGCAATAATTTATGCCATCCTGACTCCCTTGCTAAATCCTCTGATTTATACTTGCAGGAATAAGGAGGTAAAAGATGCCATGAGGAAAGTGTGGAAGAGATTGGTGGTGATTTCTGATGGAAAATAAAATATTAAACTTCTTTTTATAAAATCAAGGTTAAGAGTAAAAAAGTCAAAATAGTCTTGGACAAAATCTTTATTGAGTATACCTTGTATATCTTTAATGGGAGACTTTTTATTACTGCATCTATATTGTTATTTTTATTGGTTTATTCAAGTTTTTTATTTCTTTCTGGTTTTTTTTCTAGGAATTTATCCATTTATTCTATGTTTTCCAATTTATTGGAATATAGTTGCACATAGTAGTCTCTAATGATCCTTTGGATTTCTGCAGTATCCATTGTAATATCTCCTTTTTGTTTTTCATTTAAATAATTTTTTATTTCAAAATATTACAGGAGTACAAATGATTTTTGTTACATGGGTCACTTGTGTAATGTTTGAGTCCTGGTTATAGGTGTGCCTGTCACCCAAATAGTGTTCATAGTACCCATTATGTTGGTTTGTTCCCCTTCCCTCTTCCCCTCTCCCCGCTGGCTGCCTTCTACTGAATTTTACTTTCCTCTGTGCACTTGAATGCTCATCAGTTAGTTCTTCCAATTTAATAGTGAGTACATGTGGTGTTTGTTTTTCCATTCTTGCAATACTTCACTTAGGAGAATGGTCTCCCATCAATTCATGAGCGGATTAGTAAAATAGTATATGTACACCATGGAGTGCTACTCAGCCATAAAAAAGATGAATGAATATCTCCTTTTTCAACTCTTACTTTATTTATTTGGGTCTTCTCTCTTCTTTTCTTAGTCTGGCTAAAGGATTGTCTATTTTATTTATCTTTACAAAAACCCAACTTTTTGTTTCATTGATCTTTTTTGTCTTTTTTTTCTTTCAACTTCATTTATTTCTGCTCTGATCTTTATTATTTCTTTCCCTTTACTAATTTTGGGTTTGGTTTGCTCTTGTTTTTCTAGTTCTTTGAGATGCATCATTAGGTTCTTTATTTGAAGCTTTTCTACTTTTTTAATGTAGGCATTTATTGCTGTAAACTTTCCTCTCATTATTGCTTTTGCTGTATCCCAAATGTGTTTTCATTTCCTTTTGTTTTGAGAAATTGTAAAATTTCCTTCTTCATCTCTTCATTCACCCATTAGTCACTCAGGACCATATTGTGTAATTTTCATGTGTTTGAATATTTTCCAATTTTCCTCTTGTTATCAATTTCTAGTTTTATTCCATCGTGGTCAGAAAAAATGCTTGGTATGATTTCAAATTTTTTGAATTTTTTTGAGACTTGTTTTGTGGTCTAACATATGGTCTGCCCTTGAAAATGATCCACGAGCTGAAGAGAACAAGGTGAATTCTGCAGCTGTTGGATGAAATGTTCTGTAAATTCATACTAGGTCCATTTGGTCTATAGTGCAGATTAAGTCCAGTGTTTCGTTTCTGATTTTCTGTCTGGATGGTCTGTCCAATGCTGAAAGTGGAGTGTTGAGATCTCCAACAATTATTGTTTTGGAGTCTACCTCTTTCTTTAGCTCGGACAGTATTTGCTCTATGTATCTGGATGCTCCAGTGTTGGGTACATATATATTAGAATTGTTACAGACTCTTGCTGAATTGATCCCTTTATCATTATATAATGACCTTCTTTGTCTCTTTTTACAGTTTGTGTCTGGAAATCTATTTTATCTGATAGAAGTAAAGCTACCCCTATTCTTTTTTGATTTCCATTTGCATGCAATATCTTTTTCCTTCACTTTATTTTCAGTCTGTGTATGTCTTTATAGGTGAAATGTGTTTCTTGCAGGCAACATATAATTGGCTCTTGTTTTTTTATACATTCAGCCACTCTATATCTTGTGATTGGAGAGTTTTGTCCATTTCCATTCAATGTTATGGACAGGTAAAGACTTATTACTTCCATGTTGTTATTTGAATTCTGGTTGTTTTGTGGCCCTCTCTTTCTTTCTTACTTCCTGCCATCTTCCTTTGTTAAAAGTGATCTTTTCTGGTAGTGTGTTTCAATTTCTTGCTTTTAATTTTTTGGGCATCTGTCTTAGGTTTCTTGATTTTAGTTAGTTTGACTATGGCCAGACTTATGACTATGTTCCCTGGCAATACCCTATTTGCCATGAATCTTCCTTGTTTGATGACCTTTTTGTATCTGAATGTCTAATCTCTATCAATACCGTAGAAGTTTTCCTACATTATTCCCTCAAGTAGGTTTTACATGTTCTTTGCTTTTTTCTTTTTCTCTCTCAGGAATACCTACGAGTCTTACATTTGTTTGCTTTACATAATCCCATATTTCTTGGAGAGATTGTTCATACTTCTTGATACTTGTTTTCTTCATTTTTGACTGAGTGGGTTGATTTTAAAGTCTTGTCTTCAAGATCTGAAATTTTTCTTTTGCTTGTTCTAGTCTGTTTTAAAATTTTCCACTGTATATTGAAATTCCTTAAGGGAATCTTTTATATCTGGGGATTCAGTTATATATTTTTTTCTGATTATCTATCTCTTTAGTGAATTTTTCATTCATGTCCCAAATTATCTTTTTGGTTTGTGTTATTTTCAATTTTCTCATCAATCCCATTTATCTTACCCAGGGAGAGGTCACTTAAAGGCATGCTTGAGTTTTGCTCTGGAAGATTGACCAGGCAGGAGGGGGCAGATACACTGTGAGTCTGTAACAGTGATGCTCCTCTGCATCTCCCCATACCCCTGTGGTTGTCACAGTCCAAGCATGTGCTCGGGATATTCATGTTGGACGGGTGGGCTGGTCTCTAGGCCACTGCTGAAATATCAAGTGGGGGTAGTGGGGGTTCCTCTTTATAGAGGCAGGTGGCCATCTGTGTTTTGTCTGCCCACGTTCCCCAGGAGCAATGGCAATGGTGGCTGAGCAGGCCTACCTTGAGGATGGAAGTGGATGTCAGGTCTATGGGCAGTCACTCCACACAGGTTGGTTGGCAGAGTATGGTGCCTACCTAAAA
>NW_012147808.1:3669468-3677590 GCF_000956105.1 Propithecus coquereli | reverse complement strand
AATAAAAATAACTTGTAACATCTGTAGTTCATTTTTAAATATTTATTGCACTTAGGCCATTGATTCTTAAAGAAAAAGCACTCTTGAGAAATTCTTTAGATTGGATAGTGTTAGATTAAAAAACAGAATGTTCAGTCTGCCATCTCAAAATATCAGAAGGAGAAAAATTCCTAAAGAATGTAAGACATTATACATGATAAATCATATGTTTAAAAATCATGTATAATAAATAATACAAAGAATAAGAAGAAAAAGAGCTAGGAAAAATAAAATTAACAACTAAAGTGATATATCAAATTTATATCCAGGCAATCACTTGGTTTTGCCAGCTAGGGTTGGAGCAGAAGCGTCCAACCAATTTCCACTGCAATATGATAGCACATGTTATTATGGGTTCCCGTAACCTAATGGGGGAAGCTCTGATCTCAAATATCCAGAGGCCTAGGCCACCATACAGTGTGCCCCATAGAGCTGATTTCAGACATCATCGGGATGAGTTAACTTAAGCATACACCACTGATATTACAGTGGTCTCTCTACATACTCAGCTTTATTAGCACCTGTCTCTAATGCTACACAGCAAGAATAGAAATCTTGATGATTATTAGTTCTTCAGTAGCTGAGAAGCCTAGATAAATTTCGGTTGTGGACCTCCCTGCCAGGAAGTAATCCAGAGAGATTATTTTGAAAATGTTTGTGGGCACCAGAACTGTTACCTAGAGAATCCACCATCCCTAGGGATGAAGAGCTTATTTTCCATCCCTCCAATGACTGCATTTTTAACACGACCCAGTATCTCTTTTATTAACTTTTCTTTGTCTTCTTCCTGTTTCCTGCCCTATCCTGGAAACATTTCTTCAACATCTCACTGGAGAAATTCATTCAGACCCCTTCTATCAGCCATCATCCTTTACAAAGTTGAAACCAAACAAAAAGTAAAAATATTATTAAAATATAAACTTCATATACCTTGAGGATTTGTACATGTGTGTAAACACACATGCACACACACACACAAATATTACAGAACTATGCTAGCCCTATCAAATAACTTTATTAATTAGTGTAACTGAGTCCAAGCTCATACCATTCACCACAGGACAGCCAACAAGTCAAGAGGGCAAGGTGTTGGGCAAAGGAAAGTGACTTTTATTCAGAGAGCCATCAAACCAAGAAGATGGTAGACTAATGACCCAAGAACCATCTTAAGTTTGTGTGAACTTTATTACTTTAAGGACAGGGGAAGAGGTGGGTTGGGCTGTGAGTGGTAATAGAGAACTGCAGACACCTGTGCATCAGCGAGGGTCTGAGGAGGTTGTAAAACTCCTTTGCTCTTGGGCAGCAAACTTTGGAGGAGAAAGGTCAGGATACAACCCTTTAACATAGCATTGTTACTCATATGATGCTTTCCTTACCACCCTGGGGGTTACTTTTGGGAAAGGAGGGTTGCCACCTTTCCTTTAGCCTATGTGCAGAGCTAAGCAGAAGCTTTTAACTTGAGGTCAGAAGCAAAATGGAGCTAGTTATGCTAAGCTTCCCTTTCACTGTTGTATTTGTTTGAGACAAGAAGATAAGAAAGGGTTTCACTCATTAGCAATGAGGTAATATTTTTTAAAAAAGCAAAGGAAGGAAAAACTTGCACAATTTTAATTTGCTTTGTAACACTCTTCATGCTAGTTACTGAAATGATTTACTTTCAGTTGCAGCTGTGGCTGTCATGTCTGTGTTCACTTTTGCACAGGAAGTTAGTATTATAACTTATTTATACTATGAAACTGTCAGTTAATGTTTGCCATCCAAAAAAAAAACCAAAGCGAAAATAAAACAAACCAAATAAGGAGATAGTTTTTCCAAGTCACATCTGGAATGTTCACCAATATTTGCAAATGAATATTTATATATTGACAATAAATCTGATTTACATGACTAATTGTAAGTGTCATTATGCAGATTAGGCATGATGATAATCTATGCAGTCACATCCCTGAAGGGCAGAGATGTCAGAAATGACACACAGGGAGGCATTTGTCTCTTCAGCCTTTCCATGATGAAGTCTAAGATGATCAATGATTTTGCGTGAATTTCTGAGCATCTCTATTTAAAAGTCTTCAACATGTACTCAAATTTGAGAACCAATTATCTACATCTTACAAAGGTAACCTCAGGTTGCATGTATACAGACAATGGAAAATCCCAAGGGACACGCAGTCTTGAGTGAGGACGTGGCTGTGCCGCTGCTCTGTGTGACAGGAAGGGGAGAAGAGGAATCTCAGGAACATGCTCTGTGCAAAGGCAGAGAGTTGGCATAAATTCATAGATAGGAGAGAAAGGCATGAGGCCTCAGTCACAGTTCTTGACTGGGCAGGGCACCAGAGACAGAAACACCACAGAAGTGGATGATTTAATAAGTTAGAGCGTCTTTCACTTTGTTGGGGAAATTGGGACCAGCTAATAGGGCCATGCTTTGGTAGCTCAACAGTAGGATTTAGCAGTTGGGTTTCTTGCCAAGAAACCATTGGCAGCTAGAAAAAGTTATCGCTGGGGAATAGAAACAACAGCGCCTGTTAGCATGGAAGTGGTTTTGGCAAGAAGCACTCTGAATGATTAAAGCATTGCATCAGCCTTGGTGACCAAGACACCATGTTGGAAGGCGATACTAACCACAGTTTGCCATATTCCTCCGGGAATACACTTTTCCCTCTCCACTTCCTTAGCCAGAGTCAGGGCTGGAGTTTCAAAGAATCTGTAAGCCGGACTGATCTAATCAAGATATCATTGCCATCACTTCAGTATAGTTCATGAGCTCAAGGAATGACACCCTAGACAAATGTGGAATATGCCTATAAATATCTCTACATCAGCAAACTAATCATTTGAGGTTTTAAATTATGCAATAGGATGAAGGTAAATGTATCCTTCATTAGGCAATCTTTTTGACCTCTTCTCTTTAAGGAATTTCTTAGAGGTGAAAATATCTGCAGAGTCTGTCCTCAGAAGGTATCAGGTCCATCTAAGACCCACAGTTCTGGAAGTTCATTTATTCACTGAGCTGCCTAACAAATCTGTAAGAGAGTGAAGACAATACATCTCATTATCATTTCCCTAAGAGGAGATCTTACTCTACTTGGGCAGGCTTTTGAGGAAATAATTGTTTCCTTATTCTAGGAAAGAATAATCTCTAAGACATCATATAATATTCTTTTGCATGTCTGTTGGCTCAGCTTCCTTTGGTGTTGGCTCCATTTTTGATCAGGCTGTCTCCACTCATGGTAAGATTATGGGGCAGGAGTACTGGACCTGTTCTTTCAGAAACTCTTATCAGGAAACAGAGAAAAACTTTTTTTAATAATCTTCACGGAAGTATGGCATTTGCATCTCATTTGCTACTAGGTTCCTGACCTGATCCTTCCATCCTTGGAGACATATTTTCTAATTGACCTGGCAGGAGTCATATTCCCATTTTTGGGAGATAACATTACCCAGATCTTACAGACTGAATATGGAAAAGTTGTGATTTTTCAGAGGAAAATCAGGGGTTATTTATTCAAGAAGGAAAATGGACATGGAAAACCAGGGCCCACTCAGACAGTTTGTACAACTCAACTTTACCCATCATTATGCAGCAGGCCAGATGTATTCACAGAGGTGTTTAGACCCTGTGCAGCAAAACAGCAAATGTCCTGCAAAGGTTGAATGCATCCTCATTGTTGGTACTGCCTTCCACACTACATCATGGAAAATATCACATTCTATTATGGGGACAACCTAACATATTGAATATTTCATATGATGTCTCTCAGTGCTGTTGATTGCGCTAGGAAATCATATCTATGAAAGGGACTCCTGGAAGAGTATCTGTTGTTTCCCAGGATCAGACTTCACTTCTATAATAACTGCTGCCTTCTAAATTAGTAGTTTTAGTGCGGTTTGGAAAGAATCAGAAGAGATTCTTATTTTATTTAACATTATAGAGGTAGTTTTTCAGAAAGATGATTATATTAATAAATAGTTATTCAAACGCTTTTTCAATCTGGTTTCATTTGTTTTATTTGTGCATTCACTTACTAAACGATTATTAATTGCATACTATAAATCATAGTTCATAAATACCATGGTAAATGTGGTGGAAAACAAGATAGTCAGGATCCCTAACTTCGATAAGTGCTTCCAATTTATAGAACTTGCTAAGAGTTTGAGGAATAAAATAAGAATTCTTTCCTGGTTTCTATCCGTTATGCAAAATTTTTCTATTTTAAAGTTATCTTGTTACTGATCACTTTGGTCAGGAACGAGATGTGTATGTGTTTGAGACTCTATTGCTCTTCTTACACAGAAAACATGCACTCCTTGCTGAATTCTCCTTTAGGCTCCATATGGCTCCTCTTTCATGATTTTATTGTGATTCTTTGAACATTCTTCTTGAAATCCTTCAAGTATCCTTTTAAATATTGGTGTAACCCTACATCTCGTTGCTGGTTATCTTCTCTAACCTGCTTTCTTTGGGTGACCACACACACCCTCATGATTTAAATAGTCATTTACAAATAATGATTTCCAAATCTAGTTCTGTAGAACTGACTTGAAATTCATACTTGCAAAAACATTCAATGTCTACTGAAAATGTTCATTCATATATCCATGGCTACCTGAATTTCAACCTGTCCTCATTATATTACCTTTAAGTCTAAGCTCCTGGACCTGAGATACTATTACTCAGCCATAGAAATGTCTTTCATCATCATCACTTTCTAGTACTTCCTGGTTTTCAGTTTAGGCTAGTGTCAGGAAAATGTGTGGAAAGAGGAAAAACACAGAATAAAACTGTCATTAGTACAGATATCAATGCTGAACTTACAAAACATGTAATCCAGGCAAGCTAATTAACTTTTGCAAGTTTCAGTTTTCTCTCATATGAAATGTCATCATTAATACCTTCCTCTTGAAATAATTAAATGAATTCAAAGATATAACTGATATAAAGTGGCAAGCACAGAGCCTAGTATATATAAAATATTCAATAAGTATTTGGTTAAAGTAATATTATTTCAACAAAATGTATTCCTTAATAAATGTCTTTTTACTGATCTGAATTAGTAAAACAAATGGAAACGATTTTGAAAGAAAGATGAGATTCAGTGTCCATTATACATGCTTAAATACTAACCACATGTTACAAATCCGTGGTTCTTTGGTGGATGTTTTCTGTAGCTCACAGAATAGAACCTCTGGAGCACCACATTGCCCTCCCTGGGTTGTACTTACAAATACGTTACAAGTGTTTTACAGGAGCTGGGAAAGTTCATTTCCTAATATATGAAGTGGCAATTTAGGGCACTGGGTGGGAGCAGAGTTATTTCTTAGTGACCCACTTCCTCGTTTACCAATGATACTATTAATATTATATTTTTTCATTTTCCTTTTTTCTATAATGCTCTCCACCATCCATTAGTATTTTTCTCCTTTTCTCTGGTACCTTTGGTGGGCCTGAGGCACCTAACACCTCTATACCTTTGGATCTCCTTACAGAATATGAGGAAGGTCATTGCTATTCTAAAGGCTAAAGAGACAAATCAAAAGTTACGTTATTATAACATCTGAGATGTTTCTGATTAGCAAAAGAAGGGAAACTTTAGGGACTAATACCCCCTAGGATGGTAATATCTTACATCATTGTGCATTGAACTATTCCCTCTGGATTGCATAATGAAATTTTGGTTTGGTTTTTTTAAGTATTCTATGGGAAGGCTGCTTTCAAAAGGGAATGAACAGATGACCCTAATTTAGAGAGTCTTCCAACAGGTAAGTGATAGGTATTTTCATCGTTACAAGCTCAGAGTCATGATTACAAATTAATTAAATAATTTTTAAATATATTTCTATATGTCTTGTGACTATACTGTTCCCACATCTTCTGAGAAAGGAATAGGAAAAAAATGAATAACCCAGTTTTCATAGGCTTACTGTTAATATAAGAATGAAATTGAATGAAATATAAGCTTTGAACTAAAGTGATATTTTGAACTCAAAAAATAGTTTATGAGCACCAGACATGTGAAAAACCATCACTGTTGTGTGGAGAGAGAAGTACGCATTATATGTCTTAAGGTTTATTATAATTTCCTGAGATGGCAGAGTATAGAAAAGTCTATAATATTTTTTCCTTTTTTTTAATGGAAGACAGCTGGGCAAGATAAGTCTTCACTACAGCTATGGGTACCAGAAACCTAGAAGAGTTTATTCCTGATAAACAATTAGAGCAATTGTTAATAGAAAATAGTAACCATTACAAACCTTCAGGAGAATGTTAGCTTTTCCATAGCCAAGTGACAGAATTGAATAGAATATTGCATATCACACCATAGAATTATTATCCCACTTATGTTTCTTCAATAGTATCATAAGAATGTAACCTAAAATTGATGCACATCTGAGATTTATTTTGAAAAGTTGAATAACTGCCCCCCAGAAAACAATTAGAACAAACATGAAAATGCTCAGTCTAAACACTACATATTGAAGGTCAAAGATAATATGCCATATATGTGGTAGGGACATTGCTAAAAATATTTTGGGTAAAAATCTTCCCTTTTGCTCAATATGTGCTGCTGCCTAACCTTCTTCCATGTGTCATCTTATCTACCTGTGCATCTCCACCAATGCTCCCGCTCTCTGTCTAGTAAGATTTTGGAAAAGAATTAATTAAACATTAATTTTATGACATTTGGGGCAACCAGATATAGGAAGCATAGGTAATGGGTATTGAATTTTGTGATAACATTTTGGTCCTCAGGCCAGGCTATTTTCCAGGGCATCTCGTGACCAGATAGCAGGAGTCATGGGATTCTGTTATACAGAGTGAGGAGCTCAAGGTGGGTAGGTTTTATCACCCTTTAATTTGGGCTTGTGGAGGATAGAGCAGCTTGGGACAACCTGTTTTCTTTTCCACAGAGAATGGTAAATTCTGCATAGAAATAAAGTTAGCATAGGAATTCTCCCAAAGTTAGAGGTCTGGTATAAGTGTTTTACTGAGGTTTGGGTAGATAGACTCCTTAACAACACTTCTCCTTGTGTCCTCTGCAATACGATAAAGAGGTACAGAAGGAGCCACCTGACACATTGTTCCACCTTCATCTGTCCTCCACCTTTTCTTCACTGCTTTTCTTTCAGCCTTTCTCTCTTACCATCAACACCAACACATTGTCTGTTTAATATCGTTTTGACCAATGTAGCCACCCTAAAGTTAGCCAACCCTGTTTGAAGAGTCAAGGTCAATACAGTAGTTATTAGAACATGTGCTATATTACTGGAGCTGTTTTGTCTCCAGACCATTATAACCCACTTTTTGTCTCATTCCTTTGAGAACCTGATGAAAAGTGTTAACACTCCCCCAGAAAAAAAAAAAAAATGGATGTAGAGTCATACATGTAGAAATACCCAAAAATGTGCATCAGTATCAGAAAGCTAAGAAAAATGTCAGGGCTCTCTCTGCATTAGTTAATGGCTAAGAATTCATGAGAAACAACTACTAATTCCTAAAATGATCATTTTATGAGAGTCAAAGTCCCAATGTTTTTCATGGCACTATCTTGCTGTGCAGAGTGCAACATGTATTTCTCCAAATTGTAGAGCTGATTCAGTAAGTTATTTAAAATAGCTGTCAGGATTTTTTTTAAAGAGAGCATATCTGTCAGTCCATCATACGTAATAGATAGAAAGACCTAGTATATTAATGATATGAATGTATTTTGCAATCAGTATAGTACTAAAATAATCAATAATCACATAAATATTATCACATTTCAAGAGGTAAGAGAGAATGTTCAATTAAAAAACACTAAGCACCTGCATTATACATGACCTTTGGTTTGCTACAGTGGAGAATATTATCTTTTTTTTTTTTTATTTCAGCATGTTATGGGGGTACAGATGATTAGATTACGTATGATGCCCTTACCCTCCCCCCCACAAGTCCGAGCTTCAAGTGTGTCTATTCCCCTGGAGGTGCACATCTCACTGTTTGTGCATATGCCTGTCCCCTCCTCCTCCCTCCCCCCTCCCCCTGCCCAACATCTAATACATGTTATTCTTATATGTGCACTTAGATGTTGATCAGCTAATACCA
>NW_012147808.1:3662123-3665563 GCF_000956105.1 Propithecus coquereli | reverse complement strand
TGGTTTGGAGTGACCTAGAAGAAGTCGATAGAGAATATTATCTTCTTATTGTTGATTTAGTATAATCCTGTCTTGGAGCATGGGGATTAGTGCCTTTAGGAAAAGAGACAATGTGAACACATACATTGGTTAATGTTGAGTCACATTCATGCAGAGAAGGAGACAGGTTGAGGTACAAAGAGACACATAAAGCCCATTACTTTCACCATTGTTCACAGCTGTGTCACTGGCTCTCTTGCCTGCCTCATATCACTTGTGGTTTTGGTCTCTTCTTTCTTATGCTCTTCCTCATGTTGACTTCTGGAGTCCCCTACTAATAATTACCCATCTATATACCCAAAGTTTATATTCACAGCCTGACAAATTTTCCCTCTTCCAAGCAATTTCCTTTATTAGACATTTTGGTTTCATCATATCTTATGCTCAACTTAATTGTTCTTCCTGAGTCAGAAGAAAGCACCAGATTTAAATAATTGTAGAAGGTTCATGTTGTAAGAGACAATATAAATAATCTAGGTAATCTCCCTTTCCATTCTTGGAGTTATACACTGAAATCTTACCATACATTTACCTAGATCCTTCTAGAATAGTGATGGAGCACAGACAGAAAATTATCCTTCTGAAAGAAATCTTGATCTGAGAAAGGATCTCATTGTTGGAGTTGTAGTCATTTAACTATTCTTTTTGTAAAATCTACTTTTTTTTTCTTTTTTTTTTTATTTCAGCATATTATGGGGTACAGATGTTTAGGTTACGTGTGTTGCCCTTGGTCCCCCCACCCCAAGTCCGTGTTTCAAATATGTCCATCCTTCGGGTAGCGCACATTGCACTCCTTGTGTATACAAATACCAGTCCCTTCCTCCCTCCTCCTCCCCTCTTTGATCCTAGTTTGATCCCTTCTAATTTGGGGCAATATTTTGTTTCTCTTGAATCATAATAATTATAGTAATTTGTTTACAGTAAGTGCTATTATGTTTGTAGCATAGATAGTGCAAATTAAGGTGAAGGCATTTGTGTGAGCTAGAAATAAATAGTGCAACTAGCTGAGGGTAGGGAATTTGAAAATATTAACAGATTAAACAAAGAATGTGATAACCAAGAGGGACATTTTTAGGCTTTGAAACAGAAATAGTTACATCACAGACATAACTTATTTTAGTGAATTTTCAATACAATCCAGAAGGGAGTGGAACAGAGAAGATGGAGATGTTCAGTTGGAAAATATATCTCTGCAGTGGAGACAGCTATCACACTTTATATTAACTTGTCTGGTCCCCGCTACAAACAAATGTATCATGGTAGATAATGATTGGGTCTCAATTACGTCTCCTTTTCCTGAGTACTTTACATTTAGTATGGGCATAGAAATTTTAGCACTCAGTAAGAGAACACTTCTCAATCCTCATAGATAGGGAGGATAAAATCAGTTCACTTTTTCACAGCAAGTGCAAAAGATACTGAATAACTCACCAGGAAACCAAAAGACTTTCAACCTCAGCTACCCATTATTAACTGGCTCTGATAGGATTCAACAAGACTTGCATTCTGGAGGGCACATCAGCCTGAACTGGTAAGAGCTGGGCCTGAGCTAAAGATTTGTAGGAACATCCTAACCATTGTTCTCCAAAGTTAACTGACCAAGAACAAACAAATTTTACAACTTCTTCATACCCTCACTGAAACCCAGATGTCTGTGTTCCTCAGATCCTCAATCCTTGGTTACCTCTTGCAACCCAACCCCCCTTTTTCTCCTTCCCTTAAGAGAAAAAGGATTGAATACTTCGTACTAACTTAAGAGCGCTCTTTGGGACATTAGTCCAGCATCTTCAGTTTTTTGGCTCTCCAAATAAAAGTTACTTTCCCTGCCCCAACACCTTGCCTCTTAACTTATTGCCTGTCCTTCATGAAGTGGTACAAGCTTGACCTTGATTACACTAATTAATAAAATTATCTGACAGGGCTTGCATAGTTCTGTAATATTTGTGTGTGTGCGTGTGTGCTAACACACACAGGTACAATTCCTTAAGGTATATGAAATTTCTGTTGTAATAATATTTTTATTTTTTGTTCAGTGTGGACATTTGTAAAGAATGATAAACATTGAAAGGGGTCTGGGTGAATTTCTCCAGAGAGATGTTGAAGAAATGTTTCCATGATAGGGCAGAAAAGTGGAGGAGGGGAAAGAAAAGTTAAGAATCAGAATACTGGGTCATGTTAAAAATGCATAGTCATTAGAAGGATGGAAAATAAGAGCTCCGTTCATGGGGTTAATAGATGCTCTAAGTACTGGTTCTGGTGTCCAAAAACATTTCCAAAATAATCTCTCTGGATTGCTTCCCAGCAGGAAAGACCACAACAGAAATTTATCTAGGGTTTCCAGCTACGGAAGAACTAACAATTGTCAATATTTCTACTCATGCTGGGTAACATTAGATACAGGTGCTAATACACCTGAATATGTAAGGAAACCAGTGTAACATCAGTGGTACATGGTTAACTCATCATGATGATCTGAAATCAGCTCTGTGGGGCACACTGCATGGGGGCCCACACCTCTGGGAACATGCGATCAGAGCTTCCCATTAGGTCATGGGAACCCATAATAACATGCGCTGCCACATCGCAGTGTAAATTGGTTGGACACCTCTGCTCCAACCCTAGCTGGCAAAGGTAACAAAACCAAGTGGTTGCCTGGATGTAAGCTGGATCAATTATTTTAATTAACTTAGTTTCTCTAGCATCTGTCCTTCATATTCTTTGTATTATTTATTATGTCTGAATTTTTTAAAAAGCAATTATCATGTTTACTGTTTTACATTCTTTAGGAATTTTCCTCCTGTTATTTTCAGATGACAGAGCAGACATTCTGTTGTTTAATTCAATACCACCCAATATAAAGAATTTCCCAAGTCTGTTTTTTATTCAAGGATCATTGGCCTAAATGAATTAAATATTTGAAAATTAAATATAGTTATTAAGAGTTATTTTTATTAATGTTGTAAATTCTAAGAATCAAGCTTTTATATGAAGATTAGAAGTTTTTCATATGCTAGCCACTATTGTTACTCTTGATTTAAAATTATTTATATTTTGCAAGACAATTTTGGCTCAAAAGCCTATAACATTCTTTCCAAAATTTTAGGTAGCCAACAAACTCTCTTATTATGGACTTTTAGCATCAATCTATTTTTCTATGTATTTATTTATGTGAAATCTCAATTTTCTATGAACTATTTAATATTCACAGTTTTTATGACTATCATTAATATTGGTAAATTACTCTGATAAAATAAATACATATGTGCACCTCAACTTGCCTACAGAATGTCAACACACTAAACATGCAGGGAGGCTCAGCTTCCCAGCACTTTGTTGACTGCAAACTCTCTCTTCTGAACCCAATGAACTTAATGGAACCCTAGTGCGGACCAGCACCTGAC
>NW_012147808.1:3656709-3658263 GCF_000956105.1 Propithecus coquereli | reverse complement strand
TATTTTCTCCTATATTATTTATCCAATATTATTACCAGAATCCACAATGAGAAGTTGGGAGGTCAAACAGTAAAAATAGGTTTGAATTTGAGTGTTCTATGGATCAAGTGTGAATCTGTGTTGGTCACTACAATCTAGTCAAAATAATGTTTTATTTTGTAGTATGTCAAACCTTGGATTTATAGATTTATAAATTAATAAAGTCAGTGATACCAGATCATCATTTCTGTAGCTAGTTCTCAGGGATAAAAAAAAGACTACTTAACAATAAGAATCTGTACATGAAGGGAAAAAGACATCAAGAAGCTGCCCTTTCTATGACGACAGACAGATGATGGAGAAGCCAGGGCAGGAAGCAGGAAAAGCTCCCCAGCATGTCCAAGCCCTTGTTACACACTTGGCCAGTTGCAGTGCACGCACTTTGTTCAGATAATGTTTTAGACCCCAACTGTAATCCCTCATGGACTTCCCATGTGAGGTCACCAAAATCTTACCTGTATTCTGCCATATCTATTCTGAGAAAGAAAACGAATATCATATACTCTTCTATTTGGGGGCAAGAAAAATATCAATTAGTATTTTGTCCACAAACTCAATTAACAGGCATTTTATTAGTGTTAATGTGCTAGAAGAAGTGGAAATATTTTACTATAAATAAATTTATTATGGAAGCCACTTGGCAACCTGAGAATAACTAACCTTAACTACGGTAATGACTTATTAAAATGTGTCTACATTTGAATGATCTCTTTATCGATAATTCTTCCAACAGAATTATTTTCCCTTTGGTAGACAAAGTCAAAAAAACTCAAATCACCAGATAAAATGAAAAGTAATCCTCTTTTGAAATCTGCTTTTCACTCTCTGGTGCCTCTGGCTTCTATTCCTCTGTAAGGGGGAGTCGGCTCACTACATCTACAGCTTTGGTACTGATTTGCTAGTGACTTGGTCTCTGAAGTGTTCCCTTAGATTGTACTTGAATAAAAAATACTCATTGCTAACATCCTTGTGGAATCTGCTCCCTCTTCCTCCCCTGTAGCTGTTTGGCATGAGGTGTTTACCTGACCCAAGAGAAACTCATCTATTGGCAGGACTGGGCCAATCATGTTTTATCTCTCAGGAAATTCACCAAGTGACTCAAATTCTGTAGCAGTTGCTAATGAACTCACATTAAACGACAGAGTCGTGTAGTAGAGAAACACCAGTAGTTGAGGATCTGTGAATGAATGCTCTGGCCTCTGCCCTTCCTGAGTCTTGGTTGTGTCTTCCTCAGAGTCACTGCTATCAGTGTCCTAAATATAAACTTCTTTTCATTTGACATAGTTTAGGCAAATTTCTGTCCGTAATCTCTAAGATATTCTTTCTTCCTTTGAAAAGGTTTTTCAAAGCATGAAGTGAATGGTAAGCAAGCTGATAGGGTAATTTCCCTTGTTATTCTTTTTTGATCATTGGATTCTAAGTAAGAATAAAATTCAACTTGCTTTAATTTACACATGATGATACTGAGTTGCGAACTCAGAGTGGCTGAGTGATCTGCAGGTGAAAACATCATTT